>NC_044311.2:13509094-13876594 GCF_007474595.2 Lynx canadensis
AGTCTGTTAAGTGTCTGACTTAGGTCATGATCTCATGGCTTTGTTGGTTCAAGCCCTGTGTCAGGCTCTGTGCTGACAGCGCAGAGCCTGCTTGGGATTCTCTCACTCCCTCTCTCTCCCTGTCCCTTCCTCACTCATGCTATCTCTGTCTCTCAAAATAAATAAATAAACTGAAAACTTCTTTTGTTATAAAGTTTAAGTTTCAAAATGTTAAAATAATGAAGATGATGATGATGACAATGATGGTGTAACTGTGATTTTTCTTAACCTCCAGAGAGTTGAAATAGCTAACAAATTAAAACAAGGGGTCAATTTCATCTGGAAAAAAAGCATAATACACTAATTCTTTTTCCTGCTACCAGATATTTTGGGTACCCTCAAGTGTTCCTGTTCCCCTAAATACAACCAGAGCTGCAACGGTGAAGAACAAATGCTTCAGAATGCGTTTTCATTTCTCTCGTTCAATCAAAGGTTCCTGTCCAGGTAGGTCCCTGCTCAGTTCACCCTCGTGTCCATCCTCGCAACCCGCACCCCCACTAGAGAGGTGATTGGTGCACAGATTGTGTTTCTCGAGCTCCTGGGTCTGCTAGCTTCTGCCTGGGTTCCATCTGGCCAGAGGCTGGATAGCAGGGAGAAAGACGATGTAAGTCATTCCCTCCTTCTTCTCTGCTTTTGGAGCCTTCTCCATCAGCAAGTAGCTTCTCTGTAGTTTCAGCTTCTACAAGCTGCCCCTTCTCTGGGGCTCCAGCTACATAACATTTTCCATTCACCTCCATGCTAGCATTGACGATAGCTTCCTGCCATTGATAATCTCACAGAGCCCTGTTTGGCTCCTAGTTCTTTTGTCACTCTCTACACAATTCCCTGCAACAAGCTCCTTTTTAACAAATAATTAGCATGGATTCTGTGCTTCTGGCTGGCCTCTCACTGACAGAGCTCAGCAGCAATTTATAGACTATTAATTTTTCTTTAGTTCATTCAACATTTGTTGAGTACCTACATGCAGCAAGCACCATCTGAATTGCTAGAGGTACAGCAGCAAATGAGGCAAACAGCATGTTTGTTCTCATGAAGCTGCCTAAGTTTCAAGAAGATGGACAATCAACTAAAATGTAAAATAACAGATAATAGCAAGAGAAATGCAGAGAATGCAAGGTAGATGATGTGAAGGTGAGAGACGGAGTACAACTTTAGCCTGGAGAGTTACAGAAAGCCTGACTGAGGAGGCACCAGTCGAGCTGAGACGCGAAGGACAAGAAGGGAGCAGCTATGTCACAGAGGGGAAAGGAGCACTCTAGGCAGAGACAGAGAAACGAGCTGGAAGGAGTTTGGAATGGTTGAGCAACACACAGGCAAGGGAAGAAAAGCTCAGGAGAATAAGCAGAAGTCAAAGATGGAGGCAGAAAACCCGTCATGGAGGTAGGAGTTTGAATTTTATTTTTCTAAGTGGGCTTGGAAGCCATTAGGGAGTTTCAAGCAGGGGTAGGGAGCATGATTTCATTTACAGTTTTAGAAAATTACTATGACGGCTTTTGTGGGAGTGGATTATGGGAGGGCAGGGGGGAAGGCTTCGAGATGAGTCTTCTCTATTGCCAGAGCACCTATCATGGTGGAGGTCAGGCTAGGGCGGTAGCAGGAGAGAGGGAGGCAATGTAACTGCTGTCAGAAGGGAGAGCTTATGGGATCGTTGAACAGAATGTGAGCGGGTAAGGCTAAGGCCGAAGAATGAAGGATAACCGTGATTTTTTTGGTTGAGCAACTGGATGGATCCTTAAACCAAAATCATTCTTGATCATATTTTTGTCATCTTACTCTAGTTAACTTTCTTCTCTTGGGAAATATTCATATATAATATAAACAAGGTATTGGTTTCATTCCCCAACATTTCATTTTGAAAATTTTCAAACCTTTGAAAATTGTACAAGGACAATGCTATGAACACCCATATGTTCCCTTACCCCTATTCACTGGTTTCAATATTTTGCTACAGCTACTTATAATGCTTTCTTTCTATGTAGCCCCACATATGTATATATATACACATAGTTTTGCTGAAACATTTAAAAGAAAGTGGCAGATAGGACACTTTCCCTCTTGATTCTTCAGGACATATCTGCAAAGAACCAGGATGTTCTCCTGTAGAGCTAGCCTATTTTCACTTCCAAGATTTTTACTTTAATGTTATACTATTATCTAACATGTAAGTCCTATTCACATTTCCCCAAATGTTCCCCCCCCACCACCACAAATTGTTTCTTATGCCCCTTATAGCACCCTCCCACCAAAATCTGGTATCCGATAAAGAATCATTCAGTTCTCATGTCTCTGTTGTTTTCTTAATCTAAAAAAAAACTCAATCTTTTTGTTTTGTTGTTGTTGTTGTTTGTTTCATGATCTTGACTTTTTTAAACAGTTCAAGCCTGCTAAAATGTCCCTCAGTGGAAATTTGTCTCTTTTACCAACATTAAAGACAAACTTTACTCAGTGGGATCACTACAGAGATGATATCGTGCCCTTCTTATTTCATCAGCCAGGAGACACATGCTATTACGGTCCAATTATGGGTCAGATAAGTTTGATCACTTGGTTAGGATGGTGACTTTTTGGTTTTGATGAGTACCATTCTTTTTGTTTTTGTTTTTTAATATTTCTTTATTTTTGAGAGACAGAGTACAAGTGGGGGAGGGGCAGAGACAGAGGGAGACACAGTATCGAAAGCAGGCTCCAGGCTCTGAGCTGTCAGCACTGAGCCCGATGTGGGGATCAAACCCAAGAACCGTGAGACCATGACCTGAGCCAAAGTCAGACGCTTAACCAACTGAGCCACCCAGGCGCCCCAACCAATACAGTTTTAATAGCCCTTACCACCTGTTACAATCCTTATCCATTTCATTAGAGAAATTTCTCTTTGCTATTTAAAATATGAGAACAGCCACTGTATAGAATGTGCATAAAAATGTCCACCCTCGTAAAGGTGGATGGCTCTCTGGAAATAGAGGAAAAGTAGCAACAGCGATAGTGAAAGAAGGCCATATGTGTGTCACCCATCTTAAACAAGCAGCTGTAGCTAGTTTCTATTAGCAGTAACTCTTGGGAGAAAAGTTAGAACATAGTATGAGTAGAAGATGATATGCAGATCTATAAATGATCACCGAAAGTGAGTTCCTCCATGCATTATGCCAATAATTTGCTTGGAATAAGTGCCACAGGCTAATTCCATAAAAGAAAATTTATGCAAGTATCTATGCCAACAATATGCTGGATAGTCTTCCCCTTGTCTTCACAATTAATCCTCAGGAAAAACCTTGCTTTTTCATACATGTAATAAAGATTCAGAAAGGTTCTCTAGGGGTGCCTGGGTGGTTCAGTCGGTGAAGCGTCCAACTTTGGCACAGGCAATGATCTCAAGGTCTGTGAGTTCGAGCCTGGCGTCGGGCTCTGTGCTGACAGCTCAGAGCCTGGAGCCTGCTTTGGATTCTGTGTCTCCCTCTCTCTCTGCCCCTCCTCTACACATGCTCTGTCTCTCTCTGTCACAAAACAAAATAAATAAATAAATAAATAAAAAACATTAAAAAAATTTTTTTAATAAAAAAACAAAGAAAGGTTCTCTTTCAATAGTTCAAATCCTCAAATTTAATTCTCAAAATTAATTCTCAAAGTTAACATACGCCAATTTGCCATTTGAATCTTTACCGACGTTACTCTAAAATACATGTACTTTCCAGCCAAGCTTTGAAGGTTCACACTTCAGACTTGTAAAGTCATCATACTTTTCCTTGATTATAATCATGAAAAGGAATGGGAACAGATGAAGAAACAAATTATCATAAACAAACACTTTGTTTTTCTCATAAATGAAGGGAAAATGGGAAAAGAAGATTTTTTTTCCTTTCAACTATAATACCTTAAGGGAAAATAATAAAAAATAAATAATAAAAATAAATAAAATTACCTTATGGGAAATAAAAAAAATTTAAATAAATAAATATGGGTACAATAAATAAAATAATAACCTATAATACCTTATGGAAAAAAATAATGAATTCCAATGAGAATTGGAAATATAACACTGTGGTTAAAAATCTCAATATAAGTTACAATGAAGTTATATAATGATCGTAAGTGTTACTTTTAAGGAATTTTTCATAGCTCTCTCTGTAAAATTCTTTCCGATAATTTTTAACCCATGTAAGCAATCCTTGATGGCTGGTTGGTATTATTAAGTTCATTTAAAGTCTCAGCACTGTGTACTTCAATCCAAAGACACTGACTGATTTACGGTGAAGAAGGTCTATAGAAAATTGGTCTATACAATTGAGGGCAATGGAAAAATTGGCCAGAATAGTAGATACACAATTCTTTGCAATTACTGCAACGGAACTATACATCATTTACTGTGGAGGATAATAGTAACCACTGAGTGGTCAATGTAAAATCCTGAGAGGAAGTGGGATTGAATAAGATAAGGCTCTTATCCTTAAGTGCCCTAAATTCTGTTTAGCCCTTAACTTTTTGATCTGGAAATAATAGCAAGAACTATTTCAACAAAGTTTCTTTAAACACACTGCATTGAGCCTCAAAGTTCCCCCAATCTGTCACATTACTTCATTTCTTTAATCATCCTCAACTTCTGCAGGAACTATGCCTTCTAAACAGTGGTAAAAGTGAAAGCCTTGGAATAGATAAATGAGATGAATAAATATTTTCTTAGTGCAGTTTGTTTGTTTGTTTGTTTGTTTTTTATATCACTTTCTAGCACGCCCAGAGTATTACCTCATGATGAATGCAACAATAACAGGCTTTAGGCAAAGAAAAAAAATTGACCCTTGTACTTCAAGTTTCCTAACCTTTCAATGTTAGGAAATTATCTGCTTGAGAGTCCTTTGATTTTGCTTATTTTGACTGTTTATCTTCCTTAAAGCATTAAGATCAGTGAAGAGATAAAATGTTTATAAAATATTAAGTATTTAATTTTAAAATATAGGAATTTTCCCTCAAGGATCTCTAATTCTTTAAAATATTGGCTCTCCAGTTATCATAATATCTCATTTGATAAGCAAAAGGCCAGGGGTTTTGATATTCAAGAAGGATAAAACCCAGGTATGCAGAACATTTGAATAAAACTCCCCAGAGTGACATAATAGAATGACAGCATGAGAGAATAAGAGACAAAGACAGAGAGAAAAATGAATACATTCCTGAATTTCCCTTCATTCTGAACTTTAAGTTACTGAATTCCACTCCTTTTAGCCCCTTTTAAATATTCATAACAATTGAAAAAAAATACAAGAACATGGAGTGGATATCTTTCAGGAAAAGACAAGATATTTGGGTTCTAATTTGGCTCTGAAACTATCTACTTCTATGAATTTGGAAAATTCTCTGGTACTCTTTATGCCTCTATAAATGAAGGGGTTGTACTAACCCCTTTCCAGCTCTAAGATTTCACATCCCCATAATTGGAAAGTTTACAGAACTGTTTTTCTCATAGCCCATTGCACAAGGTTCTGGGTAGAGAGGATCTCTATCCAACACATCTTTAATTTTCAAAACAATACTTAGACTGCTTTCTATACATTTATTTCTTAACCTGTGTCGGGGGGTGGGGTACCCTTATACAGAAAACAGCAAAAAACCTCCCATCTCATATCTTGCAATAACGTTAATTTGGGCATAAGACTATTGGCAACTGCCTCTTAGACCCTAAAATTCTGTCAACTGGCTGAGCTAGTTCACCTCAAGTATTTCATCAAGCTATCATTAATATGAGTAAACATTCTGTGCTTGTGAAATTTTGGACCCCACTTACAGGGCTGTGTTGGGATTTTACTGATATGTCTGAGTCTATGTGTATATGTTTATCTCGGCAAATATAAAGTCAAAGGTGGTCGTTTCCTACCTTGTGGTTTCCGATGAATTTTGTGCTAAGTATAAGAAGATTTTGAACTGTCAGTGGAGGGAACTGGAGAAAGGCTGCTATTTCAATGATTCCACTGGATGTTCTGGGTGCCTCCACATCCTTTCTGTTGCTGGAGTATTTCCTGATCAATGGTTTCACACCCACAGGACAGTGGCCTGAGAGTCCCAAGAAAGCCATCACAGAAAAGCCATCAAAGAAAGAAACATATTCAGATGGAAGGAGTCAATTCTAACACCTAACCGTAGGAAAATCTCACAGACACAATGCAAACGGGCCCTCTAAAACAATTCTCCATCTTAGTTCCTTTCTCAGCATTTTTATAGACAGGATTTTTTTCTCTCCCCAGTTGAACAAGAAAGAACAAAAGTAGATTCCCCAAAGGAGGAATCATTCGTACTAAGTTTCTTTATGTAGGTCACCTCTGATGTGTTCTTGGTTGCAGTTCAACTGCTAAATTTCAGATGTCAGGCTTTCAGTTCTGATGGTTCTGCACATAAATTCTATTGCTTTCAAAAAGAGTAATTGTTTAAATTCCCCGTTTGAATATTGAAGGAAACTATATGTTTGACAGATGTTAAATACGTTATCAGTTATGTTAGGAGCATGGTACAAAATGCTAAAATATTTTACTCTGAGGTGTCTCTGTGTATGTACGTTTTAATATGAGAAAAGGAAGTAAATGTTTCCCATTAAGCAAGTGTCTAATTTAAAGACAGTAACCACGCCTATATTCAAGTAGATTATAAACGTATGTCCTTTGTGGTGACCAGCCTCTCACATACGAGGCCCGTTTTCCTAACTTTTCCCCTTCTCCAGATTTCGGTCTTATAGATATTGCTCGATGAGCCCTCTTGCTGTCTATTCTAACTGTCATTGTTTGGGTTCAAGCCTTTGGCAAGTCATTGTTTACTTCCAATCCCATAATCCATCCTCTACCATCAGGTGTTTCTAAGAAATACATCTTGCCAATCCACCTCTGCTTAAGAACCTTCCTTGTTTCCTCACTACCTATGGGGAAAAAAAAAGTCAGACACCCTAACGTGGCCTTCAAAATCTCTGATAACCTGTTGCCAATTTCATTACTCAACCTCATTCATCTGTGTGCTTATTTAATCATTCGCAATACAACCAAAGTGCCCTGCTAAAATACCCGTTGGCCCACCAAAATGGAAGCTCCACAAGGTATAGGTTCTTTTATTTCATTCACTAATGTTTATTAAACATCTAGGCCAGGCGTTAGGTAGATGCTTAAGATTTTTTTTAAGTTTTTTAATGTTTCTTTATTTTTGAGAGAGAATGAGAACAAGCAGGGGAGGGGCAGAGAGAGAAGGAGATAGAAGACCTGAAGTGAGCTCCGCGTTGGCAGGACAGAGGCCGACGTGGGGCTCGAACTCATAAACCGTGAGATCATGACCTGAGCCAAAGTCGGACACTTAACCGACTGAGCCACCCAGGCGCTCCTTAAGATTTTTCTTTTTTTTAAATTAATGAGTTCAGCAATACTTGCTGAGTACTTTTTACGTGCCACATAGAAGCCTGGCATTGTGAATCCAGCAATGAAAGTCATTATGTCTATTTTTAAGAAATTGGCCAGGTAAATTTCCATGGATGATGACTTCAGTGTGCATCTGTGACTAAGAGTCTGATTTCTATGGCGATTAGTATACTTAAGCAGCACAGTCATAGTCCATTAATCTCTCTTTCTTTTGCAAACTAAGGATTCATTTAATGTTTATTAAATAAATTAATCTAAGAATGTAATTAAAACTGAATGTCTGAAGGTTGTGGTAGGCAAATAATGGCCCCCAAACATGTCCAGATCCTGACTCTAGGAACCTGTGAATACGTCACGTTACATGACAAGGGAACACATTTGCAGATGTGATCAAGGTTAAGCACCTGGAGATGGGAAGATTATACTAGATGATCCAGATGGACCCAGTCTAATTGTATGAAGAAGAAAAAGGAATCAGAGATATATAAATTGAGAACAAGTCGTCTGGGCATTGCTGGCTTTGAAGATGGAACAAGAGAAATAAATAAGAGCCAAGGAATGTGAAGATCTCTCAAAGCCGGAAGAGCTCTCAGCTGATGGTCAACAAGAAAATAGGGACTTCAACCCGCAACTGCAAGGAACTAAATTCTGCCAGAAACTCAAACAAGGAAATGGAGCCTCCAGGAAAGAATGCAAACCTCCCAACTTTTCTCTTTTAACCTGGTTAGACACTTATCAGACTTCTGACCTCACAAAACTGTAAAAGAATAAATTTGTGTTGTTTTCAACCATTAAATTTGTGATAATTTGCAGAAGTCGTAAATCTCGAAAGATCAGCCAAAGTGAACCTCTGACATGGGTCCCCATGACCAAAAAGAAAATAACTATCTTCAAAATTACGACAGTACAACCTCAACATGTTATGCCAAAGAACACAGACACAGAAAATTAGCTATGTTTCCAGATAAAACAAAAGGGTTTTTCAGTAGCGGAATTTTGGTAAAATCATTTTCCAAAATGATAATGACTAATTGGATCATCAGAAATAGCCTTAGGACTTCGAACTGTACTCTGAAAAAAGCTATACACATGTAACCTTTGGAATGTGCTTTCAAACTTTTATACCCCTTGAAAGCTAACTTTGACATCAGTTAGAGTTTTGAGTTACAATGTTCCTCTCAGTCCAGAAAGCCCCAAGAAAAAAACACAAACAACGGTCCAAGAATGGCCCTTTGAAAGTAGGGAAGCCCAAGGGTATCAACTGAAAAGGAAATTTCCTTAGCCATGAAAGCACAAGTTGGCACAAGGCTGTCATTTGCATCATGTAGATTGTCCTCCACATAATGGGCAGGTTGTGGCTAAAAGTCAGGCCACATTCTGCTCACAAAGCCATGTGCCTTGGCACGGGGCAGTGACTTCTCAGCACAAGGGCCCCTGGACAGCAACACCTTAGTGCCAACCAGATGATGCCCAGCATATCTGGGAAGTTGTGCTGGGAAGTTGTGCTATGCAGACCCTGAACGTCTTTTCATAGTGTTCCTGCCAAGAATTCTCCAGGAAGGCTGCTTTCCCCAAGAAGGGTGGTATTTTCTAATTCTTACAATGGTATCACGTGTGTGAACGGTGGCTCTGGCTCAGCCTGAAAACACCGGGCATATTTGTTTACTGTTCATGTTATTGTAGCCAGATTTTAAAAAATAATAATAAAATAAAAAGAGGCTAAGATCTGGATTTACAAGTGTTACAGGAGCAGATGAAAGTGGAGGTTATAAGCCTCTGTTAGAGCTAAGTCCAATGACCCAGTCGAAGGAGGGTCACAGAGATTCGGAGCACAGTGACACAAGGCTTTAATTAATGTTCTTGCAAGGACAGGCACACAGTGTGTCTGATGGGGCAGTCACAGCAGACAATTTATCTCCTATCACACAAGCCCCGTCCCTGGCTCTTCATTGGCTGAGCACTACAGAGGTTACAGCCTTACCTGGACTCGCCTACATTCATGTAAGGCAAAGAGTGGTCTGACTGGAACAAATGTCCATCCCTTTGAGTTGACTCAGAGACTTTCAGTCCCTCCTCCTTTTGTTCTTCCCCCTCATGCTCATTGCAAAGGCTGTGAAAATAAGCCCAAGAAATGGAGAGGGGCAGAAGAACCAGGAAGTGAAATGTCTAAGGGCTTGGGACTCCATTGTTGTCAGGGAGGGGAGGGGGTCATACATATCTCCAATAGGTTGTATTGTATCTATTGTTAATTAGACAGCACAGGTTTTATTTGGTCTTTCTGAAAAGGAATCATCTCCCTTATTTCTCATAGTTCTGTCCCAAAAAGAAACAAAAGATAATTGGGGGAGTTTTAGGTACTCACTACGGTGCATACTACACCTTATGCTCAATCTAGAAGGCATGAAAATAAAAAATTCACCCGGAACTATTTCTGTCCTCGAACTGTGGACTCCCCTCCAGAATCTCCCTGCTTTGGTCTCTCTTCAATGCTTTCAGTTAGTTGTTCTTTATATTTTGCCCAGAGTTTATATTTGTTATCTACAGAAAGCTTGGTCTAATAGGAGTTTCTCTGTCATACTGGAAGCAAAATTCCTCACAAGCTTTACTTTTGTCAAATGTGTCCAGATGTCTGGTTTGCCCAAAAATGCTGATCATAAATAGCCCTACCATATACTTCAATTTTCCTCTGAGGCTCCAGATTTAAGCCTTTGTCCTGGCATATCATCCAGTTTAGCATTTGTACTAAACTATTCTAGCTTCGACAACAGAAAAATGTAGTCATCCTACACATAAGCAAGAACATCTATGTTCCAGAAGACAAATCAAGCCTAAGAAGGACTCCTGAGATAGCAAGAAAAGTTTGCTTCCATACTTATCTACCTTTTACCCAAGGAGAAAACACTACGTTTGAAGACACCCTGGGGACAGTAACCTATTTCTATGTTAATTATGATAATACTCTGCCTAAGCACTCTTTTGTTGAAATTTAATCCCATTTTCTCTCATCTTGTACTTTGTATAAATTGATAGTGTGTTCTTTTCTTCCTTAAAATTACCCTTTTATACTTAAAGAGACTTAGGAAATCACCTCTTAGCCAAATCTTCCAGGCTGAGTACCCCCAATACCTTGTTCTCCAATCAGAAGTACTATTTACCTTCATTTTAATCGTTTGATTTGCCGTCCTTCACTCTGAACAGCATTCCAAATTGCTTTTTGAAAATATAAGCCTGACCCCATGACTCAACAACCCCATTCACAGGTACATACTCAAGAAGAATAAACGCTGTGTGCATACAAAGATTATGACAAGAATGCTCTTAGAAGCCTTAATCCCAGGATCTGTCAACAGAAGAAAACAGATAGACAGTTTGGAAGACATCCAGGCAATGAATACTACTGCAAAGTTATGAAAATGAAAAACAAATACTAAATGAAAAAAGAACACGGATGACCTCAAAAACATACTGCGTTAAAGAAGTCAGACTATGAGGAATGCATTCCATGTGATTCCACCTCCATGAAGTTTAAGAGCAGAGAAAACTAACCTATGGATAGAAGACGCATGGTTAACTCTGTGTGTGTGTGTGTGTGTGTGTGTGTGTGTGTGTCTGTGTCTGTGTATACACACATATACATATATATATTAGACATTATAATATGTATTATACATTATAATATGTATACATATACATATGTATAATATATATATATAATATGAGGGGGTCTGTTCTGGACTAGAAAAGGGATGGGGGAGCTTCACGGAGAAGATGGAAATGTTCAATATCTTGGTACGGGGGGTAGTAACATGGGTACACATTTAAAAATTCATCAAGTTGTAGATATATTTAAGGTTGTGCTTATATACACATAAAATGAAATACATATGAAAGGAAGCTGAATACACCACCCCAAAATATGCTACTTTGGCACGTGGATTATTATGAGCCAAAGGCAATCAGGACCCAGCTGACCGGGGAAACAGTTTTACCTCTCCCTTAACTACCTAAAAGAATTTATACAGGGGGCCGGGACCAGAATAAAATCTATTACCAGAGGTAACTTTTTATCTGAAAGACCTATCTGCATGGCAGGGCAAACTTCTAATTACCAAATAGCTACTCTTCTTATAGACCATTGAATTATCCTCCTCCCTTTTGAAGACCCAGGCCCCTGCCTCATTCCTTACTTCAGGATGGTATATAAGCCCCAATTGCCTGACTTGCCCTGGAGTCTCATATCCTTGGTCCCCTCATAGGTACGAAATTTCATTTGATTTTCTGCTATTAATCTGTATCATGTTCATTCAATTAGCAGACCAGCCAGAGAAGGGAAAGGGAAATTTTTTTTTTTTTGTCCATTACACACACATACACACACAAACACACACCTGTATTTATGCATAGATACATGTGTGGATGCATGTGTGTGTAAAAGAATCAAAGCCAAATATCATTTCACAAAGACAGCCCTCAATGATGAAAGGCCCCCAAACTTAAATCTGTAGCTCCTGTCTTCCCAGCTTCCTAACAGGACAGAATAGACACAACACACTGATTTCCTAACAGAAGGGGCATATGAAGAAAAAGCCTCAGGGACTCCTGTAAAAATAAGGACTGTTTTATAGCAGATACTGGAAAACACCAGCCAGACACCTCCAAGTGGGAAAATCCATCTAATGGGAGAATGCTGTCCAGACATGGTTCGTGTCATATCTGTGAGCAACGTGACAGTCATCAAAAATCAGTAATGAAATACTGTAATTTGACTGAGTGCCATATTTCTGGGCCCCTGACTTGAAATAGCAGGTTACAGGAGTTGTTACAAACACTGACAAAAGAGCAAGGGCTTTGAGGTAGGAGAGCTGTGGAAACATGTCAATCCGATCTTTGCCTAGCCATGACCCTATGAAATGTTGTAATCCTCTGAGGGTGTCTGGTTGCCTCATCAGGAAAATGGGATAATAAGCAGAATGTCATAGCATTCTCTGAGAGGAGACATAATATATAGGAAAAAATATGTAGAGAAGAAAAAATAGTAATATCTTAAGATTTTCATCTGTAGAGAGTCTATGAAATGATTGTAGAGTTCATTATCTCTTACCAATTTGATAAGCACTCTTACAGAAAATCCTGGATTCCACAAAAATCATTGTTATCCCGGCACTGCATGAGGCTGGTTAGAACATCATTCTGACAAGAATATGGGGGCTTGATGGAGCCTCACAGGAGTCAGTCAATTTCACTTTGGGCCATGGTCAGTGGTCAAACCCTTAGCTTAAGCCAACCCTCTGTTAATTCTAGTCTCTGGCCACAAGTAAGAACAGATGTGAGCACATGAAAGGACCACTACAAATCCATCTATCAAGTCCAGAGAAACGATTCAAGCTATGACTTCCTCACTATGGGTCAGTTATATCGCCATTCATCAAGAACACAATTTCTTGTGCCCAGGGAAAACTCTGGAGACTCTAGAAATGGCCGGTTGGAAAAGTTTGACAAGGAAAGAAATAGCTCAAGAAGGTATATGGATTGCACAACAGAGCTGCTGCCTTTAATTTTCTCCCACCAACCCCACCCAAAAAAAATTGAGGCATCTGGCCAGTGACCAATAAGAGAACGGCTTATAACTGCTGATAAAACAAACTCATTTGCATAGTTTCCCATCTGTTGGAGACAGTATTACTGTGGCTGTGTATCCCACATGCATCTGTGATAGACAGGAACAATGAAAAAAATGGTATATCTGCTGAGCAGCTATGTATATCCTCTACTATGAGTCCCTGATTTGCTTCCACTGCCTTTGCTCCCTGACCCAGAGACCTCTGGTCTTTTTTTCCAAGAGATACTTAACTGACTTTCTTAGGGCAAATTATAATATTTGTTCCTGACATTTTTGAGGTATTATTTTCTAACTCAAATGTTTTCACTGAGCATCCATTCAGGGCCTTTCAATACATTTTTCCATAAAATATTTGATAGGAAAAACTGCTTTAAGAGGAAGAAACCCTGGGCAAGGAAGTTAGGAAAATGAAGCATATACAATTTACAATATGTATATCCACACGAGATAGGACTCAGTCCTGTGGCTTTAAATAACATCTATAAGTTGATGACTTCTAAACTTTTCCTTTACTGCCCAGACCTCCCCTCAATTCCAGACTTAAATGACAATGGTGGGAACAGCTATAAGTATTTAGTGATTAATATATTTGGTTTTATGTGTTTGTATATGTATGTGTGTGTATACACACAGTGTAATAATGATTTCAGGAATAGAATTTAGTGATTCATCACTTACATATAATGCCCAGTGCTCATCCCAACAAGTGCCCTTCTTAATGACCACCACCCATTTAGCCCATCTCCCACCCAACACCACACCAGCAATGCTCAGTTTGTTCTCTGTATTTAAGAGTCTCTTATGGTTTGTTTCTCTCTCTGTTTTTGTCTTATTTTTCCTTCCCTTCCCCTATGTTCCTCTGCTTTGTTTCTTAAATTCCATACATGAGTGAAATCATATGATATTTGTCTATCTCTGACTTATTTCCCTTAGCATAAAACACTCTAGTTCCATCCACATTGTTGCAAATAGCAAGATTTCATTATTTTTGATTGCCAAGTAATATTCCATTGTATATATGTGGAGGTAGATACTATTATTATCATCATTTTAAAGATTCGAATTAGAAGCACAAAGAGATTGGGGCACCTGGGTAGCTCTGTTGGTTAAGCATCCAACTCTTCATTTCAGCTCAGGTCATGATATCATGGTTTGTGAGTTCGAGCCCCACATCAGGCTCCATGCTGACAGTGCGGAGCCTGCTTGGGATTCTCTCTCTGCCCCTCCCCTGCTTGCATGCTCTGTCTTTCTCTCTCAAAAATACATTAACTTAAAATAATAATAATAATAAGCACAAAGAGGTAGAATAGTATTTTCAAAGTAATACAGCCAGCTAGTATGTTGAACAGGCAGACAGGTTGGTTCAAGATCTTACCTCCATCTCCATTTGTGTTCCTGGAAATTCCATTCAGTTGTCTAACAGTCACCTCCAACTTAACAGCTCTAACACTGAACCCCTGGCCTTTACCCCACAACTTGCTCCAAGCCCGGTCTTCTCCGTTACTATAAATGATGACTCGACATTTCCAGCTTCTTAGGTCATATACTTTGAAGTAATCTTCAATAATTTCTTCCACATACCACATCCAATATAGCAATAAATCTTGTCACATCTATCATCAAAAATATCCAATATCTGCCCACTTACCCCTGCCTGTACCGCTAATGCATTAGTTTGATCCAACTTTCCTTCCACCTAAATTGCTACATGAACCTCAAATAGTATCCCTGTTTCTACCCATGTTCCCCTAAAATCCATTCTCCAAAAGCAGTCACAATGGCCTTTCTAAGATAGAGTCACATTATACAACTTTTAGTTAAAAGTCTACTGTTTTCCTCTTGCATTCAGAGTAAAGCCAGAGTCTTCCTGATGGCATATATGCCCCACCCAGTGACCTCTCTGACCATAACCATTTCTCTCTGCCTCACTCACTCTTCAAATTGCCTTCACATTCTCTTCAGCCACAAGGTCTCTTGTTGTTTTTCAACTACTCCTCACACTCCTAGATCAGTGCCTTTCATTGGCTGTTTCTGCCCAGAATGTTCTTCCCCTCTGTGCTCATGATCCTGACTGCCCCTAAAACCTGATCGTCACATTCTCAACAAGCCCCATCCTCAATGAAGGCTTACCCATCAACATCCGCCCTCCTTCATCCTCCGTCCTTGCCCAATCTCCTTTCTTTATCCTACTTTTCTTTTTTCTCAGCACCTGCCCCTTTCCAATTCAACGTATATTTTACTTCTTACTTTATTTTTGAAGCCCATCTCTCCCAACCAGTGTATAAACACCATGACATCTGAAACCACTCTGTTACTGCCATATTCCAAGTCCCTAGAATACATGCAGCCTGCTAGCTTTTAGACAATTAAAGGCTTGCAGAAGCCCTCTGTAAAGATTACATTTTCTACTTAATCTAATTCTTTTTCAAATTTAATTGATCACAGGCCCATATTTTCCATAAAAATCCTATTAAAAATCTCATGGCATTCCTGCTTCAAGGGAAAAAGTTTGGTGATGGCTATTGTAGAAGATCCAGGAAGAACATACATAAAATTTGTAGGCAGTTTCCCAGGAAGAGTCAAAAACACTCACGATATAAATTGATAGAATTAAATTGATGCATATATAATCACCAAATAACAGTCTCTGTTGTTATGGTAGTGTTTGCAGGAGGCCACACAGAACGGGAATATACCAAATACGATTTTTTACACATATTTGCTGTCAAGTCTTACTGTCGTGCTGACAAGCCTTCCTGAGTGATTCCAATAATATACCTTCTATTGTGTTTTAGATCAATATTTTACAGTAACCCCCCAAAAGAGTCAGATAAACTGAGGGATCATTGACAAGAAGTAGCAGGCAAGGAAGAGCCAAAAACACTACTGACACGGATTACACAATACATTTAATTCATTCTTAGGAAATTAGGTTTAATTTTTAAATATAATGTATTAAACACTCAAGGAATATTGAAGGGCAAGAACTCTGGACCAAGAGGCATGGGATTCGTTATGGTTCTGCTTACTAGTTGTGAGGTTTTGGGCAAGTTATTTCACCCAGGCTTTAATTTCTTCATCTGTAAAATGAAAGAGCTGTAATAAGCATCAGATAGGTTTCAGGCATAAGTTCCTTTATTTCCGTTTTGTTTTGTTTTTTTTGATTGAAATCTGGTAAGAGGTAATAGTCACCAATAATTTTTACAAAAGAGAATCATGACAATTATTAGAAATGACTTTTCACATGATTCCTTGGTAAGTATTTGTTTATGATTTTGGTTGTTAAGGTGTAACAGTGTAAGAATGGGTGAGTTTGAATCTGCATAGGAGCTATGATAAGCCATGTCAAGCCTTGTGTGTTTAGCCACTGAGTGTGTGGGTTTGTCGCTGCGGCATGATCTAGGCAGGTTAAAGTATTAGAAAACTAATTCTCTCTATTCAGATGGAGAAAAGAGGTAAAATGTGTAATGAGTCACAGAGCATGCTTCAGAACTTTTGAAATGAAATATATCATTCAGTTTTAATAAAGTATATCATTTTCAGGTAATTCTTCAAACACAGGCTTGATTAGATATTTGAGATAAATTTCATGGCAACATCCACAATTGTAATTTCTCTGGTTTTGACTCCACTACTAAATAAAATGGGGGAAATAATTATAGAATAATGGACTTCAAAATTAATTTTTAGCAAGCAAGAAGGTTTACTTCTTTGACCTCAAGGGCCCTCTTCTGAAATAGCCAAATGTCAATGACTACATCATGACTCTGGAATACGTGGAAGGCTATTAAAGAAGATATGAATATATACTTCCTATGCTCCTTGGAAATAAAATGAAATTGTCCCTTTTTTCATAAAAGAATTTGTAATGTAATTAAAAAAAATTTGTAATTTTTTCAAATGAAACACCTGAGAGGAAGAATCCATCAGATTTCACACTGCAACTTTTCC
The DNA here is from genome assembly GCF_007474595.2 of Lynx canadensis. Taxonomy (NCBI): domain Eukaryota; kingdom Metazoa; phylum Chordata; class Mammalia; order Carnivora; family Felidae; genus Lynx; species Lynx canadensis. Next base: position 13,526,081 of record NC_044311.2, read on the forward strand.
CAGACCTTACTTCCTGTATGCTTGGAACATGATATGAGATTCACCCAGATCACTTTCTACATCAGAGCATATTATCAACTAGTGGAATTTCCTGGAGACTGAGATATTTCACATATTAAACACTAGAAAGGGGTAAGAGAGTGAAAGGATCATCAGTAGCCTCAAAAATCTCACTATCTACTGAGATTTTTTCCTCAAAAGCAACTGATCCATGTTATCTACTGTCATTTAATCTTAGAAAACCACATATGTATTTCTGTGATATTGCTATTCCAAAAATGTAATGCCAAGAAAAGAAAACTGAGGCCATAATAAGTGATAAGCTAAAAACAACACTAATAAAAAAGTCAAAGATGACCTAAATAGAATGGCATACCATGTTTGTGAATTATCAGATTCAATATTATGAAGCTGACATTTTATTCCGTACTGATCTAGTTCAATATAAATTTAATTAAAATTTCATCAGGATTTTAAAGTAGAAATCAACGAGCTGGATCGAAAATGTATATGAAAATGCAAAGGAACTTAAAAAAAAACAATTTTGACTGGGGCGCCTGGGTGGCGCAGTCGGTTAAGCGTCCGACTTCAGCCAGGTCACGATCTCGCGGTCCGTGAGTTCGAGCCCCGCGTCGGGCTCTGGGCTGATGGCTCAGAGCCTGGAGCATGTTTCCGATTCTGTGTCTCCCTCTCTCTCTGCCCCTCCCCCGTTCATGCTCTGTCTCTCTCTGTCTTAAAAATAAATAAACGTTGAAAAAAAAAAATAAAAAAAAAAAAAAAACAATTTTGAAAAAGAGAAACAAAGTTGGATGAATCATGCTACAGATTTCAAGACCTACTATAAAGTCACAACAATCAAGATAATGTAGTATTGGATAAAGGAAAAACATATACATAAATAAAGCATAATAAAGAGTCCAGAAACAGAGCCACATATATATGGTCAATTGATTTTGGACTAAGGTTAAAGGCAAATAAATGGAGAAAGGATAGTCTTTTCAACAAATGGTACATACACAAGCAAAAAAAGAACCTTGACCCTAACTTTGGACTCTATACAAAAATTAACTGCAAATGTAAAACCTCAGTCTACAAAGTTGGCACATGTATAACAAATCATCAAATTGTGCACCTTAAATATTTATAAATTTTGTCAAATATACCTCAATAAAACAATAAATATAAAAATAAGTACATGGGAGATAATTCTTGTGACAAAATTGCTAAGATACAACACCAAAAGCACAACACATAAAAGAAAAAAATCATGAATGGTCTTCACCAAAATTAACGACTAGGGGCGCTTCAGTGGCTCAAATGGTTAAGCGTCCAACTCTCGGTTTCAGCTCAGGTCATGATCTCATGGTTCAGGAGTTCGAGCCCTGCATCAGGCTCTTTGCTGACAGTGTGGAGCCTGCTTGGGATTCTCTTTCTCTGACCCTTCCTGACTTGTGCTCTCTCTCTTTCAGAACAAATAAACTTAAAAAAATTAAAAATTGCTTTAAAAAACTATTTTTTTAAAGACAAGGTTAAAAGAATGAAAAGACAATTCATAATTTGAGAGAAAATATTCATAAATCACATATGTGCTAAAGGACCTACATGTGGAATATATAAAGAATTTTAAAACTTTTACAATATATAAATAATATAAAAACAATTTTGGACAGACACTTCACCAAAGAACATATATAGATGGCATTAGCACACAAATAAGCTCCTGAATAGCTTTTCAGTATCATTTGTCATTAGGGAAACATTAATGTGAAAAACCCCACAATAATACCATTATACGTTGTTAGAGTAAGAGAGAAAGAGAAAGAGAAAGAGAAAGAGAAAGAGAAAGAGAAAGAGAAAGAGAAAGAGAAAAAAGAAGAAAGGAAATGAAAGAAATGAAGAAAAGGAAGAGAAGGAAAGGAAGGAAGGGGGAGGGGAGAGGGAAGGAGGGAGGGAGGGAGGAAGGAAGGAAGGGAGGGAGGGAGGGAGGAAGGGGAAAGAAGGAAAGAAAGAAAGGAAGAGAAAGAAAAGACAAATAACAATATTAATTGTTGGTGAGGAAGCAGAGCACATTACTGGTGACAATGCTGAATGCTACAGTTACTATGGAAAACTGGCAGTTTCTTATAAAGTCAAATATACTTTTAGCCATATAATCTAGCAATCCTGTTCCTAGGCATTTACATAAGGGATTCGGTTTACATTAAAAACAACAACAACAACTGTACAAACATTTTTATAGCAGCCTTACTCAGAGTTGCAAAAAACTGTCAACAACCCAAAGGGCCCTTTGCTGGGAAACTGTGGTATATCCACACTATAGAATAGTAGTCAGCAATGAAAAGAAATGAACCACTGATATATGCAATAAAAAGGATAAATTTCAAATTCATTATGGTAAGTGAAAAAATCCATATATAAAATCCCACATATGGTATCATTTCACTTATACAAAATTCTGTAGAAGACAAAACTGTAAACACAAAAGAAACAATCCTACCAGGGACAGGAGGTGGGAAGAAGGTTTGAGTACAGACGAACATGGAGAATTTGGAGGTGGTGATGATTATATGACTCTATTTTTGTCAAAATTCACCAAACTGTAAAATAAAAAGATGACTCTTAGGGGCACGTGGGTGGCTCAGTTGGTTAAGCATCCAACTTCAGCTCAGGTCATGATCTCACGGCTTGTGAGTTTGAGCCCCGCGTGGGGCTCTGTGCTGACAGCTCAGAGCCTGGAGCCTGCTTTGGATTCTGTGTCTCCCCCTCTCTCTGCCCCTCCCCCACTTGTACTTTGTCTCTCTCAAAATATACAAACATTTAAAAAATTTAAAAAGATGATTCCTACTGTATGTAAGTGACCTTAATACAATAACTAATAATTATTCATCTTCAAATCTAGCTCTTCCATGAATGTGTTCAACACAGGGACACAACAAATCTACTAGGAAAATTATTCTCCTAAATAACAAAGTACTATTATTAAAATAATTGAGCAATTCTAGGAGTAAAATCTAGGAAGCAAATGCTAGGGAGTTTGGAAAAATGAAAAAAGAGATATAAATACAAGTCATAGTAAGACTTTGAACGTCACCTAAAATAAGATAAGGAGGCAAATGTCCCTCCAAATCAATTTATTCTAAATCTTGGAAATTTATTTAGATAATTCAATGAAAACTCTTCTGTTCTTTAATGTATGGATTACACATGAACAGATAATGAACTAATGTCTGTGAATCTTGCTGATAAAACATACTATTGCTGTCTAAGAACTCCATAGTTGCACACTGGTTTTGAAACTGGAGAAGGTATAGTAAGGGAAGTACAGTAAAGAAGATAAGGGTAATGGAGAGAAAGACTGTGTGTTAGACAAGAGCTATCTGATCATGCTCTTTTCCTTATCTGAACCCTTCTCTGACACTGTGCATGCCACACCTCATTATATACAGGATCACCGCAAACAGAAGATGAGGTACAAGGATAAAGGACAAAGTATTCTTAAACAGAGAAAGGCAACTCTGTGTAATCGAAAAGCTTCATCTCTGCTTGAAAGGTAACCATTATCCTGCAATCCTCTCCTATTTTTATTGGATTTTCCAAGTCATTTATAAGCATGGATTACTCAGTTTTCAAAGGAGTCATACAGAAAGAATTATGCTCTATGTGTAATATAAATGTTATATTCATAAATAAGCAAAAAAAAAAAAAAAACAAGATCCAGGAATATATTTGCTTCTCGTAACAGGAAACCAGGATGTCATGTTTAACATTAAGAGCTCACTGGAAAAAGAAAGGAAAGTGTAAGGAAAAAATATCAAGAGGCTCCTCTTTCTAAGCCACACTATTTATAAATGCTCTTGAAGCAACTTGCATATTGTATAACCATGATGTCTAAAATCACAATTTGCCATGAGTTCTATATTTAAAGAAAAAAAAAAAAAAAAAACCCTGGTGTTTTGTCGGTTCATATTCAATTAGTGGAAGGCTTCTCTGGACAGATGTTGGAGTTTTTTTTCTTCCAAATTCTTTCACTTGAAGACATTTCCAACAAAGTGTCACCCTACACACTGATCAAGCAAACCGTAACTTCCTTTGGGACATGACACTATGTTAGTCAGCCCCGGCTCATACGATAGACATTTTATATAACCAAAAGCAGTTCACATCCTCTGATACTCACTAGATCTCCTCAAAGTGATCCTCTGTGCAGGTGATTTAAAAATATTAAATTCTTATGCATGGTTTCAATCAAATGTTTTCTTGAAAGAATAGAATTTATGTATATGGTAAAAGTGCAATTTCGACATTACTTCATTATTCATTCATTAATCCATTTGACTAATGTCTACTGAGCACCTAATAATATATTCCAGGGACTATTCTAGGAACTGGAGCCAAACAGACATAGGTCATGCTCTCTAAAGGGGTAGAGAGACAATAAGAAACACAAAACAAACAAAATAAGAAAGGAACAAAGAGAGAAGATAAATACGTCCGCTGGCAAGCTTGGAGCACCTAACAGCAGTCTGGTTTCAGCTCTGTACCTATGCACCGCTAGAGAGTTTTATTTTTCACATTGCCAGTAAAATGCACGCAAAACAAACCAAAGATATTCTGCTTATACCTCTTCTTATGATCGTTGTTGAATTCAAATGAGATTCAAATGTGCTGACCTGTCACAGAGTTTGCAACAAATCACTCTGAATTATTTTAATCTTTCATCCAGGACTACTAAAAATTCTGTTCTCTCCCATGCTTCCACATTCATATAGATAATAAATTAGATGATTTCCATTGTGTTATTTTCGTTGTTTGAATTCAGCTGTGTATATTTGCTCTCCCACTCCCTCCATCTACTCTTCAGTAAACAAGAGAACCCCTAGCAAAACAACTTGCTCTTGGAGACTCACAGGCTCATTGTATTAGAATAACAAAATTACGAGAGGATTAAGTAACCAAAACGGATCAATATATATTCCGGTTCTGGTAACATCAAATGACCTAGATGTGTTCACCCTCTTCCACCTTTCCTGTGTCCAATCCCACAACCCAACCTCATCAAAGATGAGGAGGTGAGAGGAAGGGAATGATGCCTTCTTTAAATCAGATATCCAATTTGTGGCAGCTTCTGAAAGCTATCACAGAAATGCTCGATTTGACCAGGTCAAATTTCATTTGTCGTGTACTTTTATCACTCTCAAAGCTGGTGCAACGTGTTTGCAATAGAAATAAGGAAAACAAAAATGAACTGCCCCGTTGGCTTGTCAGATTAAAAAAGTGGATTGATTTTACACCTTTGAAATAAGCCGCCTGCTCCAAGGCTCTCTCTTCTACTTTTTCTGTTTAAAGATTCGTGTACTCTTTGGACTCAAAGAGAAGCTTTAGGTTGGATAAATGTAGAATACAATTCGATTCACGATGATGACAGCACCTAACATTTACTGAGCACTAACTATGTGCTAGGGATGGCACTAAATGATTTGTGTCTGCTGTATTATTTAATACTGAAAACAACTATTATTTACAATTTCTCATTCCTATTTGTTTATTAAACTACTGTCATCCTACTGAACCCTGTACTTTTTCCCAAGCCATTGTTTTCTTCATTTTTTATTCACCTCGATCTCATGGTTCATTATTTTAAAAATGCACATGGCAGGGCGCCTGGGTGGTTCAGTCGGTTAAGTGTCTTACCATGATCTCATGGTTCATGAGTCTGAGCCCCACGTCGGACTCTGTGCTGACAGCTCAGAGCCTGGAGCCTGCTTTGGATTCTGTGTCTCCCTCTCTCTCTGCCCCTCCCCCACCCACACTCTGTCTCTCTCTCCTTCAAAAATAAACATTAAAAAAAAATTTTTAATGCACATGGCAAGCCATAACCCTCCACGCCACACCCTTGCATCTAGAAAACTAAGCAAAAAACCTCCATATGTACATTTACATGTGGTATACACACACACACACACACACACACACACACACATACACACACACACACACACCCCTGAGTAGCTGAGCTCAGGCAAAGTCCCACAGAAAGACAGCTGGGTTCCACTATAAATTTATGATGACCGAACTCAAATGCAAGCACGGCACTGGCTGGCAATCATAGTCCATTTCTTTGGTCAACTCAACTTTCCCATTATCTGCAGCCACAACTTCAATCTTTTCTATTCTTCTCAAAGATCCAACTTCTAACCGTCTCACTCTTCCTTTCCCCCTTAATCTGAGAAGACGACTTGGCCTTCTACTTTAGTGAAAAAAGTCAACGTGAAAGAGGGAAAAATCCCTCAGCTACCTTCTAATAAACTATAAATGGTACGGCTTCCTTTTTCTTTGACCTGCAAGATCCCTCATGTTACTGTAGAGGGGGCCTTCCTGTCATTTAAGCCCAGGGAGCCCAGTTATTTCTTCCATTCCTGTCTTCCTCTTCCTCCCCAGGAACTTGTGTGCTTCCTTTCTTCTGTGGGTCCAAATTTTTCTCAACCGATCATGCCCATCAAAATTTAAATATGTTCATGTCTCTCCCACTTTGAAAGAGTCCCTTAATTCGTTATCCCAAACTCTTCATATTCTCTTTCATTTAACAGACAAACTTTCCACAACAGTTGGCTTCATATTCAATATCCATGTCCTTAATTCACTTGACACTGGATTCTAACCCCCATGAATAGAAACAGCTCTAGCTAGGGCACTGTGAGGTAGGTGAACTGCTCATTTTACACAGGTAGCACTGGTGAAGCTGAGATTTGAACCCATGTCAGTTTGATTCTAGAACCCAAATTCTTAATTGATAAATTAGACCACACTTTAAAAAAGTAGCCTACATCCATCCAAATTACATACACATTAACCTTTCGACCTAACAATTTCAGTCTTGGACAGTTACCTTATATGAATACTTGCACACCTCAAAAGGGCATACGTATCAGATCATTCCTTACTCATAGCAAATATTTGCAAATAAATATGATGTCCATTAACAGAGGGCTGGGCAAATAGATTATTCTATATAGACAAAATGGAATACCAGGCAGTAGTGTAAAAGGAGAAACTCTCTAACATATAAAGATTTTAAAGACAAGTTTTTAAAAGTAAGGTGAAATTTTATGCATAGTTTGCATAAAAATGATGGAAAACGAGAATACTTATTCTTATCTGCCTATCTTTGCATAAAAGACACGGCACACACAAATAACAAAAAAGGATCACCTTATGTTAGATGTTAAAAAATGGGCAACAGGAGAAAAAGATAGGAGTATGGCATCACAATATACCTTCATATATTGTCTTGATTTTGAACCATGATAATGTGATCATTACTTAAAAATTAAATTTTAATTTTTGGTGTATTGTTTTACTATGATGGATTTATGAAAAAAACTTTTAATATTCAGATATTACGTAAAACATTATTAATATGATGGGTTTGACTTATGAACTTGCTCTATCACATCACTCCCTGTGGCTTTTCCGACAGCTTCCTCCTGCAACCAAAATAAAATCAAATTCTTTATCAAGGCCCACAAGCTCTACTTAGAAATTTATCAAAATATATTCAAGAAATTTCCCAGAATGAAAATATGATTTTCTCAATTAAAGAAAGCTTACCGAGTTCCTAGATAAATGGATGAAGAACATCCACACCAAACCACATCACCGTAGAATTTCAGATGTGTATGCAGCACTGGGAACGCAATGTCATTGATTTCTGAACATCAACACTCAAAGGTAGGAAACAATGGAGAAATGCACTCGATATTCTAAGAAAAATGATTTCTAGCTTGGAATTCTATATCCAACCAAACTGTCAACCAAATGTGAACAAAAAATGAAGCCACATTAACGTCCCCCATAGTCCTTTATGGGAAATGATTGGAAAATACATACCACCACAGTGAGAGAACAAACAGAAAGCCAAACTGGAGACATAAGGCCGTGGATCCAATGCGGAAGAGAGAGGAAGGGGATCCAAAAGACTAGTGTGCAAGGAGATCAGAGGAAGCCAATTCCGTATTGGTCTAGAGAGCCACTAGGCAAATCAGGACAGGGGACCTACCCAAACAGCAACAGAAGCTTTACTAACTTCATTCAGAGTACATAAAAAATCATACAAAAAAGAAAGTACAATTTTAGTACAAAAAATTGCTCAGATGTGCTATAATAATACGAACACTTAATACTCATATAACTAAATGTTAAAATACTGCTCTATTAGAGAAGATGTGGATATGAATGGGAGTGTGAGAAACGGAGTTGAAGCGTCAATGTCTATAGTGGAAAAATGGTGGATAATATCCAAAATCAAAAATATCAAGAAATAGGAGGATGGTCATATTATTGAGAGCTGTTGAGATAAAGATTCAAGGAAACCACAGGAAGATTTCCAAGTAGTGGTCTGTGGAGGCAGGAAGCAAGGACAGAACAGGCACCTGCTATTTTCCCTCATTTTCTTTTTAGAAATACTGGATTAGCTAAGAACATGAATAACTATAATAAAAATTGGACTTTAAAGAAGAAAGAAAAATACCCTTAACAACTAAACTTGAAGTCACAAATATTAGTCAATAGTTAAGCTTCTGTCATAGTTAAAGAGAGTGAAAGGAGAAATTCAAAGACTTATGTCTTTGGCATTCTAAGAATGATATAAAATTAATAAACTATCTGCTCAGATGTACAATTAATATTCTTAAGGGGAAAAGATCAAGAGTTTGTTCATTCTTCACAGCTGTTTTCCCATTCATTTTCCATTCTTAGCAAAAACTCTCACTAAAATTAATGGCAGTTATTTGAGTGGAAGTAAGGATAATATATTCTTCCACAAGCCAGGAAGTGCTTAGTGAAAATAATGGGAGAAGGGATTATTGCTGAATTAAAAATAATTCTTAATGGCCACCCAGCATTATTAAAAATGAAACAGCATTAAAGATCTCATTATTTTGCATCATTTTACCACCTTTGATGAGGGAAATGACACTTTCAAAAATTTCTTAAGTTCACAAGTATTTATGTGTTACTAAATTTTAAGTTTACTGGTAAGACATGCTACCATTATTTCATCTATTTCATCTATTTATATATTATTAGTGATCAGGGACATTTTATCACCTCTAGGTTTATTTAAATCATCAATAAACTCAACATTTTAGCTACAATATTATTGTACTATATGATTTTTAAAAATTGCTACTCAATTTCTTGACTTCCGTGCTCAACGATGAAATAAAAGGACTGCAGTTATTGTAAAAAAAAATAATTTTTCTTCTAAATTAACATGCATTAAATAAGTTCCTTTCTTCCTTAGGCGTTGTGAGGGTTTCTGGTTTTGTTTTTTGTTTTTTGTTTTTGGGGTTTTTTTTCTGGTTTGGTTTGAGTCACAGTTTTCTATAATTGAGGCTTATTTCTTTTCAAAATAAGATTATTTTATTTTCACTAAAAACATTTTCTAAAATGTTTAGTTTTGGAAAATACAGAAATATGAAAAGAAAAGGAAATAATCAGAGCTCTCTCTCCTGTTGCTCTGAACACTGATACCACATGTTATAATGGGAGACCTCCTATTAGCTTAACTCCCTGAGATATTATTTAGAACACTGTTCACTGCCAATTAAGAAAAGTAGGACTAGCAATAAATAAATCTTTTTGGCATTAAGCCACTGAGGTTTCAGGAATATTTATTACTATAGTAAAAATCCAGCTTATCCAAGTATTCTACCCAACCCTAGCCCCATCAACCTCTTTAAGGTGGGGGGGGGGGGGAGGAAGAAAGAAAGGAGAGAGGAAGGGAAGAAGGGAGAGAGGGAGGAATACTAGGCATCTGGACCCATTTGCTTGATAAGATCTTCATGCTAACCTAACAAGGCCACATATGCTAAAGAATGAGAAAACTTAAACTCTATTCTAATTGTAGTACTACAAAAATAACCCCAAACCAAAAACCTCTGAGAGAATGTGGCAGACTCTACTAAAATTATCAGTGATTATAATAAAAATAGCCAACATTGGCTGAGAGAGTATTTTCTCAGATTCAGTTCTAAGCATTCTGCATATGTGAACATATTTAATTTGCACAAAAATTATGAGACATTATGTGTGCATATATAATATATTATATATATATTCCTTTTTTTTTTAACAAATGAAAAAACTGAGACACAGAGTGGCATATAATTTTGCCAAGGTCACACAGCTAGTAAATAACAGATCTGCGATTTAAGTTTAAGAAGCCTGACTTGGACTTAACCTGAAAAATATGTTTTTACCCACCAGGCTATGCTGTCTTACCAGTGACTGGAGGAGTTCACTTCTTCATATGAGAAAATGGCACATTAATATGGTCAACTATAAAGTAGATACAGATATAGGATATAATAATTTATAGGCTACTCAATTCCATTACTTACATTTGCTTTTAGCTTTGACATTCTTATGTTTCTGGCATGTTCTCCTGCCAGGGAATAGATTGGTTTTCAAGACAAAGCAGTAAGTGGCACAGGCTGAAGAAGATGGAGGAAAAAACAAGAGTCTGTCCCTCCTGCCATGCCATCTTCCCTTGGGAGAGAGGGGAGGGTGGATGTTAAGAGCTTTAATGGCCTAAAGACCTCATTTTGAATGCTGGGTGACTTGTTTTATAAATGGAGGAACAGAGGCTCTATGATATTATTTCACCTTGGCTTCTTCATTTGTAAAATAGCAATTGTAAAGCCCACCTCAGAGACTTACTGTGGCGTGAAATCAAGATATTATAGCAGGTGCTTGTCACAATGACCAGCCCAAATAGTGGTGAACAAATTGCTAGGAAGACACCATGTAACTGAAACTGGCTGGGCAAAAGGGGATCATTGGCTCTTATGACTGTGACATTAAATGGGAGTTGAAACAAAATCATCATGATCTCTGTCTTTCAGCTCTGCTTCCTTCTGAAGCATCTCCCTCTCCGACACGTTCAACTCTCACAGAGGCAAGATGTCTGCCAAAGGCTCTTGGATCACATTCTACTTTATGAGCCACCGGAGCAAAAAGAAATGCCCCTTTGTCAGGGGCTCAAGGAAAAGTCCTGAAAATGCCTGCACTCAAGACTGCCTGGTTCTGTTTATGCTCTACGCCTACTTCTGCGTTGTGCCGAGTTCTGATCAGCCCGACCTGGGTGTCCTGCCAACTATGACGACAAGGAATGGGATCAAGTCTACCTGAAATACACAGGCAAAAGTAATGACAGGGTAGTCGTCCAAAGTGCGGGAAGGGGAAGGAATGGATGCTGCAGAAAAAGAACAGTTAACGTCCACTGCAAGTGGACATTTCTCTTACATTGTAATTTATAAATAGACAAGGGAGACATTCTAGATAGTCAAGTTCTTCCTGTCAAGATGAATTGCTGTTCATTGGTTAGACCTTAGAATAGTGCCAAGACAATACTGAGATGTATTTATCAAAAGTAGGAATGTCAGCAACAGTATGATTGACAGGAATGTAATTTTTACAATATGAAAATACTTAATTTTGACCAGGTCAAGCAAACTAAGCATTTTAGGAGTTAACGTATTTATTTCCATCTATTTAAAAAAAAAAAAAAATAGAAATGAAAATCCTTGGAAATACTGCATCTGTATGGTATGGGACATTTTATCCCAGCTAAATGCCATAGCCCCTAGTTAATTTGGGAGGAGTCCTCCTTCTTCTTTATAATGAGATACTTTTTTTAAAGAACTGCCTTCTTCCTAATCATATTTTAATGAGCCAGGCAACTTAGGTATACACACAAAAAAGCCAACAATTCACAAGGCTGCATAGGGTTCTTTGGAGGGCTAACCATGACAGGCCAAAACATGTCAGGACACTATATTGGGCAGCTCTTTTCTGTTGAATACTGGAATGGCTTGGAGAACCACGGCCACATAAATAGATTTTTATTTTCCAAATTTATGTAAAACAGTGATGGGAAAACTAGAGGCTGCAGGTCAAATATTACCTTCCACCTGTTTCTGTAAATAAAGTTTTACTGGAACACACCCATGGCTGTTTCTGCATTGCAACGGCAGAATGGAGTCATTGTGGCAGAGGCCATATTGGCCACAAACCTAAAATGTTTACTACCTGTCCCTTTCCAAAAATGTTTGCCCAACCCTAATGTCAAAAATATAGGTAAAGCATATATATGATTCCAGGTCAAAAATGTCTGACCCTGTAACATACAAACACAAGATGTTCTTCTTCCTAACTTGATAATGTTACAGCCGCAGTCCCTACAAGTTGCCCAGAGCATCTGTGTTTTTAAATGATTTTGTATTTATCTTGCTAAATCATGAAATATACATTGTTATTTTAAAATTGCACAGAGGCTCCTCTGGGTCCTGAGATAATTTGAAATCTAATGATAAAAATATTTGGTTCTAAAACATAACAGTGATATTTGAGGACAGAATGCCAGGAAACACCAATATGATGTTCTGATGAATATTTATGAGAACCTCCACCTGGCCTTCAAGTTTTCCATGCTTCAGTGCTAATGTATTTGTGTCTACATGTTGTGTGTGTGTGTGTGTGTGTGTGTGTGTGTGTGTGTGTGTGGAAGGCTAAGGAAAAGGAGAACCATTCTGAGCCCAGCTCTAGAAGAATAACCAAATATACTAAGACCAAACTGTTAACCCCCTTCCTCCCTTTTAGAAGTCCTGACTGCAGATCACCTTTGGATTCTAACTATAGAACCCTCGTCTAATTCTTGCATTACTCTTTATTCATGTCATTGTTTCCCCTCTTTCCTGAAACATTTTTCCCCCATTTCTCTTAGATCATTTCCTTTAGCACACAAGCATGCTGTCTGTATTAACTACCTCTGGTTTACACTAATTTCTTTCATTATCTTTACAATAACACCATTGAAAGACTTTTCTATGTTTGCCCTCTTCAATTTCCCTCTTCCATTCTCCCTTGAATCCGTTCCAATCAGGCTTTATGGCCCCTGTTCCCCACGCCACTGAAAAAGCTCTTTTCAAGCCACCAAAAACCCCTCATGTTACTAAATATGACATTCAATTTTCAAGCCTTATTTGCCCCAAACTTTCAGTAAAATTTACAGATCTATGAATACCCTTCTTTGTAACACTTTCTTCACCTGAATTCTGGGTTATCAGTCTTTCCTGGTTTTCATCCTAGCTCCATGGACATTTCTTCTTGGTCATTCTGACTGGTCTTAGCCTCATTTTTCTGATTTCTAAACATTAGACCGACCCTAGGTTCATTCAGCAGACCTCTTTTTCCTGTTAAACTTCTCCTCTCTTTCTACACTTACATGCTCAGTGAACCTATCCAGCCTCATGATTTTAAATACTATTGTTGTCCTGACTAAGTGGTTATTAAGTTTTCAACTGGCAGGGACCACAGCATGCTGTCACTGTCTTGCATTAGAGCTATACCAGCTCTGTTTCCCTCTCTCACAATCTAGTCCATAGGGATAGACCTCATTTGTCTGGAAAGTCTATAGATCACCTCACTGGTCCACTATATGGACGGCAACATGCTGATTGGACCTGGAGAACAGAAAGTAGCAAGAAGCTTCGAAGCCTTCCTGAGACACATGAATAAATGCCAGAGAGTAGGAACAAAAACACAGAAACGAGAGGACCACTACGTCTGTGAGCTTTCTGGGACTCCAACGGTCTGAGATACTTCTTCCAAAGTGGAAGACAAAATGCAGCCAGTAGCACTACCTAGAATTAAGAAAGAAACATAATGCTTTGGTATCTGCAATTTCCAGGCAAAACATATCTCATTTCAGGGTGCTGCTCCATACCATTGAAAGGATAACTTTAAGGTTTCTAATTTTGAGTGGGGCCCAGGACAAGGGTAGCTTCTGCTGCAGTGAAAGGTGCTCTGCCTTTGGAGACTTATGTCCTGGCAAGTCCAGTGGGGTTTACAGTGCTTATAGCCAGTCTGTGTGTTTCATAGATCTGCTGGTAACCTTCAATAGAACAGTAACAGTGTAGACTTCTACCCTAAGGTTTCACAGCAAAGGTTTATCCTATTCTACAGATAACTATTCTCTTTCTGAGAAACAAATCCTAAGTTGCCATTGGGCTCCCACAGATTCTGTCCACTTGACTATGATCTGGAGCAGGCCCTGAAGGAAGAAACAAGTCGTGTGACCAAGTAATTTAGAGAGTGCCTACTCCTGTTGCATTGCCTCCCGCTGCTCAGTATAGATTTAAGGCTTCAAGGGAAGTTCTTATGAAAAGTTTGAGGATAACAGGTCGGGTTTGGTTTGTGGCACGGTAGAGTGAAAGCAACTGGAAATAGATTGCTGTAGGATCCCTGCCCGCTCCAATCCAGCTTAGTTCTTAAAGACAGAAGTTACAGAGGAAGTTACAGACATCAACAGCCTTACCCCAAATGAAACGCAAAGCCTTTACCTTGGCTTGTTGGTCTCGACCAGATCTGTTCCCCAGAAACATAGCAGACCTCGTCTCTTACCCCTCTCCCACCATCAGACCATGCTCAATGTTCCCAGAATACCTGAGCACCATCCCAGCGCAGAGCCACTGCACGTCTGGGATCTCCACTTGATCTACTCTTCAATTTCAATGTAGTCTCTACTGAAATGTCCTCTCACTCAAGGGCCTTTCCTGAGCACTCATTGTGAACATCCCCATGTCATTTCCCTGTAACCCTTACCCTACGATATTTTTCTTAGCATGCACCACCACCATGTGACGTATCAAACCTTTATTACCTATTTGTTGAGATTTTTAAAATATTTTCTTTAAAATATTATTTAATATTTACTAAATCTATTATAATATTTAATTTTATTGGTTTCTTAGGTATGTATACACGTATGCATGCATTCATGTATTTTTCTTCTCCCCTATCCAGAATGGAAGATATGCAGAGGAAAAGAGGTTAGATATAAGGTCTGGAATATAGTACACGAGAAGATGCTTTCTTATCTAGCACCACCCACGAACCCTATATTCATTTTTGAGGCAATCAAGGGATTCATTGTTGCCACATGTTCAGCTCCTCAATATATCTGACCTTGGTAAATGAACACAGTATCAATACCGCTCTGGCTCCAGCATTCAACTAGCGACACACACTTTATCAAGGCAATGCCTCTCCTACAGTGCCAAATGGAACCCTTGATGACTTTTTTTTTTAACGTCTTCAGACTATTTACTCGATAACTCTGGGATCAGAAGCCAAAGGAAAGGGATGAACTACTAGTTTCCCATCAGTATTGAAAGGCCAACGATTTCCTGTCAGGATTATCAGGTTGTCAACCCTCTGGTCTATGTTTTAACTTCCCTCAGAAAACGTGCCATCCTGTGCTTCTATCCCTGACTTGAGCGAAATCGCAGGCTAGTTGTTGTCACAGAATGAGGTGATACATGTGAGCGCTGTGGGTACATCTGCTTTCTTGTAATATTGTTTTCAATAAAAAAAAAAAGATGCCGACACATCATTAAAGATTTTTCCGCAGTGATTCCACATGTGCATGTTCTTCAGAGGCCTAACAAGGATGCACCTGCTGTATCTGACAACTATCAAAGTTCTTTTGTAACTCCAGTCTAATGTGAACAATTTAGAGAAGGAATGGACTTTGAAAGAATTTGAGGATAAATTCTCAAATTTATGAGGAGGTGATTTATACACCAGCACAGGTTGCTGGTTGTCCCTCCTATCTTTTCTTTTCACAACGTATTGAAATTTTGTGGACGCGTGGCCATCAATATAAAAATTTGACTTTTCAGCCTCTCTTTTGCAGGAAAGTGCTGCCATGGGACTAAGTGCTAGCCAATGGCTGTGAGATGTGACACACCAACTTCTGAGTTATCCTGTGACATTTTAGGTGATGGAATATATTCATAAATTGCTTAAATTGCTATCATATCAGGTGTCTGTTACAACTTTCAAACTTGTATCCCATATACCTAGAATGCTCCGACGGACTCAACACATTGTTCATTGCCCACTTCTGTATAATACAGTAGAATCTTTTTTTTTTTTTTATTGTTTATTTATTTTTGAAAGAGAGACAGAGTGTGAGCAGGGTAGGGGCAGAGAGAGAGGGAGACAAAGAATCTGAAGCAGGCTCCAGGCTCCGAGCTATCAGCACAGAGACCAACGCGGGGCTGGAACTCCATGAGATCATGAGCTGAGCCTAGGTCGGACACTTAACTGACTAATCCACCCAGGCACCTCTACAGGAGAATCTTTAAGAGCACAGGCTTGGGACACCTGGGTGGCTCAGTCAGTTGAGCATCTGACCCTTGATTTTGGCTCAGCTAATGATCCCAGGGTCGTGGGATCAAGCCCCACAGAGGGCTCTGTGCTGAACGTGGAGCCTGCTTGGGATTTTCTCTGCCCGTCTCTCTGCCCCTCTGGGGCTCACGCATGGACAAATACACACTCTCTTGCAAAATAAATAAACTTACAAAAAAAACAAAAAGGCACAGGTTTGAGTGACTCTGTGGGTTTGAGTCCTAGTTCACTAATTTTTGCCTGTGGAACTTTGGTCACCTGACTTTACCTCTCTACACTTTATCTCTTCATGCTTTCAGTGAAATCAGAACAGTACTAGTGCTATCACTAGATTTGCTGCTAAATGCGATGAGCTTAACATGTTTAAAACAGAACCTGACACTCCATAAGCAGCACCTAATCTTATTTATTTAGAAATGGCTCAAGGTCATCATTCCTTGTGCCAAGTTCTCATCATCTCAGTGACGCTTTCCTTGTGTTTCACAAATTCCATTCTCTTACCATGTGGTGTGACGATTCCCGCTTGACAGAGAACAGCCTTTGCTAAGAAAATTTTCTTAAAAGCCCAGTCGGGCTACGTGAGTTGGTTGAGGAGAGATGAATGGAGGCCGCTGCCAGATTTTAAAAGTATATATATATTGGGGAGCCTGGGTGGCTCAGACAGGTAAGCATCTGACTCTTGATTTCTGCTCAGCTCATGATCTCACAGTCTGTGAGATCGAGCCCCACACTGGGGTCTGCACTGACAGCATGGAGCCTGCTTGGGATTCATTCTCTCTCTCTGTCTCTCTCTCTCTCTCTCTCTCTCTCTCTCTCTCTCTCTCCCTTCCTCAAAATAAATAAACTTAAAGAAAATATTTGATTACTCTGCAGAGAGCCAGGAGTGACATTTCTTTGATGCCAGGGGTGTAGGAAAAAAGAATGGTGCAAGCTAGGAAATTGGTGGGAGACTGCAAAATCTGTTATCTCCCCTGTAGGGTCACAAGATACTCGGTGAACTTACTCAAGGTCAGAGAAACAGTACAATTTCACATTTGTTAGGAAATTAATGATGGAGCTGAGATTCTCCTATGAGGAGAAACATACGAGGAAACGTGATACAGAGTGAAATAAAAACATGACATGGGATGAAACAATCTGTGCAAGAAGGGAGTTACTTGTAAGAATGAAAAAAATTTGAAATTTGTTAGCAAATAGTCTAAGGTAATCTTTAGGTTCTCACAATGCTTGGACAAGGGCAATCAAGTTCAGGTAGATCTTTGCTTGCAGATGCCCATTGCCATCCTACCATCTTCATCCCAGAAAAATGGACCACATTCTCCCCGGAGTTTCCATTGTACCACTGACATACTTCTTTTCTATCAGCTATGATATTGCACTGAGTGTTGCTATTTTTAAAATGTTTTTAATGTATGTTTAATTTTGAGAGAGCGAGAGAGAGAGAGAGAAAGCACGAGTGGGAGAGGGAGACACAGAATCCGAAGCAGGCTCCAGATTCTGAGCTGTCAGCACAGAGCTCAATGTGGGGTTCTAACCCACGAACTGTGAGATCATCACCTGTGCCCAAGTCGGACGCCCAACCGAGCCACCCAGGTGCCCCCCCTTTTTTATTTATTTATTTATTTATTTATTTATTTATTTATTTATTTATTTTTTTGGGACAGAGAGAGACAGAGCATGAACGGGGGAGGGGCAGAGAGAGAGGGAGACACAGAATCGGAAACAGGCTCCAGGCTCTGAGCCATCAGCCCAGAGCCCGACGCGGGGCTCGAACTCAGGGACCGTGAGATCGTGACCTGGCTGAAGTCGGACGCTTAACCGACTGCGCCACCCAGGCGCCCCCCCCCCTTTTTTTTAATACACTTTGCTCCAATATTAGAATGTGAATTCCTAGTGGTGGGGACTGTGTTTTATTTATTTCTATAACCTAGTATCTTACAAAGAATGCAAGTCTTTATTGAACGAATGAAATAAAATGGCTTTTAGCCACTTTTCCATTCATGAATAAAGAGGAAATGATGGTAGATACAGCCATCTGTGATGAGTGAGGATATCTGCAAGACAGAAAAACTGCAAGTATCCCATCATGTGCCTATTGCGATGATCGTAATGGCTTGCCTACATTCCGTCAAAAATGTCAATGGCTAATCACCTCTTAAAAGGCAGGTGTGGTTTAGTGAGAAGCGCATTGAATTTATACAAAATATCTACTATTTATGTAGCTAACAGTATTTTATTATATGTATCAGTAAGAACAGTTTAAGTATCTTAGAACCCCAAATGGGGGAAATCTTTAATTTCTATACTATATCATCTCCTACATAGATCATGACCTTATAGTTCCATGAGCTTTCCAGGTTCTCTTTATTTACGCAGTATTTTAAGAACAATGGAAATCTTGCTTTAAAAAAAATACTGGAATATATACTAGTCATCTGGGAGTGGGGAAGGTGAGAAATTTGTAGGAAACATTTAAAGGATGGGTAGATGATGAGAACAACAATCTCTCACCAACACTGACTTTTCAAGGAATCAGCATATTTTGACCAACTAGCGTTTGGTTAACGTCTTGTATTTCCAACTTTATAACCATTATGTGTAATTACACGCAGATCAATCCATTAGTTTACATGCAGGTAGTGGGAATGTTCACAAGGAAGGAAACAATAGGAAGGGTAAAACAAAATTCTAGGGCAGTGAGCTCTTCTGTGAATGAAGAAATCTGACTTCTTGGGCCCCTGTCCCTGCCAACTCCAAATAAAACCAATGGAGGCTGTCAATTCAATAATTATCAAGTGCACTAACCCTGATTTTTTCACTATCCTCAGTTTGAAGCATTGCATTTTATTTTTTAATATACTTACACGGGGAGTCCGTTTGGGGCCTTTGATTTTAAAATCTGATAGAGTTCATTTGCAAATTCAGAGTAAATGCAAATAAAATTCAACTCAACTTGGAAAGGACAGTATGTGTGCCTTATGAGCAACTTGTGGGGAAAGCAAGTCCCACTGTAGTAGGCACAGAAAAATTTCATTTGTTTCTATTGATGGATGGCATTTCTTTGCAAAGCTGTTTTGCTCAATGAAGTGGGCAGAGGTATGGCAAGGCCAAAATTTTAAGGTGGTGGACACAGTCTTAGATACGTGAGCAGCAAATGTATGGAAGATGTCAGCAGACACAAAGGACAAAGGCGGTTGACAAAGCTGCATGAAGAATACAGACATCTGATCAGTTAGCATATATTGATTTACTTTTAATCTGCAGGAGGGCTTTTCATTTATAACAACTCACTCACCACTGCCACTTAAAAACAGCATTTCTAAAGTTAGTTTTAAAATTCTTACTGACTCCATAGACTCTGCCCCAATCACTCACCAGTTGTGTTTGGAATCGTTAAAGATGTGCAAGGCTCTTTAGGGACAATGAACATATGAAAAAGGAAAGAGTAGGAGCTGGTGGTGAGTAGGGTAGGAAGGATTAATAGGAACAGGTGCGGAAGCATGAAGGAAAATTAGCCCATGACCCAGGAAGAGGACATCTGTAAACCCAATGGCACCAGGAAGAAAAGAGATTGGCCACAATCCATATACAAAAGTCAGATTTTTTTGTTTGCTTAGCTCACATTGGTAGATAAACGGTTACCAAACCAGAACCACTAATTTGCTGATTCGTGAGGCCCCATATTTTTTTAAAACAAATCTGTGCTTACAACAATACCAAAACTCAAAACGATTAAATTATAATGTAGGATCTTAATCTGATCAGTTACTTTTGAAGCCTAATTATATTTGTCCAAGTGTAATTTGAAGAACTAGAACAGAGCTTTACAATATCCTGATTAATGATGGCGTTTGCTCTGGTTTTCCTGTTCAGCCAAATTATTCTCATGAAAAGCATAACATCTGATCTTGCTTGTAATATCTATCAGCTTCCTGACACTGGGTCGGTTTCTAGTCTTTAAACCTAAGTTTCCTCATCTATAGGATGATTACCACAGTCTCTGTCTCATAGGTAATTAATAGAATTAAATGAAGTAATGTTGAAAGAGTTTTGTCCACTGCCAAACATAATTAGCACTCAAGAAATGTTAGCTGTGCTCCTGCTATTATCATAAGGTTCACCTCAGACACAATGTGCCCAAGGAGAGAATGCTCCCATTTGGAAATATACAATATAATAATGAGGAGATCTGCTCAAGTGCATGTCTCAAAAGCCAGAATTGCTGCCCACCTGTCACCCCCCACCCATACACACACACACACACACACACACACACACACACACACACACACACAATGAACTAATATTTACTTAATTCCCTTCCCCCAAATCCTGAATCATCTTGGATCAGCCACTTCAACCTCCTGTATCTTGGTATCTATGATGTTATAGAACATAACGCTATGTACTTGACGGCATTGTTTTACTAATTACGAAGTAACGACTTTAAATAGTTTCGAAAATACCAACTATTTATGCCCGACTAAATGGATACTGACCTAGAAACATATTTAGCAATTATGAATAGCTTAGAAAAAATAGAGAAAGAATTATTTAAATCTTCATCATATTGCTAAAGATCTTCAGATTACAGCCTACTTATTCTGATTAATTTTATTATCTCTATCTAAACATGATAAACAGATAAAATAATATGCTTTTGAAGTTTATACTGACACTAACAAAATATGTGAAATAAACAGTGCAATAAATGCCAAGCACCTGTTTTAATATAATAGGTTTTCGTGTGATTTTTCTTAAAATTGCTGGCTTTCTTTGGCTCTTTGGGAATTGTTCTTATCATGAGAACATAAATTCTAATGTCTGTTAACAACAGATACTACTATGGTGCATTTCTTTTTGAAATATACACAAATAAAAAAAAATTAAAGGCATAGCGATAGTTTTCTTTACGCGTGATTTTCAGGAAAAGCTAACACCTACTCTCTAACCATCAAAGAAAAAGAACTCCAGGGAAGCCAAAAGGAAATCCATTTTTCAGCCTCAAACAAGGGAGAAACCATCTGTGCTAAATCATAAAACAAATGCACTGAGAGTTTATATCAATATACACATGGGAAGGAGGTTATTTACTCTATGGAGGAAAAACCCTTGTTATATTTAATCATGTGAATTTCATGGGCAAGTAGACATCTACACCATTTTAGCATTTTCAAAAAACACTTAAGATTCTCATCTTAAAGAAATACAATCAACCCACTATCAATGAAACTCCTCAAAGAGAGCCAAGTTCAGGAACCTCCTTATCTCTATCCCATTATGTTCCAGATAAATTCCGGAACAAAAAGGAGTATTAGAAAATGAGTTGCTCAGTTATTCACATCTTTTCATGTTAATTCTTTCTCTCTAGCAATCTTTCACATTTCAGGTGGTCCCTGTCTTATGATGGTTCAATTTACAAGTTTTTTATTTTATGTTGTGCAAACATGATGCCATTCAGTAGAATTTGTATCTTTCCCAGACTGGAGCCATGCGATGGATCCCCTCTGACGCTGGTGTGGTGCAGCCACAGTTCCCGGTCAGCCACAGGATCGTGAGGATAAACAACCAGATATGCCTACAACCCTCCGGTACACATACCTTCTAGTTTTCACTTTCTGCACTATCAATTAATTGCATGAAATACTTAACACTTTATTATAAAACAGTCTTTGTGTAAGATGATTTTGCCAAACTATAGGTTAACATAAGTGTTTTGAGCACGTTTCAGGTAGGCTGGGCTAAGCTGCGGTGTTCAGGAGGTTAGATGCATTAAATGCGTTTTCGACTTAAAATATTTTCAATTTACGATGGGTTAATTGAGATGTAACCTCATCATAAGTTGAGCAAGATCTATGTTCTTTTTGAACATTAACGGATTCTGCCTTGAACTCTCAAAGGTCTAACACCAGATTAGCTAAAGAAAATTGGCAAAACATTGAATAAGGTATTCTGGAAGGTGTAATCATTGTCGTTTTTATTCAGGTTACCGATAAAATTTTGTTCCAATAGATAGGTTTGCATATCTGAGCAATACTCAAATAGCAAAACCATTTCTATACTTGAATTCAGAATGAGGCCAGCCTTGAACTCAACCAAAGGTGTTTATAGCTAGACGTGATAAAAGGCCATCATTATAACTCCATCATATAGCAGGACATCCCAGGAGAGCTTCCTTACTAAGTCACACATTGTATTTCTCTGAAATACTAGACTTGTGATAGAGAAAAAAAAAAAAAAAAAAGAGAGAGAGGATTTTCTGAAAAGCAATTGCAATATGATTCAAACTAATTTGTTGCAGATGAAGAGACTGACTTTATAATTAATAAGCATTTAAGTTGAAGATTCCACATTCACAGGGGTTTTTATAATCAATATTTTAATCTATAGTGTTAGCTTAAGTGGGAGTTTTGTTGCCTTCGTGAGGGCAGAAACTGGTTCTCTAATTTGAAAAGATTATGGAAGGAAGTACTTCCTAGAATTGAAACATTTCTCTAAACAATTTAATGAATAACAAAATTTCTCTCAAAGTTACACCCAACACTAGAAGTAGCCTGTCTTGCACAAATTGAGAGAAAAATGGAAAGACAGAGCCACAAAGGAAAATTGTAAAGTTTTAGAGATTTTATTAAACATGAGCTAAATGTATTTCAAGAATTCTAAATGGGCTGTGTCCTAAGATTCTACATAAATGAATTCTGTACCCATGGTCTACATTGTATTCATCAAACTCTGTTACATGCTGAGATAAGTCTATAAAATATATTCATTCTTTGCATTTAAAACTTCACGCCATCAGAATAACTTTTTATTTCTCTACTGGTCTTTATGAATACTTTAATATTCATTTCTATTGTGTAAATGAAAAGCCAGCTTGTCATTTGACTATATGCAAGATTCATAAAGTTTTATTTCTGAAATAACATCACTTCTAAATTCCACTCCTCAATGCACTGTCAGCTTCCGTTGAGTATCTGACATTCTCTCCCATCGTGTTTATGATCTGCAGATGCCGAACTTTGTTTCCCCACCTTGAAAAGCTGGACAAACTATCCCAGGGAACTTTTCATTTTTCAGTCAACACTCAGGCAGCAGGTATATACTGAAACCTTCCTGCGTAGCAACCACATATTGAATACCTTCTGTGTAGCTGCTGAGAATGCAGGGCTCAACATACTGGCCCCGTGGTTCCTGCCGATACAGTATATACTGCAATGAGGGAGACACATCAGAGGGGTGTCGTAATGGACAACAGGCTGTTAGGAGAGCAGAGGAAATCTAATGTGTCCAAGGTAGCTTAAACTAAGCTTCCCATCCGCATTCCCCAAACACAGAATCGCCTTTATTGTTCACAAACATTGAACTAGTTGTTAAAAGAACAAAGCATTGAAGTTCAGGCTTTTTATCCTTAATAATGTGAATATTGGTAAGACAGCACTCTGATTTGGGGGAGGGGGGTATTTTCCTTTTTAAATTCATTTCTTCAACTTTTTATTTTAATAAGGTTTTGGGTAATTTACTAAATTTAATCTCTAAGAGGAAAACAAAGGGATGCTCCCACCTCCACTTCCTTCTCCTCATCGTAACAAACATCAGTAACTGATCTCAGCTCTTGCTATAATGAATCAAAATGTGATATAATTAAGAATGCACTGCCTGGAAGAAGGGAACAACAGTGGGGATGAACAGGCCCGGGGAGAATGTAAGAGCAATGACAGAAATGGAGGAGGAAGGATGGGAGTAGCTGCATGATCCAAGAATGCATGAATGAATGTCTCTCTGATCCGGTCTACACTTTAAGGTGCTCCCTTGATTGTAGAAGACTTATAGGGAGAACTTTGAATGAAGCAAAATGAGAGACAGCGTAGAAGCTAGGATGGCCCAGGCGTGATGGAGAACTCAGAACAGAAGGGACATTAGGGGCTCCTGGGCGGCTCAGTCAGTTAAGCGTCTGACTTCAGCTCAGGTCATGGTCTTAAGGTCCATGAGTTCAGACTCCACATCAGGTTCTGTGCTGACTGCTCAGAGCCTGGAGCCTGCTTTGGATTCTGTGTCTCCCTCACTTTCTGCCCCCCCCCCCCCACTCATGCTCTGTCTCTCTCTCTCTCTCTCAAAAATGAATAAATATTAAAAAAACTTAAAAAAAAAAAAAAGAAAGAATAGAAAGGACATTCACAAAGAGAACGAGGGAAACTTTACAGTCAGGATACTAGGTTGAATCATAAAGATTGGATTCTAAGAATATTAATGTTTTCCCATTAATATAATGGGAATATTTACTAAGTGATTTCACCTGTTATCATACTTTGCATACAAGAATACCAAGACAGCATTTTTTTAACCTCTTCTTTAATTTTTTTTAATGTTTATTTACTATCGAGAGAGAGACAGAGCATGAGTGGGGGAGGGACAAAGAGAGAGGAAGACAAAGAATCTGAAGCAGGCTCCAGGCTCTAAGCTGTCAGCACAGAGCCCGACATGAGGCTCAAACCCACAAACCGCGAGGTCATGACCCAAGCCAAAGTTGGACATTGAACCAACTGAGCCATCCAGGCGTCCCCCCCACCCCGAGTCAGCATTTATAAATGATTTGCCCAGAGGCAGCCAACAAATAAATGGCAAGGACAGACACACATTTAGGTCTTCTGACACTATAGCCTCAGCTTATTGCACACTTTCATCCTTACAAGAGAAAGTAAGAAAGGAGGATGCTACAGAGAGGATAGTGGGGTATCAGCAGAGATTATGTGGTCTTAATGCCTTTAGTTTTCTTCTTAAAATATTACTCAACTTCTTTCAGCCATATGGAGTATTTACATCTGTTGAATCTCCCATGAAAATAATTAGAGTTTTCCCTATCCTTAACGAAATTAAAACCTTTTTTCCTAATCTTTTGAAGTTTTCATGCATGAGTAAAAGAAACAGGAAGAGAAGGGAGACTTTCTATCCTGAGGTGTACATGTCATGTGACAATTTCAAAATTCTACCAAGTTTCCACAGTAGAAATTTTCCACATACAGCAACACACTGCAGGGTTCCTTGTTCTTTGGCAATCCCACATCATTTATGGAACGTGAATCAGTGGACAACTCTTCCCCACATGCCTCATGTAGAATTACTTTTATACCCCAGGGTTTGAGAATGAACTTATCTCTGTCCTCTTTAGACAGACAAAAGATGCCATGAGTAAAAAAGAAAATGAAAGGAAAAGGAAGGCATTGAAAGAAAAGTGAACAATAGGGTTAGAATAGGATTCTATGCTACCTTCCATCCTTAATTGGTTGAGGATTTCCAGTGGTCTAGGTTTTCAGGGAAACACAGAGTGACAGTGATTTCACCTATTTTCTTTTAATGTTTGTTTGTTTTTGAGAGAGAGAGAGAGAGCGCGAGCGAGGGAGGAGCAGAGAGAGACACACACACAGAATCCAAAGCAGGTTCCAGGCTCTGAGCTGTCAGCACAGAGCCTGATGCGGGGCTCAAACCCACAAACCGTAAGATCATGACCTGAGCCGAAGTTGGAGGTTTAAGCAACTGAGCCACCCTGGCGCCCCGCAATTTCAACTATTAATCTATGCTTCAGATTAAAATCCAAATAAAATGGCTAAACTTAAGGTAGGGGCACATTGAACAAATATAAACTCTAAAAATAGAAGTCTAGATGTTAGAACAAAAAGGCAATGGTTACCAATAGGTGCACTGAATAATGCCATGTGTTAAATATGGAATATGGTTGCTATACATTTCAGCAGAGTGGAGTATTTGAGAGTAGTATTTCTGTAGGAAATGAGCTGCATTAATTTTCACAAGTTTCCTTACATCACAATAATTTTGTAATTGACAACAATAACTGTGACTAAAATTCTTAGTATAAGAGCAAAGTACATTTATTCTAGAAAACTTAAGTGAATATTTGAATGTTTCTTTATGAAATACACATAGGCTTTGGGACAGTCTCAAAGTTTTCGAGTTGTCAGAAATTTGAAGATGGCAGAGTACATCTTTTTGCATCATTTCATGCATTCAGTAGAAAATAAGTTGTCAGTATCAATGAAGAACATGATTAAAAGTATGCCTGTGGAGTCAGACTCAGGTGGAAATCTGACCCTGATTTTCAAAAGCTACGGGATCCTGTAAAAGTTACTTGAACTCCTTGAGAGTTCATTTCCTCATTTCTTTCAAGGAAAAAATTATATTCATTTCCCAGATTTGTTGAAAGGATAGATGAGATTACGTATCCAAAATGCTTATCTGAAACCTCTGTACATTAAATAAGGAAAGACATCCAGGACCCGCCTAAGGTACTCTCCTCTCTCCACTCTCTTCACCCATCCCACTCCCAATCTCAGTCCATAGCTTGAGCCACACTCGCCTTCATCCTGAGCTCTGAACATGCTAAACCTGTTCTGACCCTGGTCTTTTGCCCTCTTCCTGGAAATCTTTTTTTGTTTGTTGTTTCCTAGATCTTTGCATAGCTCTTTTCCTTCATTCAAGTCTCAATGGACTTTCATCTCAAAAGAAGATTCTTTCTCTCCTCATGCTCCTTAGAAAAGCCCCCTTCCCTCTGCTATTCACCTTGAATCCCATTTGCCTTAGTTTTCTCTACTGCACCCATCACTACCTCTGATTTTTATTAATATGTCTGTTTTCATGAGCGTTGTCCATGATTCTCTAGCAGAACGGATACTTCATCTGTCTTGTCTAGTACTGCAGCACACTTGGGAGAGGCTGGCTTCATGCTCACCAAACATGTTTTCTCTTTTCCAAGAATCATGGCCACATTTCCCAGCATTCCTTGCAACAGCACGACCACATGGCTGAGTCCCAGTTAATGGAATGTGGTGGCAGTGATGTGAGCCCCTTCAAGGTTGGAACCCCAAAGACCTCCCAATTGTCATTCTCTATTCTTTCCTCCTGTCTTCCAGGTTGGATGAAGAAGATCCTGGAGATGGCTCCAAGGCTCTAGCGTCTTGCAAAGTTGGGAGGTATAATGAAACTAGAACTCTAATCAGCTTGGAAAAGCTTCACATGAGTAAGAAAACAGTTTCTCTGTCCTTTAGCCACTGAGATTTGGGCATTTCTTTGTTACAGTAACCAGCCATAGGAATACCTCAGCAAACATACTACAGGACATGGAAAACTGCCTGACACATAGTAGGTGTTAAGAAATGAATTTCTGAGTCCCGTCAGAAATTCCTACATTAAATCCCTAGTCTCCAAAGTGATGGTATTTGGCGATGGGGAGTTAGGGAAGTAATTAGGTAATTAAGTCATGAGGGTAGCGCCTTTATGATGGGATTCATGTCCTTATAACAAGAGGAAGAGAGGTGTTTGGGTGGCTCAGTCAGTTAAGCGTCTGACTCTTGCTTTCAGGTCAGGTCATGATCTCATGGTTCATGGGATCAAGCCCCACATCAGGCTCTGTGCTGATAGCATGCAGCCTGCTTGGGATTCTCTGTCTCTCTCTCTCTCTGCCCCTCCCCCACTTGCACACACCTTAACTCTCTCTCTCTCTCTCTCTCTCAAAACAAATATTTAAAAAATTTTTTTCTAAAAAAAAAAAAGGAGTGGGGGGAGGAAAAGAGATGTCTGCCCACCCACTCTCCTTCTCTCCCTCCCTGAGCAGGCACTGAGGAAAGGCCATGTGAGCACACAGAAGTTGCCCAGCTATAAGCCGGGAAAAGGGCTCCCACTAGAACCCCACCATGCTGGCACCCTGGTGTCAGACTTCCGGCCTCCAGAGCTGTGAGTAATAAATTTCTGTTTAAACCAGTCTATGGTGTTTTATTATAGCTGACTATGCTGGCAAAGGCAGTAGGTACTCAATAAATACGTAATAAATATTGGCTAAATAGCACAATATTTAAATTAATGGCATTATGTACCCTCCTATATCAAGTCCCTGTCACTAAACTATATTCGCTCAAAGTGGGTTGAAGAAGAAATCATTCTCTGTGGGAAGCAATTCTATTCAGATGTTGCTTGAAGATCTCCAAGGTGTACATATTGTTAGAGGTTGAGGAAACGACACCTCCCGGGCTCAGAAGTTTTCGTGAATATTAACAGAAAGAGAAAATAAAGTGATTGTGGTGTACAGTGTTACTCATTCCCTGCACTGACATTTCCTGTTTGGGACCATAAAGGGAATATGAAGGACTCATAAAACCCTAAATGAATTGTGCCATAAATGTTAACTGCCACTGGTAACAGTGTCGAGCGCGACTCAAATGCAGTACAACCACAGGGAACCCCCACTACCTGGGGGTGAAAGCGAAGCCGATGTCAGGTCCCAGGATGTGCCTTTAACTATGCGCCCTCCCCCCCCCCCCAACCAAGGTTATATTCTTACGCACGTCTGTTAGGAAAAAAGCTTGGCCAACACAAAGTTGTATTTGTTTAAATAAGACAGCGCGCTTCACATCCTGAAGAGACTGCTTCATAAAACATTCCTATGCATCTTAATTTTTAAATCCCCAAATGACAATTATTAGCCTTTGATCTACGACCTTTCAAAACGAGCCACATGTCCAAGTATGTGACCACGTGAAGTCCATCATACCCTTAGGCCTTGATAACATCACCTTTTGGGAGATTTAAAGGGACTCATCATCTCAATTTAAGAAGACGACGACTGTGAATTCAGCTCTATATTAGAAGGCAGGCAAACTAAAAATCAAGGAGAACCATCAATTACATTAAAAAGTGTTTCACAAGAGTGGTTTTGAGTAGATTTCTTGAGTCGTGTACCATCTCGATTTTTCATCCTTTTCTGCAGATGCCTTTAAGAACTTTCATTATTTGTAGTACCGTATGGGCTCAAAGGATTCTAGCAATTGCCATCCAGTGGACTGTTTGCCTCTGCAGATGGAATACAGGCACCCAGGCCATTCAGAGTTGGTGAACTGGCTCCATAATCCCTGCATTGAATCACTGCCAAATATCGTGGCATTTGAACCCCTCAGATGTGATTATTAAGCTTTAGGGCAGTAATCTTTTATAACTGGAGTATTAGAAAGAGGCAAGTACGGAGGTTTTAATTTTTAAGAAATACTGTGTGTGTGTGCATACACACACATACACCCACACCCACATCACCCAGGTTCACAAATGGAATACTCCCAGCAGAGTGGAGGTGCCAAGGCACCATCCCAAATGTTCCTTCTTATCCTGAATTTTGTAAGTTTCTTGGATTCCACTCATGATTTTTCTTTTAACATTCTGTCACTAACATTTAAGCGTATTTTTGCTAAACGCCTGTTCTCTGGAATTGGGATTAAAATCCTAAATATATAACAGCTGTTAAAAGAATTTTTGCCATCATAAACTAATAAGCATTTCGTTGTGTTTTATTTTGTCTAGTTTACATCTGTTGAATTAAGACTGTCTAACATGTAATGGATCAGAAAATATAACACTGGGGAAAATGTTTTGAAAATCTCTTCTTACTTTAAGACATCAAATCTAAAAGATTTCAGGCAACAAACCCAGACAAATCTGTTCATTTTTAGCATGGTTATGTTTGTGATTATTTCAGGTTAAGTACAAATCGACACAAAAATATCCATCTTCAGCTGATATGAACGTAAGTTTATCGCTTTTATGATGAAATGCAATGAAGTGAAATAGCAAACACTTCTTCAGTTACACTGCTTTATATTTTCATTCTACTTTTATTCAAGGAAGGTGTTAATTCTTAAAAAAATTATAAATTGTTCATAAACACTTGAGGAGATTGTTGGCTTCAGCAGTGATGAGAGAAATACAAATTAAAGCAACAGATACCATTTGCACCCAGGTTAACAAAAATATAAATGGCTGATAGTATCCAATATAGACTGGACTGTGGTAGAACATATCTTTATCAACTTAGGCAGGAGGGCAACCTTGCAACTATTGTTATCTTTTTAGATAAAATATCACTAGTCAAACAATTGTGTTTTCCTGAAACAGTACCAAAAACACAATCTCACCAATATATAAGGATATATATACATATGTACACAGAAACACACACACATATATATACACATTGTACACATATGTATTCTATCATTATGATAATAAAGAATAATTGGAGATCATCTAAATAGTCCTCAATAAGGGAAGATTTACATTCTTCATTATAAAGCCATATTATTATATTTTATGCAGTACCTAAAAGGAAGATAGATTTCTGTATTTCTAGTGAGGATGGGATGCTCATGATACATTGCAAAGTGAAAAAAAAGGAAGTTCCACAAAAGTGAGCATAATGGACTTCCACTTGGACTCAACCAAATTCTTTGGCCTCAACCAGATTCTTTCAGGGGTAACATTGTATTCGTTCCAAAGAAATTCCTTGATACACTTGGCTGGGGTGGAATCTGAAGTCCCAAAGGGACCTGAATAAATTAGGCATTATTCTTTCCCAGAGAACTTCTTGGTGGCTCCATAGGTCATGCAGACAAAGAAGAGAGAAACAGGAAGATAGATGGGATACATGGCAATATCCCACATTGAATGTATAACCCCTCTTAATCATCCCTCAAATTTCCATTGCAAAAAATCTTAAAAGAATTATTGAGGGTAAGTTTCTTATAAAAAGAAAAAAAATGTCCTCTTTGTTTTAGTCGTACAAGAAAGGGACAGAAAAGAAGAGACACAGCCATAATCCTTCTGGGGAAGCCATAGCCTTGTGGTAAAAGAAGAAATTTATCAACACGCAAAAAGCACTATCCATTAAAAAAAAAAGACTGATTACTTTTGCTACGTTCCTATTAAGATACTGTTCATCCAACATTTCTCCAAAGAAGACATACAGATGGACACAACAGACGATGAAGACACTCAACATCACTAGTCATTAGGGAAATGCAAATCAATACCACAATGAGATATTACCTTGTACTTATCAGAATGGCTGAAATCAAAAACACAGGAAGTAACAAGTGTTGGTGAGGACCTAGGGAGAAAGGAACCCTAGTGCACTGCTGGTGGGAATGCAAACTGGTGCAGCCACTCTGGAAAACAGTAGGCAGCTTCCTCAAAAAATTAAAAATGGAATTACCATATGATCCAATATTTCCACTACTGGGTATTTACCAAACAAATATGAAAACACTAATTTGAAAAGACATATGCACCGCCATGTTTATCGCAACATTGTTTACAATCGCCAAATTATGGAAACAACCAAAGTATCCATCAATAAATTAATGGATAAAGTTGTGGTGTGTAATACACACACACACACACAAACAGAATCTTACTCACCTATAAAAGAGAATGAAATGTTGCCATTTGCAGCAACATGAATGGATCTACAGGGATTATGCTAAGTGAAATGAGTCAGAGAAAGACTAATACCATATGATTTCAGTCATAAGTGGAATTTAAGAAATAAAGCAAATGAACAAAGGAAAAAAAGAGATAGCCTCTTAACTACAGAGAACAAACATGGTTATGGGAGGGGGCAGAGGGATAGGTGAAATAGAGGAGAGGGACTAAAGAGTACACTTCTCCATGATGAGCACTGAGTAATGTATAGAATTATTGAATCGCTATATTGCACACCTAAAACTAATATAACTCTGTATATTAATTATACTGGAATTTAAAACAAAATAAAAACTTAATGTTTATTGACTTTTTGCAAGAGACAGCGTGTGAGTGGGGGAGGGGCAGAGGGGGAGACACAGAATCTGAAGCGGGCTCCAGGCACAGACCCTGGCACAGGGCTCAAACCCATGAGCCGTCACGAGACCATGACCTGAGCCGAAGACAGATGCTTAACTGACTGAGCCACACAGATACCCCTAAAAACCTTTATAAAGGAGTATTTTTCATCAAAAGAAATCAAGAAAATATGAAATGTAAGAAACAAGACAGAGCTGCAAAAATCTTTAACTGGATATATAAAGCAACTCTACAAATAATAAGGGAAAAGACAAATATCTTACAAGAGAAATGAAGAGGAGGTAGGACAGGCATTCTGCAGAAGTGGAAATAAGAGACACTTCTGGTCAACCATAAGTTGCACTACAACCACAACCCAGCATTGCCTAGACAACTTGAATACACCACACCAAACCACCCAGTCATTCTACTCCTGGCCATAAGCAACATGTGTCCCGGGCATCAGGAACTCAGCAGCTTTGCTCATCGTAGCAAAAACAAGAAACAGCCCCAAAGTCATCAACCCTAAAATGGATAAATCAACTGTGGTACGCTCAAATTTCACAATACAACAGTAAAACTTAATGAACTACAGCTAATCACACTACAAGGGATGCATCTCAAAAACACAATGTTGAACAAAACCAAAATACAAATTTCCAAAATACATATAGTGTGTTTTTCATTTTGATGTTTAAGTACCTATATTTGGCAAAGCTATGAAGAAAGGAAATGCTAAACATGAAATCCTGGATTATGGTTCCCTCAGGGAGTTGAGAAGGAGACTCATATTAAAGGACATGTGGGAGCTGCAAAACTATCTGTAAAGTCCTGTTTCTAAAGCTACATGTTGTGTCCAAAGGTGCATATTTTGCTAGAATTTTTTTTTGTTATTATTTCCCTATTGTTTGTATTTACATACACATCCAAGCTGAAGAGCTACTGAAGGACAGTAAGCATCCACCACCAAAAAGTACCTGGAAGGATAAACGGCTACCCTTTGAGCCTAGGAAAGAAGGAAACTGGAATTTTCACTTTAATGTGTATTCAAAAAGTTTGGATGTTTAGGGATGCTGGTGGCTCAGTCGGTTGAGCGTCCTACTTCCACTCAGGTAATGATCTTATGTCTTCCGGGTTCAAGCCCCGTAATGGGCTCTGTGCTGACAGCTCAGAGCCTGGAGCCTGCTTGGAATTGTTTCTCCCTAGCTCTCTGCCCCTCCCCCACTCGCACTTTCTCTTTCTCTCTCTTTCTCTCAAAAATAAAATAAAACATTAAAAAAAATTTTTAAAGAAGTTTGAATGTTTATCCCAAAAGAAGGCACACTAATTCTGTAATTGCAAGGAAAATCCCCAGCCTTAATGGGTCTTTGCGCACCAATGATTATGGAGCCTCCCCGGTGAGCCAAGCAGGTACACTGATGTCATCCAAGGTCACTGCCTGCAGTCACCGCAAAGCTTGGCATTAGGAGGCAGCATTGAAAGTCCCTTCAAAAAAGTGATTGATAAAATTTGCCTTCCGTAAAATGGTGAGGGGACCTCATCAGAAGCATTTTTGGTTTTCAGCTTAAAACTTTTTTTTTTCTTTTCAAAAGGGATTCATTACAACGGAAGCATATTTTTGCCTCCCCCCTCCCCCGCCAAAGACTCAATAAGTTTATGTTTAGGAGTCTTCACTGACATAGATAACAGATAAAAGAGAAATCTGGTAATTTTTGTTCAGTCTTAGCACTTGGAACAGCACCGAAAATAAGCCAAAACCTTTTCCTCTTGTGTGTCTTTTGCACCAATGATGCCACTTCCTTCCACGCTCATCCCCTCTAAACACTTACTTCTCATATGTCAGATTCCTTGTTTAAAGAAACGTTAATTTCACCCCAGTGGTTATAACCAAATTGTAAATGTGGCAAGATCCCATGCTGCCTACTAAAGTCTTTGAAAATAATTTATTTCTATAAGGTAATATTTTATCAATGATTTTAAAATTAAATGTTATGGTGCATTTAATCAATTTTCATGTTAATTTTTAAAAATTATCAAGTCAGAGGATTTTTACAAGTCAAGCTTACAAGAGCGGTCGGGGTTAGGACTGAGCAGAGGGAGATCCTGACTGCAGCTCCAAGCATATCGTATAAAACCCAAATTTCTATGCAAGAGGTATGGACTAAGCCGGGATGGATGGTGGAATCTATTTCCCAAAACACCTGTTCTGGATACTTAGAATTAAGTAATGTCAAGTCATGCATTATTGAGATGAGGCAAGGGACTATCAGAAAACAGGAAAGGAGACCATCATGGCTAGGAACCACATGAAATGTGCCAGAGGAAACTCCAGCTCTTCCAACCATGTGCGAAAAATAAAGGTGAGGAGAGAGAAGCAGAACAGTATTCTCCATTTTATATGGAAACATTGCCTTTGGGGAGAAAAACCACATGAAACAAACACTGTGATCTTAGGCTTCACTACAAATGACCAACTCTGGGCAAACTTATAATGTCTTATCGGTCTTGGTCCACTAAAGCATAGATGCTTAACAGCGAAGTACAGAGCAAAGTTGAAATTTCCAGGGAGACATAAATAAGTCTTCATGTACCTGAGGGGTTTTCAATAATTTGAACCTTGAGTCCCAGGGTCTAAAATAAAAATCCATTCCAAATAGTGCAAATTGGGAGTCTGTCTGTAAGCCTTTTCTAATGATACAAATAAAAATTGATTTTTTTCCTATTTAAAAATATTTTTTTAATGTTTATTTCTTTTTGAGAGAGAAAGAGACTGGGGGGGGGGGGGGGAGACACAGAATTTGAAGCAGGCTCCAGGCTCTGAGCTGTCAACATAGAGCCCAACGCGGGGCTCGAACTCACAAACTGTGAGATCATGGCCTGAGTCGAAGTCAGGTGCTCAAAAGACTGAACCATCTGGGTGCCCCATTTTTTTCCTTTTTTAATATAGTTTCTATCTATTAACTGATTTATAAAGGATAAACTTGGGCTAAACAGCTTTATATGCATTATCTCATTAACTTTTCACAATGACCTCAGGAAGTACCTTATCATGTTCCTACTTTAAAGAGAGAAAAGACAGAGCCTATCTCCCTGACAATGCTGATCTACAGCAGCATCAAATTTGGAAATACCTACTGTTCCAGTTACCACTGCTGAGTAAGAAACTATCCCAGGTTTAGTGACTTAATACCACAACCATTTCCAATGCTCATGGTTCTGAGGGTCAGGAATTTGGACAGAACACAGTTCGTTTCCCATGGTTTGGATGGGAAGGCACAAATACCTGGAAGTACCTCAAGCAGCTAGAGAGTAGAGTCATCCGGAAGCTTCTTCACTGACAATTCAGGCAGGGGGGCTGAGAAGACTCAAAAGCTGGGCTCAGCCGAAACTATTGACCAGAGTACCTCCACAAAGCCTCTCCCTTGTGGTTGGGTCTCCTCACCACATGGTAGCCGGGTTCAGAAAGGTAGTGTCCTGACAGCATTCAGGAACTAAACTCTTCAAAAGAGCCAGATAGAAGCTACATGAGCTTTTCTGACCTTGACCTGCAAGATGCTGCAGCACCCCTTCCACCACATTTACATGGGATTGAAGTGAGTCAGAAAATTAGGCCGACTGAAAGAAGAGGGTGGGAGAATGGCAACGTCACACTGCAGAAATTATTGCAGCCATATTGGCAAATAGAAATGTGCACCTCTACACTTAGCTTTTTATCAAGACAGTTAACATTCACCTACCTTTTTGAAGCTATTGCTCGTTGGATATTATGGTTTCTGCAGCAAAAGAATCCCAAGCAATAATATTCCTTAACCCAACTTCAATAACGGTAATGTTATTATCTGCTTTGTATATGCAGTCTTATAGGAGATGGTGTGTGTGTACATGGTGGGGTAGAGATGGGTGATAACCTTAGAATTGACATAATGTGAAAGAGATACAGATGTGCAGAGATACATAATCTTCTGGCCTTTGGAGAATCTGAGCAAGAATTGGGGCAACCAGAGTTCTGAGCTGTGGGAAGCTTCCTTCACTATAAGCAGACTCCCTCCCCCCGCTAAAAAATTTTTTGGAAAAAAATACTATCGAGTAGTGAACTTCAAACTGTTCATATATTCCTATAATAACTTTGAAAAGTTACATACCCTCTTTCCCATCTCTAAGTTATCTAAAAGTTTTATTATGAGTTTAAATAATCACAAAGGATGTAAGTTCCAGACCATGATACACTATTCTTTTCTCTCAGCACAGAGATATATGTAGAGCTTGGAAAGACTGGAAGCCCCATGGTTTATGGTGCCTGATTAATCATTACATGAGGTGTCTCCTTTGTTGGTGCCCCCCTGGGAAGTTTTTATACCTCGAAGCAACAGACCAAAATAAGATTTATGTGCAAGAAATATACTTTCTTTTGTAAAGCGCTATGGTACGGAGACCATATAATGTATTTTCCAATCCTGACCATTTTTGACAATGAAAAGGGACACTATTAACTACTCTAAAAAATAAGCATAAACCAGGAAAATGGGGATATATGATGACCCTAGCTATGAGAACACTAGGAAGCTATCAGGCAAATCAGTTTACAAAAGAGAATTCCTGGAAGCTGAATATCTGGTCATTATCTCACTGATAATTATCCATTTTCTGTACTCTTTGAAAAGTTTTCCATAGCCCCAAAAGTTTGTATAGATCTATTATTAAGCTAGCATCCAGCCATACCAGTCGCTAAAGTATTGAAACACTGCCATACACATTATTCAACAGAGGAACGGTAATTGGAATAACCAACAAAAATAATCAATAATCCAAATCTGAGCATTTGTGTTTCATTTCAAAAACCACACACAAGCAAACTGTGATTCCAAGACAACCTGGTGGCATGGGTACTGGACACGGAGCTCAGGAATCTCTTACAGAGGACTTGCTATTTATTTCCAAAGTTGGTGGGCAGCACGGAGGCATAAATATCCTTATATAGCAGAAATGAGACTTGCAACTTCTCCCAATGTCTTCTTTAAGCTTCCAAAAGAAACGTTTGTCATTCCCCATGGGGAGAAGTAGGGGCTGGGTCCAGAAGCTGATAGGGTTACTGACAGCCATGGACACACAGTTGTCATGGATATAGACAGCAAACGCCTTCACTGCGGGATAATGTCCCCTCTGACAGGTTTGTGAGACCTGTGTTTTATTTAACAATTTACCTTATGAAGAAAGAGAGTTGGCCCTGTGCTTCGTAAACAAGTTTCCAGGAAGGGAATCTCCTGGAAACCTATTCAATGACTAAAAAAGAGAGTCCTCTAGCAGGACAGTGCTGTGTCTCCACCCTCTGTCTTGCACCCGGCTGCACACCCTTCTTCCTCTACCTGACCACTCTTTTCGTGAAAGAGAGACAGGATCTAGAAGCTTCCACTACCTCCAGGCAGCATCAACCTCTGAGCATACTCCTACTACTTTTTTAGGTTCTTCCGCTCTGCTTTTCTTTAGCCCTTTCTGCTTTGTCTCCAGTATGAACTGGGCTCTACCTGGTCACTGGCTGGTGGTTGGCACAAGTGGTCTCCTGCTTCGCCTCAAGGAGGGTGTAGCGGCATGCTGTGTCTCCTCATCAGAGAAAAAGAAACCAATACGCAGGCTCCTGACCTCAGTAGTGGAGATCAGATCACTGCCATCTACTTTTCCTCTTTTCCCACTTCCTCCGTCCCTCTCTCCATCTCTGTGGAATTACCCACATGATGATATCATTTCAGGTGAGAAGAAAAAGGCCCAAGTGGGGAGCAAATGCAGGGGGAGTAGACAACTAGTACATGAGGCAGCCCAATGAGTCCCCTTCTTTTGTGATTCACATGATTACTTCATGGCTAAGGATTCACACGTTGTGGGAAATGTGATGTGATTTCCTACATCAAGTCAAGGAAGCAAACAGAATTATCATTTAGCTGCTGACAAAAGTATCAAATGAAAGTTCAAAAGCAGCACATCAGTAAGTATACTAATGGGAAATTATTAGAATTATTTTATGAATGAAATATATTACAAATAATATGACTAGGTAAGAAATTCACATGATATACCATTCGCTTCCTTAGACAATAAAGAGTATGATATATATAATATTTGACTTATATTATCAGTTATACTGCTGTACTGCTGGAATATTTTGAACATTGCATTTTACCATTTTATAGCCCATGTTGAAGAGACCATCCTAGATGCCTGGACATGGTTTCTTCATTTACTAGAGCAGTGGGTTAAACATGAGTAGAGGTTTAATAACCTTGTATTCACATTTTCTTTTAACATATGTATTGGAGTGGTTCTCAAGGGGATACTTATCACCTCATTTTGGAAGGGGCACAACAGTGGATTTCAGAAAAATCAAACATGTTAGTGAATGTGAATAATTCTGAATTGCCATAGGGTATCCATTTCTGTCCTCTGTCACAAAAAAAAAAAACAAAAAACAAAAAAACCCTTCTCACATGATTTCCCTCAGTGAGAAGGCTCATCCATTTCCGGAAACTCTAAATAATTACCTAATGGTTAAGAAGTTAGCCATTAGACACTGTATTATGAGTGTGGTAGGCTGAACAACAGTCCACCCAGATGTCCACAACCTAATCCCAGGAACCTGTGAGTGTTACTTTATATGGCAAAAGGAACTCAGCAAATGTCATCAAGTTAGGGATCTTTAGGTATGGAGATGCTCCTGGACTATGTGGGCGGGTCCTTAAATGGAACCACAGTGTCCTTGTAAGAGAGACAGAGAGAGAGGTGGTTACAGGTAGAGAGGACAGTGTGAAGAAAAAGCAGAATTAGATTTGAAGATGTTTTGCTGGTGACCTTCAAGATGAAAGAAGGGCCCATGAGCCTAAGTATGCAAGGGAGGTGTCTCTGGAGGCTAGAAAAGGCAAGAAACAAATTCTCAACTAGAAGCTCCTTCAACATCTTGATTTCACCTCAGTTCCAACATCTTGATTTCACCCAGTTCCAAACTCCAGACTGCAGAAGAGTAGATGAGTATTAAGCCCCCCAAGATTGTGGTGATTCGTTTCAGCAGCCATAGGAAACTAATACAGTGATGTATCACAGGGCTCTGAGAAAATCCTTACTTGGTCAGGGAGAGGCCGAATGTTTTCTAAAATTCTATAGGTTGCCAATTTCAAGTTAACTAACCAGGAAGGTATCAGGATTCCTCAGTAGCAGGGAAGAGAAAGGGAGAGAGAAAGGGAGCTCCTTGAGTCATATCTATTGACTACACAAACAACACACTGGCTGACTTCCTTTAGCCCCAGGAAATGGGTTAGGAGCCCAGAAATCCTCAAACTAGTAACTCAGAAGAAAGGGCCAGAATCTCACGAGGCAGGCTGAGCATTTATAGCTTCATTAAAGGCTACTAAATTTTATGACTCAAGAAAATCACTGGCAATCTATTCAGA
Source organism: Lynx canadensis (assembly GCF_007474595.2). NCBI lineage: Eukaryota > Metazoa > Chordata > Mammalia > Carnivora > Felidae > Lynx > Lynx canadensis. Next base: position 13,565,419 of record NC_044311.2, read on the forward strand.
CAAGAAATGTTTTTGTGGTTTTAACCACAAAACCTCTGTGGATCTTATGGCTGCATGTCAACTATGGAATCTACTCTCACATTTTGGATCCCAAAATATCTCTCTGGTTATTTGGCTTGCAATAGGGACCTTAGTGAAAATTACAAGGTGGTCAACATTTCTGGATGTTGTCAGTATAACCCAGCTTTCGGCGAACCTGTACACAACTTCTGGTTCATTTTCAAAGGATACAATTCCTTTTCCAAGATGGTAGGAGAGCTCAATGGTTCCTGGTCGTGGAGTCAAGAGTTTAATGCTATCTGATCAGGCATGGGAGGAAAATTTGAAGGAAAAGTTTAAATGTTGGAATAATGGAAGAATGTCAAGTAGGCCTTAAAATTAAGAAGTACAACACCCATGACTATTTTTTTTAAAGAATTTTCTAGTCTTTTGCTTCTACTTTCCACACTTTACTCTCAGCAGGATGACAAAAGAAAGTATCAGTTTCTGGATTTTAAAGCACAAAAAATACCTAGACATCCTGTAATTATCCTAATGGTTTCCAAGATAGGACAGCACTATTCATTATTCCTACCCCCAGCACTGAAATCGAGTTTTATACATACAAGTAATTCTCTGAGGAGTAACATGTACATTTAAAATTAAAAGATTACAAAGAGTTCTATCAGGGGTAAAATCACTGTCCTCAGCATGTAAATAAAGAGAAAGGGACTCAATGGCAAGGAGTATAAATATATTGTATTTAATGTAGTGGATAAGACTACTTGTTGGAGGCTAAACAGCCAACGTTTGACTCTCAGGTCCCACTACTAGGTGTACAACTCTGGGCAAGATTCTCGATTTTCTGAGCTTCACTTCATTAATCTTTGAAATAACAATAATAGTACCTACCACCTAGGGCCATTTTGAATATATACACCTATATAATACCTATAGAGGTGCTTAGTATGGAGCTTAGAAAACATTAAGTGCTCAATAAATATCAGCTACCTTTACATGACCTTGAGGCCAATATGAACATGACTTGAAATATTTCATTAAAATGTGTTTGTCATAATCTGGCTTGACAAATAATGGCTGAAAAGATAATGAGACGTTTTAGACGTGGAACTGGTTACCAAAGGAAATTTTATTGCCAAATATATGCAACTTGTTTTTTATTATGAAAAACATATTTCGTAACTATTTTTATTGTGCTTTCATAATAAAAACCATGTTGCATATATTTTGAACATAAAATAGACTAAAGGATATACATGAAAAAGCTAATCTTCCTCTTTACCGCAGAACTTCAATTGTATTCTACAGAAGTAACCACATACGTATATGCACACATGTGCATGTGTGTGTGTGCGTGTATGTGTGTAAAATACTCTCGTAATTTGACTTCTGGATTTCCTTCTTGTTCCTCTATCAGGATTTCCTCACCCAGAGGCCTGAGGGAGTCCTAAAACAATTAAATTATGTCATATAATTTCCTTGCTTAACATACTCCAATGGCCCAGTGTACTTAAATAAAATACAAACTCGTTACTCCAGATAACAAAGTACTACCAGCTCTCACCCCTGTCTTTCTTTCTAACTTTATCTCGTTCTGTTTCCTTTCAACTAAGCTCCAGAAACACCGGTGCTCCCTCTGTGTATACAATGAACATTCAGGCTTATTCCCGCCTCAGGACCTTCATACTGCCCCCTCAGCCTGGAATGCTCTTCCTCCTGAACTGTGCATAGCTCTGTCTCTTTTTTATACAGATCGCCGATAAAACCTGTCCTCCCAACTCAGGACATGGCTGACTATACAGCTCATGTAAGCATTCAGTCATTCTTTTCTCATTTCAACCAATTCTGAGCCTCTGTAGCATCTAACATCACTGTACATTTTTTTCTCATTTGTTTGCTTATTTTTATTTATTCATATGTTTACTTAGGTAATTGCTAGCTTCTCGGTTTCCTAGGATGGAAGCTCCTGGACAGAAAGACTTGGTTTTGTTCACTCCTGGGCCTCCCTCACCTAGGAGGATGCCAAAATATAATAAATGCCTGATAATGTTAAATACACTTTTGTTGAAAGTTAATGAGGGTTATTTAGGTCCCTTTTCCATGTAATTTCAAAAATGTTGCTACATTGTCCTTGCACATACATCCTTGTACATGTCCAATCAAGTGCCAAAAGTTTAATTACTGAGTCAAAGGTATATGCAATTTAAATTTTGATCGTTATTTCCAAATCACCTTTTAACAAAGTTATACCAATTTACATTTTGAGTAGATTCCTTGAATCTTCTTTAAAGTGACTTTATGACACGATATTTAAGATACATTCTCTCATTTTGAAGCTCAGGACACTCTATAATTCCATAACCTTGAAATGCCAAAAGGATAGCCCAAGAGCAGGCATCTACGGCGGCCCTTTGGGATGGCCGGAGAAACCGCATCTCTAGTTACTGACAAGGAAAGGGGCTACTATGAGAAGCATACGTGACTCCCTTCTGAAGGTCTCTCACTACTCAAGTCTTATGTTGGAATTTTTAGCAGTAAACAGAGGTTTACTTATCACATGCCTCATAATCTCTTCCAGGTACACAACTATAATTTATGATAACAAAAATCTTAGTTTATGAGGACTGGATTGAGCTGCAGGAAAACACAATGGCAGAAACAGGTACGTTATTCTAAAAGGGTCTCAAATCCCATGAGTTTACTCCTCTCCACTAAAGGCTTATTTATCCCGCCCTTTGAGTCATCTATGCCAACAAGCTCAGATTCTGTGTAGCAGAAACTGGGAATTACTCTACTGATGGATTTATATCTCTATGTTCATACCTATTTAAACCATATCAACAAGGCCATTGACAGAAGCGGGGACATACAGATGCCAGGGACTCCTCCAGGCCATTTTGAAAGACATCCTCTCCCAGTGCAAAATCATCCAACTAAAGTCATAGGCAACAGCCAGAAGGAAGCCAGAAAACAAATCCAGTGTCATACATATATTCAGCCTCCACACCAATGCACTCCAAAAGGTCTGCCAACCTATTTCACCTAGAAATACCTTTAAATGCAACATCAAAGTTCAGCCAGCATCATTCAGACATGTGTCATTTGAACTTAAGATGCTCTCTGTTGTTCATCTCTTACTCAACAGCAGCATATTCTTGCCTTACAAGGGTTACGGCATTGGAGAAATTGCCCAATTAACAGCCAGATACCAAGTCTGGGTTCCAAATGTACCTGCGTAAAGCGTCCAATTTGCTAAATACAGAAAAACGGGGTACTTACAGCAGGGTGTCCAGTACAATAGGTGTAGCTGGCATGGGACTGATAGTGCAAGCTTGCTCTTGGAAAGGAGTATGTATTCCAGGCTGGTTGGCTGCTGTTCCACGGAGAGCTGAAGCCAGGGCTCATGGTCACGCGTGACTTACTAGTTTGATAGGCTCTCACCGTGGAGCTAGACTATCAAGAAGAAAGAAAGGCAATGTAAAGACAGCTCTGCATAGAACCCAAGTCTACTATATATAGCGGCATGCACTCTGGTATGACCGCAGCACAGGTCTCCGCTGGTTAAGGAAATGGCTGAATTATTTTATTTATTTATCTGTTAATCTTTATTTTTGAGAGAGAGCGAGAGTGAAAGAGAGCGCACGCACGCGCGAGTGGGGGGAAAAACAGAGAGAGAGGAAGACAGGGAATCCAAGGCAGGCTCCAGGCCCCGAGCCGTCAGCACAGAGCCTGACGCGGGGCTCGAACTCACGGACCACCACCTGTGCTGAAGTCAGATGCTTAACCAACTGAGCCACCCAGGTGCCTCAGGAAATGGCTGAATTCTTAAGAGGAGGCATTACATATTGTTCTGACTAGGATACAAGTATTTTCTCACTGTTAGTTTTAACTGGATCATGAATTTTAACTGGATTAGCGAAAACAGGATTTTTTCCCCCTCGTCGCGACATGCAGCTCCATCGGTCAGCAACGAGATGTGTTTTAGCGGCAATGGCAGCAAGGATACTGTCAATTACATAAATGTCCTTTTATCACAGCATTCACCTTAGCAATTCACTGCTCGCCTTACCCAAATGCAGTAAACAAAAATCTTGGTCGATGAGGACTGGATGGAGACATATTGGTCCCTAACTCTAAATGGTCTTCAAATGCCACGAATCTATCACTTTCCTGTGGGAGGCATCAGCACAAATATGCACAATATTCCGTGTCACCACTGCACTACCTAAAGGCAGCAAAATGAAGGACTTGAAATTGTCATTCGCCCCCAACCAGACATATCAATGTAATTAAAAACAGAGAAATAGGAAACTTTCCATCAAAATGCCAAATGTTAAATATATGTGCTTTCTCATAATTATATGTAGGGTACAATGAACTGAACACAAAACGCACTTGTATCTTCTTTCTTTGTCCTCAAACGACCAGAGCATATAAGGGATACAGTAGTTTCTTTTCACAGAACACTTTCTATCATCAAATTGCCATAGCTACTTACCCCAGTAGCACAGTAACTTGTGCACTAAATTCTATTTATAAATCCATGGGCACATGCCAACTCAATCACTGGGAAAATGTGCTAATCTCATTGCCATTATATTCAGGAAACCTAGTGGGAAGAAACTTCTATCCGCAATTGTGTTTTCCCATTAGGCTGGATTTTGATACCACTAGAGACTTAGAGGAATGACTTTTCTGAAGACAAGTTTGGGCATCTTGAAGTAACTGAAAGAAAGGAAAGACCTTGGCAACTGGAAGGCACTAGGCAGGGCTGTGTCACAAGAGCCTCAAGATATTTGGAAAGGGAAAAGAAAACTGACACCAATGATTTACTGGTAAACAATTTAAAATATTTAAACCCAAACTTGGAGGATGTACCCTTGTTGAGGTAGACAAGTTTATTTGACTATCTGTCTCCACTCTCATTCTCAGCCTGACCATGTATACTATCCAGGTGTTCAATAGTTCAATGAGATGTACAGGTACAGCAATGCAAAGTTTATACACTGCTGTATACCTCCTTGGGGTAAAAACCTGTTGGAGAAGCAATAACGGACTGCTATAAAATTAGGATTTTCTTATGTGGTCCTAAGTATGAACGCTCTGTATTTGCATTAGAAAACATGTTATTTAGGGGCACCTGGGTGGCTCAGTCAGTTAAGCGTCCGACTTCGGCTCAGGTCATGATCTCGCAGTTCATGAGTTTGGGCCCCGCGTCGGGCTCTGTGCTGACAGCTCAGAGCCTGGACCCTGCTTCGGATTCTGTGTCTCCCTCTCTCTCTGCCCCTCCCCTGCTCACGCTCTGTCTCTCAATAATAAATAAACTTTTAAAAATTAAAAAAAAAAAAAAGAAAACATGTTATTTATATGATATATACTACCCTTCAAAGACTACATGAACTCACCTACGAAACTACCTTTGGACCCAAAGGTGTCTTGGTTTCTGCTCTGCATCTATGGTCACTAACATTAATCACTCTGACTAGCTCAGTTGATTGTATGGGTAACTCCTTCAAGGCTAAATATGGTTAGTTCCATTACCTGTTTTCACAGTAAGATCAGCTCAGGGACCTTAAAATTCTTGGAAATTGTGTATACATAAGTTTAAAAATACTCTCATCTCTTAGTTTAATTATGGTCCTACACAACATCTGTCTCTGTTCAAGGATTTTATCCATGGTGGTCTTCCTCCTGTACATCCTTTGTTCTCCCTCCTTTACAAAACTCACACTCAAGTTACACCTTGTACTTGGTTCCATTGTAGATGCCTCTAGCTTACTGTCCTTGCCTTCCGGCTCTCACACAACCCTCACAGTGTGGCTCACACACATTAGCATGTGATTATGTTGTTTTGTATTGTTCCCTCTATATGTAAATTTCAGCTCTCCAACCTGGTTGAGAGTCTAATGAGGTCAAGATCATAAATACTGCCTTTTTGGCAGCTAAGGAGTCTTCATCTTCCTTGACCTTGGAAGGCTTTAATAGTGTTTATCTCCTGATCACTGCAATCATCTTTTCCTTTGACTCCTTGACCCTTCTGACTGTACCTTCCTGTCTCACCTGATTCCTTATCTTTCTATTTGCTCTCCCTAAATTAGGTTTTTTGGTTTTTGGTGGGGTTTTTTTGTTTTTGTTTTTGTTTTTTTCTTTTGGCCAGGGGGTAATTTTCAGTTCTGTGCTATTCATTCTATTAACTTTTCTCCTTTGTGATCTTATTCATGGTCAAAGCTTTAAGTATTACTTCTTAGATGACGACTCTCTGATGTAATTTAATAGTATAAACTCTCTCCCAAATCCTAGTCCCAAATCTTAAAATATTTTCCGGATATGTATGCATAACTATCAATCACCACAAATGGAACCAAAGTTTAAATTACTGTGTATAAAATTAAATGAATTTATTATTTTATTCTAAAATTTCACCACCCCACAAGTTCTTTATTTCTGTGAATATTATGGCATTATTTTGAAACCAATTGCTTTCACCCTTTAGAATGACTGTGACTCATTTATTTGTCCTCCAGCCCATTATGAGTGCCACCCAATTCTATTGAATCTCTTCAGTAGGTCTTGAACTGATGTTGTCCTTTCCATTCCTATTACAAATAAGAGTTCTAGGATTTTATCAGTTTATATCAGAGTCACCAAAACTACAATAACCTTTTACCTTAAGTTTCATTTAACCCTCTACAATGACACTAGATTAGTTTTCCTAGAAACCTGATTTTATGGTGTTACTCCCTCATGGAAAATGGTCAGCGGTTCTCCATGCCCTATAAGACAAAATCCAAAATTCCTAGTCTCATTGCACATTGTTTCTAATTTGATCCTAGCCAACAATGTGAAGCTTATTTTTTGCTCCTTTCTATATAATCTCAAGCTCTGGATAGACTGCTACTTCAAACAACATGTGTGTGTCTGTCACACCTATCTCCTTCCTAGAATGGCCTCCCCTTCTCTCAGTTCACATGACCCTAGCAGACTCCACCTTTTCTGAAAAACCTATTTCAACCCTTGGCCACCAACCCATAGGGACTTTTGCTTCTAAAGGGCACTGACATTACTGATTTTCTGCCATATTCATCTAGCTCTTTCATTTGTGTGGTACCCAGAAAATCAATGTCATGACTTCATCAGTATAATTCACCAGATACCCTAATTTGTCTCTCACATGACAGTTCATGTGTCCCAACATACATCTTTGGGGATAGGTGTGTCGATTGTGTTTCTTCGGAAGGAGATCACAATGCAAGAACTTGAGTGTAAGTAGTTCATTTGGGAAGTGATTCTAGAGAAAATCAGTAGGAGAATAGGAAATATGACAATCCATTTGCATCATTGAATCAGTCTTTACTGTTAAGAATTCTGTTCCAGGGGCGCCTGGGTGGCGCAGTCGGTTAAGCGTCCGACTTCAGCCAGGTCACGATCTCGCGGTCCGGGAGTTCGAGCCCCGCGTCAGGCTCTGGGCTGATGGCTCGGAGCCTGGAGCCTGTTTCCGATTCTGTGTCTCCCTCTCTCTCTGCCCCTCCCCCGTTCATGCTCTGTCTCTCTCTGTCCCAACAATAAATAAAAACGTTGAAAAAAAAAATTTAAAAAAAAAAAAAAAAAGAATTCTGTTCCATTGGGAGGCGTTGGGAAACAGTGTAGACTACGTTTCAGAGTTATCTTACTGAAAGGGGAAGGAAGCTGGAATACTTAAGCTTTGATTGCCATTCATCATTGGCTAAGGGCTGTTCCTGGGAGCATTACCACCCAGCATACCTGGCCTGCCCTACACACAAGCCAAAAGGAAGTTCTCATGTAGAGAGTCCCATGAGATTGTGGAAATGCTCTGAGAAAGGAAGTGCCAAGAAAGTATGGACAGAGCCTCAATAGCATCGATGCTAGGTAGATGACTCCTTGAAATTCTTTGCATCTGCTATAAAACCCCAGACATTTGCATTTTCCTTTTGCATGACTGACAGCAGGGGCTCAAAAATATTGGTCAAATTGGCTTAACTACACTACCATTAAGGACTTGAAAGGAAAACACACAAAAGAAGATATTGGGATGGCTGGTGAGCACAGTGAAGAAGTGCTCAAAATCAGGAGTCATCAGAAAAATATAAATAAGGTACCAGTTTATACCCAAGCAAATGGCTAAAACTAAAACCACTGAAAACACTAAATGTTGGTAAGGTTATTGAGGAAATGAAACATTGTCAGGTTAAAATGGAATGGCCTCTGTTTTGGTAGTTTCATAGAAAATTAAGCATACCTCTAGGAGTGCCTGGGTGGCTCAGATGGTTAAGTGTCCATCAGCTCAGGTCATATCTCATGGTTCATGAGTCTGAGCTCCACATCAGGTTCTATGCTGTCAGCACAGGGCCCACTTGGGGCCTGTGTCCCCCCCCCCCCCCCCGTCTCTGCCCGTCCCCCATGTGCACTCTCTCTCTCTCAAAAATTAAATAAACATTTTTAAAAAGTAAACATATTTCTACTTATGACCCAGCAATTCTATCCCTAGTTATATACCGCGGGTGAAAATAGATTTATACAAAAATACCTTTATAAGAATGTACACAGCAGTCTTGTTCATAATAGCCCCAATCTGAAACCTATTGAAATGTCTATCAACAGGAGAATGGTTAAAAAAAAAAAAAAGTACATTCATATAATGGAATACTACTCAGCAATAAAATAGAACAAATATCTGATATACACAACTACATGGATGAATCTCAAGATTGTGCCAAATAAAAAAAGACCAGGAGTAGAAGAACAGGCATGTATGATTTCATTTATAGGAGGTGCAAGCTGAGGAAAAAATATAATAATAGAAATCAGAAAGTGGTTGCTGGGGGAGTGAAAGAGGATTGATTAGAAAGGGGAGTAGTGTAATCTTCTAGGGTAATGGAAATGTTAGCCATCTGATTTTGGGTGGTCATTACATGAATGCATACATTTAGCAAAACTCATCAAACTGAACCCTTGAGACGTGTGCATTTTATGCCTTACTTACATCTCAAAGAAAAATACACTGTCACTGCAAAAGGCTGATTCTGAATTTCCCATGGATATGGAGGCTACACATGAAGTCCCATGATCTAAAAGTCCTAATTTTCTAGACCCCATAATTGGCTCGTCTGAGTTCGCTCTCTTTCCCCTTCTTGGTGTACTCTGTGAGAGCAATGCCAGGGAGTATCTAACAGCCAAAAGGCAGGCAGCCAGAGAGAAGAGCAAAGAGTCTGGATAAAGAACCTCTGAATAACCAAGAGCTGGCAGCATCATCTGGTGTCTGCCAATAGATCAGGGGTCAGGGCTGTTGGAGCAAGAAAAAATGGAGCACAGCACAAAAGAAGGGCCCTCTTACATGTTTCCAGAAATTACAAAGCTCCAGGGAACACTTGCTGTTCTCTCTACTCAGTCAGCACTAGCAAACAAAAGGAAGATAAAGGGAGGGGCAGAAGGAAGCTGCACTCAGAGGAAAAAAAAAAAAAAAAAAGAAAGAAAAAAACGCAATGAGGAAGAAGGGAACGGCTAGTACTAAGATTTCTGACACAACTGAATATGTCCTACAAGGGGATATTAAGATAATGCATTTATATGCAATTTACTACTTATCAGACACTGCTCTAAATGTTTTATATTTACACTCTGACAACTCATGTGCGCTCATAACAACACTACAAGGTAGCTACTGTTATCATCTGCATTTTATAGACAAATAAAATGACGCAGAAAAAAATGAGATAATTCAAAAATGTAAGAATACAGAACTACTAAGCAGTTGAGTGGATTCAGATCCAGGGAGGGTCCTGTTCACAGCTATTCTACCCTTACACCATCTTAGTTTGGATGATCTCTAAAACAGATTGTAAGGCAAGGAAGGACTGGTTTGGTTTTGTTTTGTTTGGGGCGGGGGTGATAATTACCAAATTCAGGAGGAGAGGAACAGTGAGATGGGCTCAAAAAACTAGGACAAACTATTAAGTGTACACTCTTGGGATCTATGCTATAAAGTAAAAAGCAGTGGATTCTGCTGAGACCTCTGAGAAGTGTTCAAAATGTCACCCAGAATCAACCACTGAAAGCTGAGAGGCTAGAATACTGGTAGACGCGCTTCTGTCCCACACTCAGTAAGGGTGGCCCTCCAGGAAATGATCACGCCCAGCCCTTTCAAGCTATGTTTGGACATGAGAGAATAAACTCTCTTGGCATCAAAGGAGGGCCTGGGGCAGAGAGTGGAGGGACCCACAGGTAAATTCAGGTGGGATGCTGTCAGTGCTTGGTGGATAAAAACTCTCCATCACCGCTGGGTTTGAGTTGAAATCAAAGATGAGCCAGACATGGGGTTGGGAGAATGTGATGTGGTGACCAGTGGCAGCCTCTGCAGCCACCTGTCCACCTCTCTGAAAGTAAAGCACTATGGTAGTAACCACTGCAGCAATGTTTATAGAACACTTGAGGCTATGTGTGTTTTATACACAGTCTCTCTGAATCCTCAGCATAATCCAATGGCCGAGGCGTTATTATCCACTTTTGCTGAAGAAAGAGGGACATACAGAGTTCAGGCAACTTGCCTAAAGACACACAGCTAATAAAGATACAAAGCTAAGAAGTGAAGATTGAAAGGATACAGAACTATGGTTGATTACGTGATTAATAAATTGTCCTCTCCAAGAAATAAGGCTTAGGAGTGAAGCACATACACCACTCTGAAACAGAGATTAAGACAGAAACTATTATAGGTAAAAGTTGACGTAAATATATAAAGTCAAGGATCCAAAAGAACACAAAGCTGTTGTGAGATGCGGGCAGGCGCACCACTCACTATTCTGCAAAAACACCTCTCTCTGTTGGTAAAATCATCATATGGTAATGCTCTAAAGGTAACTTAAGTCCAATAATCAGTGATGACGTGAGAGCTCACTCCAACTGCCCACATACGCCTCCTTTCAAAGTTGCTCTGTGTCCATTAGTGGATGGCCTCCTCAGCAGGAAGAAATTATAAGGTAATTCTAGAGATACAGTCAATAAATTTAGATTGAAATTTCTTTAAGTATGTTCCAATGGTAACCTAAAAGTACTGCTATGGTTATCTCAAGGAGAACTTCTGTTCTTTATAATGAATAATTTTGAAATATACAGAAAATACTGTATGTACTAATAGAGCAGAGTCCTATAATAATTATCGCAGTCGAGGTGTTTCACTAGTTTGCCAGCCCAACCAGTCTTCCTGGAACACAGCATATGCCTATACGAACGTGGTTATTCCAGGTGACACAACCCACCCCCCCACAACCCCGCAACCTGAGTCTGGTTGAACCAAGTAGTCACCTGACCCAACATGGGCCAATGAGATGACCTCTCCTAGAAATATGGAACTGCCATTCAATGACTTATAAATGTCCACTGGACATGTGAACTGGGAAGTGATGTAAAGGAAGAAATGGGGTTTGGTTGTGTGAATGTAGAAACAAACAAAGCCTGTCTGAGGGCGAGTGAGGGGGGCAGGGGAGAAAAAGAACCTATGCATAGCAACAGAGACAAGAGGTAAGTGACACTCTTGCTTAAAGGAGATGAAAGGAATATTTCAGTTCTGGATGACTTGTAGTTTTTGGCTCTAGTCTCTTGCAACACTTGGCTGTACTCCTGATCCTGAGTTCCATAAGATATTACCATATCCAGATATTAAATCCCTCCTTCCTGCTTAGGCGATCTTGAGAAGAACTTGCAATTAAATGGCCACTGACTGTGGGACGTGGAAGGAACAGATGTGCAGAAAGAAGTAGGTTTGAGACCATGTGATTTGGATGCTGAGAGGCCAAGGGCTTCAGGCCTGTACCATGTTTCATGGAAATCTTGTGAAACATGCCATGGACTCCCCATTTGTCTTCACTCATTGGAATGGATTTCCCTTCCTAACAACAAAATCCTCACTTTTTAGACATCGGTATTCTTTCTCTCTGTCCCTATACCTTCATTTTCACCTGTAAAGTGTACTTATTGTTCTTCTCCTTTGCCTTTTTAACTCAGCATTTCCGGTTGATATTAGGGATTCAGTGACACTTCACTGAAGATTCCATAGCAGGCATCATCTAAGTAAACATAAAAAGCATGAACCAAGTATTACACATAAAAAAAGATATTTGGGGTCAACCAGTTAGCAGAGAACATGACAAAGTATGTGTGAGAGATGGCGATCGGCAAACTGTTAGAAACTTATTCAGAAATATAATCTACAGGGGCGCCTGGGTGGCTCAGTCAGTTGAGCGTCCGACTTTGGCTCAGGTCATGATCTCACGGTTCATGGGTTCAAGCCACCTGTCAGGCTCTGTGTCGACAGCTCAGAGCCTGGAGCTGCTTCAGATTCTGTGTCTCCCTCTCTCTCTGCCCCTCCCCCACTCATGCTCTGTTTCTCTCTCAAAAATAAACATTAAAAAAAAAACTAAAATAAATATATATATTTAAAACCTATATCTAGCTTCGACTCCTAAAACAGGGCTAGAAATGGGATCCACACCTATATTTTTTGTAATTCTTTTCTTCCCCCAATTGTTCATTTTATTTTTAGCATCACGTCACCGACATTGAACTAAGAGAGAATGAGAAAAAAGTTCATGCACACATATATGTACGTGTGCGTACATACAAACTCATATATATCCATACACATACATACATTTCTTAAGGACCCACGATGAACTTTTTAGTAAGCAAATGTCAACATGAAGTTCACAGAGAGGCTAAATGACTTCCTGTGTGTGTTTATTTCCCTGCACTGCCCCTGAGGAAGTCTAAAAAGAACAGTTTCTACCCAAAGGCTCTCCGAGTTTCAATAGGTTTTTCAAAGTTCCCTCCCAGCCCCTGCCCCAAGCAAAGGATTCCCGCTGTGAGGTTTCTAAAGATTTCACTTACAGCCAGCTGAAAACAGAGCCTGAATGGACAGTAAAACCCACACCAAGCCTCTCTTTGCACCCTGTGTGGGGACAAGTGGCTACTTTGTTCATTTACAAAGGCTGGGAGAGAGAGAGAGGGAGAAACTGCCCCTATGGTATAAGAAGCTCCTTTCAAATAAATCCTTTTAAATGGATCTAAATCGTGACACTCAAAAGGAAGGAGGCTACACAAGCAATTGGGTAGCAACTTCTAAGTCCTCACACCCCTTCCCCCACTCCCCCCCCCCCCCCCCCCCGGAACAGAAAAAAGTTTTCTCTTCTCTGACGGATTATCTTTTGTAACATTCCTCAAAGATGAGTCTCTCGCTCCGTCTCCACAGATTTGCTTCTCTCTGAGGAAAACGAGGCGTTTCTGTTGTTGTTATTGTTGCTTCCCTGACACGGGGACCGTCTTTATTTTTCCAACATCGCCTCTTCCATGACTCGTAAATATAAAGGATCTGAGTGATTTGCTCTGCTTACCAGAGGCCCTTTTTATAAAATGATCACAAAACAGGGTGCTTTCTGGCACTTCATTCTATTGTTATTGTCTGGCTTCGAAACTTCAAAGGATGGAATGTGACAGAACATTCTGTATCCTCTGCAGACACATTTGAGGGCTCTCGCCCCTCTGGTGGGATCCCAGCCCCAACTGAAGGCTGTCCTGAGAGCAGCAGGTCAGACCAGGTGACTCCTCCGATCCCTGATATCTGATTAGACCCGGAAGTCACCAGACCCATCCCCACAGGTCAGACGTTCTCCTAGACACCAGGAACCGCCACTCGGTGACTAGTGAACCTCTATTGGCAGAGACTAAGAAAAAAGCCCTGACTGCTATTAAGGACTGATTATTCCAAGGACTCAGAGTCCTTTGGAGGTTGGAAACAGGGTTCCTGGCATGAACGTACACGGAGAGGCAATTTCACATCCTCTCTGCTGCTTTCACGGAGGAAAGCAGGAGAAAAGGAAGTGAGGAAAGGAAGTGAGGAAAGGAATCAGGTAAGTCACAGGACATCAGCTAAGTCTGCTCTCTCCCAGCTTTTTACCTTTGGGAAGTTCCCACACCCTTAGGATGACTGCCAATGCCATGTAGTTCTTGCTAAGAGGAGAGATTGCTGGGATAATGATTTTATTTTATTTTTTTTTCCCTTCTTTCTTCCCCAGATCACCTCAACTTTTATTTTCCCCCCGTGCCTGATGGGAGTGGCCACAGGACTGGGCTGCAGCTGTAGATGCCAGAGACAGGACTGGTTCCTAAGCCGGCCGTTGTTACTATGTTTTTAAACACTTATGTCAGGGGCACTTGGGTGTCTCCGTCGGTTGAGCGTCTGACTTCGGCTCAGGTCGTGACTTCCCGGTTTGTGAGTTCCAGCCCCACGTCGGGCTCACTGCCCTCAGACTGTCCGTGCACGACCCGCTTCAGATTCACTGTCCTCCTCTCTGTGCGCCTCCCCGGCTTGCGCTCTCCCCAAAGCAAATGAATGTTTTAAACATTTGTGTCGCAATTTCTAAGGGCCTGATGGAACAGGATGTGCCTTTACCCCACCCGGCATAGCTGGAGCTGACGGCGAAGGCGGCGAAAACAGCCCACGAGTCCTGCACTTTTGCCACCTTACACGCTCTGCCCAGGAGCGGACTGCTGCTAGACTCAGCGCCAGACCAGCACTGCCTGCAATCTAGACCAGCACGGAACCTAGGAACCCGAAGTGCCTCCCAAAGGTGGAACCGTTTGCGTAAAAATGCCGAGCAGAAGGGAGCAGTAGCTGTAGGTAAGAGCGAGTAAGTGCCTGTGCCAAGAGGGAAATCCAAGATTACACTCACATGTGGAAGGAGGCTGAGAGCAAGAGATAGTACTGTCTCAGCTCAATGGTAACAGATGCCTGAAAGGGTGAGGCCATGGGTTTGCTGAGACCACTCCTGCCTTGGGGAACCCGACCAGGCCAAATGGAACCCCGAGTGGCCTTGCGCACGGAGACACTCTTCCTATCAGGCGATGATGAACTGGACGAATTATTAATGACTACATGCAATTCTGACCACATGCCACTATCTTTTGAGTATGCTGTGAGGAGTCTGTGGCCAGAGATTTGGGGTGGGATATGAAATAATGGAAAATATATACATTGGTTTCTGTCCCTGGTTCCTAGCACAGATCTCATAAAACCCTTGTAATTTCATAATGATTAGAGAACCAGGTGCATCTTTTGTCCTGATATTTGCTCTTTGACCTTGGTTCCTGAGACAGAACTCCTCCTTCTCTAGGGATTTCCTGGGTGATGGCTGGATATTTTGTTCTCTAAGAGGCAACTCTTGGAGAACCTCTGGATTGGGGTGGGTCACCAGAAAGACAAAGCCATGACTAGATAGATGTTACTACTAATTATTACGGAATTAAAATGCTACTACTTATTTAAAAAAAAAAAAACAATAAAAATACATAACCTTAGGGACTAGAATTTATAAAAGACTTTTTTTTTTTTTAAGTTTATTTATTTACTTGAGAGAGAGAGATGGAGGGAGAGGGAGAGGGTGAGTTGGGGAGGGGCAGAGACAGAAAGGGAGACAGAGAATCCCAAGCAGGCTCCACACTGTCAACACAGAGCCCAACACAGGGCTCGATCTGATGAACCGTGAGATCATGACCTGAGCTGAAATCAAAGTCAGATGTTTAGCTGACTGGGCCACCAGGTACCCCTAAAAGCCTTCTTTCCTTCCCTCTCTCCCTTTTTATTTCCCCCTTCTCTCATTTCCTCCTTCCCTCCCCTCCTTTTAGCCTTCCTCTCCTTCTTCCTAAATTGATAGGGAAAAATTATGGCAGATAGGACTGATAGGGAGATTCCAGTCCCCACCCAAAGACTCCCCTTCTGGATTATTCTTCCCACCCCACTTGCTGTGTGCCAAATTACTACTAATGTGGAAGTAACAGACTAGAAATTGTCCCCCTTACTTGTGCTCAGGGCTCAGACCTCTGGAGAGTGATATCCTCTGAGCCCGTTGGTGTGAAATAAACATGACTTCCAAGATCTCCGAGTGCTGCTTCGTTCTTCCACCGGTGATCCAGACCAGGCTCCATAACATATTTAGTTCCCTGACCAGGAAACCCAACCACACTGGCCCAGTGTTGACACTGATTTGGGAAAATGGTGAGGCCATGAAGGAATGAGGAATCACAACAGAGAAGGTGCACCCTGCCTGATATTTGGCAGTCTCCCACTCAGTCGCCTCAGGCTGGCCCCGATCCGCTGTTCCCACTGGACTCAAGACTTTGTAGGTGAGGATCTGGGCCCGACGTCAGATAATAGTAAGGCCTGGGGTCCCTGACCCAGTCAGACCCACCTGTTGGGGAGGAAGGGGACCCTGATCACCTCCCAGAGACCTTTTAGAGGTCTTGCAGGAAGGGATTCCCAGGGAGGGAATGTATTAACCTCTGGTCTGAGTGTGTGAGTGAATGTGCAGGCCAACCTGGTCCTCCAGTTGGGACTGAATCTGCGCCTCCACAGGTGGGCACCTTTAAGGTCCCCAAAAGCCCATAGAGTATGGGTGGGCCTGTCTGCAATTCCATGGCGAATGGCATACAGTCTATGGCGGTATTGGAATAGTTTCCAATCATTCAGTCATAAAACTGAGACCGCTACGGCTAAGTGTCACCTAAGTTCTTTTGGGACATGGCCAGACAGGCATCTGACTGGTCTCCTCATTAGAGGGGGCATCCCTACCGCTCTGTCTTTGCGACTCCATCTCATGGGAACATTATGGGGTCAGACAGAGCAAACCCACAGTTCTCAAAACTATGATCAAGAACTTCAAAAAAGGAGTTTTCGGGACACTATGGAATTAAGATGACCCCCACAAGTTAAGGACACTATGTGACTTGGAATGGCTCACTTTTGGTGTAGGATGGCCCTTGGAGGGAACCTTAGATGTCCCATGTTCCACTGTGTCGGGCGTTATGTCAGCAGAGACCCAGGTCACCCTGATCAGTTCCCATATATGGACTATTGGTTAGGGATTGCCCAAACCCCTCCCCCTTGGTTGTGACTTACGTGCAATGAACAGGGACAGGCTAGGGTCTTATTTGCCTCAACAAAGTGGCCCAAGGAAGGTCAACAGAAGTCCCAACCTCCACAAATTCTCGCCAGTGATCCAAAGGAAGAACCAATCTTGCCCCTGCTCCCCGCCCTTGCCCCATATGCTCCCCAGAGACCATCAACACCAACCCCCCACCCCACCCTCGTTCCAATACTTGCCACCTTCAGTCTCCCCACCACCTCTGGACTTGGCAGATATATTACCAGCCCTTCTCCACTACTCATCTCCTCAATTAGAAACATATCACACCATCATATTCTGAAAAACCACAGGCAATGATAGACTTAATGGAGTCCCTCTTTCAGAATGTCCTACATAGGACTTCACTACAGACAAGTCCACATCCACCGGTACCAAGAGGCTCTCCTCTGGTGGATCTGAGCAGGGGCTAAAAAGCCCATGAATATGACCAAGGTATCCTCAATCACCCAGCAGCAAGGGGAATCCGCCGGGGATTATCATGAGAGGCTATGCGAGGCTTACCGCATTTATACCCCATTTGATCCCGAGGCACAAGAAAGCCAACAGATGGTAAACACCTCTTTTGTGGCCCAAGACCCCCAGATATCAGAAGGAAGCTCCAAAAATTTGAAGGTTTCATCACCCAGTTAATTGAGGTTGCTAACAAGGTCTACACGAACAGGGAGGTCACTGCCGAGAGAGAAGCTGAGAAAAAGATGAGAAAAAAGGTCAGCCTCCTCACCACTGCTCTGAAGGAAAAAGATGACAAAAGGACAAAGGAGCTCCAGCCAAAAAAAAGGGGGGGGGGAGCCCAGAACCTCCTTAGCAAGGGATCAATGCACCTACTGCAAGGAGAAAGGGGATTGGGAGAATGAATGTCCCAATCAGGGAAAGTCCCAGAAACCCAGTCGATATGCAAAAGAACTCTGTGGAAAAGACCTCAGGGGCCTAGCAGAAAAAGATTCAGATTGAGGGGGACTGGGACCACTTCTTCTTGGCCCCCATGAGCCCACGGTCAAAATGAAAGTAGGGGGCCAAACTATGACTTCTATGGTCGACACTGGGGCTGAACATTCTGTGGTCACCTTCCCCCATGCACCCCTTTAGCGAGAAGACCACAACAATCCTCGGGACCACAGGGAAATGGGCAATGCAACAACCCTTCTGCCAAACCTGTCAATGTGAACTTGGGGGGCCACACCATACGGTATGAGTTCCTCTACATATCTGGGAGCCCTATCTCTCTCCTCATCTGGGATATACACTCAAAGCTGGGGGCCCAAATAACCTTTGAGCCAAGGGGACGCACCCGCCTCCGATTGGATTCAAGACAAGAAGACTCAGGCCCCCTTATAATGGCAATCACTACACCAAGAGAGGAAGAATGGTGGCTATTCTGCACACCGGCCCAACTGAGCGGCCCACCTGAATTCAGGACTGCCTTCTCCACCGTATGGGCCAAGCACAATGCCCCCCTCCCCCAGACTTGCCCACAACCGGGCCCCTGTCATTGTAGACTTAATCCCAGGGGCTCAACCACAGAGACAGCGGCAATACCCCCTCCCACAAGAAGCAAGGGCAGGCATCCAAGAAGCTGGCGTTCTGGTTGAATGCCAATCACCCTGGAACACCCTGCTCTTGACAGTCAAGAAGCCGGGAGGAGGGTACCAACCAGTTCAAGACCTATGAGCTATCAACAAAGTGACTGTCTCCTTGCACCCGGTGGGCCCAAACCCATACACCCTCCTCAGCCAGATCCTAGGCTCTGCCAGCTGGCTTACCTGCCTAGACTTAAAGGATGCCTTCTTCTGCCTCCGGTTTGGCCCTCAAGAGCCAACCCTTGTTTGCCTTTGAATGGACCAAACCAGATACAGGGCGTCAGATGCAAGTGACTTGGACGCACCTCCCACAGGGGTTTAAAAACTGGCGTATCATCTTTGGGGAGGGACTGGCCAGAGAACTCATGGCTTTCCAAGGGAGGCCACACACAGCACCCTTCTCCAGTATGTGGATGACCTCCTCCTTGCCAGCAACATCCGAGAGAATTGTACAGAGGGCACAAGGGCCCTCCTCCAACTCCTGCCGGACTCAGGGTGTCGTGTCTCATGGAGAAAGGCACAGATCTGCCAACATCAAGTCCAATACTTAGGCTTCCTCCTCACCCAAGGAAAAAGAGCACGAGGGCCAGAGAGAAAGAAGGTCATCACCTCCCTACCCCAGCCCCAAAGAAATGGGGGGCTACGAAGATTCCTGGGGGCTGTGGGATTCTGCCAAATCTGGATTCCTGGATTCTCAGCAATAGCAAGACCCCTCCATAATCTCTCGGTAGGACCCTGTCGAGAACCCCTTGTCTAGACAGAGGAGGCTGAAGCAGTCTTCTTAGAGATAAAGGCTGCCTTGAGGCAGGCACAGCCCTTGGCCTGCTGTATATAGAAAATCCTTCTAATCTCTTTCTGCATGAGAAGTAAAAGGTCGCCCTCGGGGTTCTCACACAGACAGCTGACCCTTGGCAATGGCAGTAGCATACCTGTCAAGGAGGCTGGACCCAGTGGTGGCAGGATGGCCCCTGTGCCTTAGGGCACTAGCGGCCACAGTTCTGCTCTTTAAGGAGGCAAATGAACTCACCCTGGGACAAGAACTAAATGTCAACGGCCCTCATGCTGTCATGTCTCTCATGAACACTCAAAGACACTGCTTCCTCTCTAGCTAGCTCAACTCTCAGCTCGCTCAACACCAGGGGCTCCTCTGTGAGAATCCACAGGTTACTCTTGAAACAGTGTAGACGCTGAACCCTACAACTCTCCTGCCTTCTGAGAAAGGGAAACCAGATCATGACTGTTCTGAGGTAACCAATGAAGTATTCGTAAGCCACCCAGATCTGCATGACCAGGCCCCATAGAACCCAGACCTCACCTTGTTCAGTGATGGTAGCAGTTTCATTACAGAGGGCGTTCAAAAGGCAGGATATGCAGTGACAACCACAGATGAAGTCCTAGAGGCCAATGTCCTACCTGTGGGATGGTCAGCACAACGGGTTGAATTACATGCCTTAATCCGAGCCCTCAGCATTAGCAAAGACAAGCGAGGCAACACCTACACGGATTCCTAGTACGCCTTTGCCATTGTGTACCTACATGGGGCAATATACAAGGACAGGGGTCTCCTCACTGCAGAAGGAAAACCATCAAAAATAAGGAAAAAATACTAAAACTCCTCGAGGCCATCTGGTTCCCCCCAAAAAGTTGCAGTTCTACACTGCAAAGGACGCCAAAAAGGAGACAACCCTAAAGCACCAGGAATTTGCACGGCAGGTAAGTAGCAGCTGATCGGGAGGCAGACAATGTCCCCTCCCTTACTATAGCCCTGACACCCCTAATGGAGATCCCTCTACCAAAATATACTAAAAAAGAAAATAAATGGGCTAAAATTGAGGGGGCCACCCAGACCAAAGAAGTCTGGTGGAAACTGCTAGACGGGCGCATCTTTGTCCCAGCGGCACTAGTCGGTGAATACCATCAATGTATCCATCTAGGAAAAACTGCATTAGAGGCCCTCCTCAAAAAACACTATTAAGCTTCACACTGCTTACCAGCCTCAAAGTTCAGGGAAAATAGAGCAGATGAATCACACCCTCAAGGGAATCTTAGCCAAGTTATGCCAGGTAACAAACCTCCCATGGCCAGACCCGATGCCCCTGGCCCTCCTGTGTGTCCGTTGCACACGAGGAACTCAAGGTTTCTCCCCTTTTAAACTAATATATGGGAGGCCCCCTCCATGTCTAGGGAGTCTCCCAGGGAACCTACACCAGATAGGACATAAGGGAATAAGAGAACAACCTCAAGCTTTAGGGGCCATCCTAACTGAGTCACAACAATAGAGAGGGCCCCATTCTCTTTAGCATCCCCATACAACCCTTCTCACCAGGAGACTCAGTCTGGGTCAAAGACTGGAAACAAGACCCTCTCAAAACACAGCGGACTGGGCCTCATATCATTATTCTGCCCACCCCTGATGCCCTCAAGGTCACAGACATCACTCCATGGGACCACCACTCCAGAGTCAAGAGGGCCAATCCTGAGGAGCCCCAGACTTGGAAGACTGACCCAAGTGCGACGAACCCACTCCGATCAACCTTCCGGAGAGTCCTAGATTCTTAGGATCTTCAGCCCTGCTCCAGTCACACCCCAGAAGCTGGCTACTCTACACAAGGCAGAAGCTTGAGGAACTGCCCATCTGATAACTTAACTCCTTGCCATCGGATTGGCAGAGGCTGCCCCAAAAAACTGGGGAAACTGAGAGGTTCCTGTTCACACTCAACCTTCGTCTTATGCGTAGGATGTTTTGTTGCTATTGGTTGCCTCTAATCTGGGCCCATTTGTAAACCTTCAGCCCTAAGGCCCAGGCTAAACTAGCAGTGTTGCTACCCATCCTCCCAGGGGCAGAAATAGCCACGGGGATAGGGACTGGCATAGGAGGCACTGGCTCTTCTGTGGGACTGAGCTTCCTGGCAGGAGTTGCCCTCCAGAACAGAGGGGCACTCTACCTCCTCACTGCCGAGAAAGG
Source organism: Lynx canadensis (assembly GCF_007474595.2). Taxonomy (NCBI): domain Eukaryota; kingdom Metazoa; phylum Chordata; class Mammalia; order Carnivora; family Felidae; genus Lynx; species Lynx canadensis. The sequence goes on from NC_044311.2 coordinate 13,586,952, forward strand.
GGGAACCGCATCCTCCTCGGAGAAGAATGCTGTTACTGTGTAAACCAGTCAGGAATAGTCACAACCAAAGTCAGGGAACTGAAAGAACCAGCCCATAATAAATGAAGACGATGCCCTCTAATACAGCCTAGATCTGTTTAAAGGGGTATCGAAGGGGGGAACGATAGGGAAAAATTATAAGATGGCTGACAGGACTGATAGGGAGATTCCAGTCCCCACCTGAAGACTGCCCTCTGGGTTCTTCTTCCTACCCCGCTTGCTGCGTGCCAAATTACCACTAATGCAGAAGTAACAGACTAGAAAGTGTCCCCATGCTTGCGCTAAGGACTCAGACCTCAGGAGAGTGATCTCCTCTGAGCCCGCTGGTGTGAAATAAGCCTCCTGCCTTCAGAGATCTACGAGTGCTGCTTGGTTCTTCTGCCCAGTGATCCAGACCAGGTTCCGTAACACAGTGAGATCAAAACAAAATGAAACGAAACAAAACAAAACAAAATAGAAAAATCAACCTAGCAAAGGCTAATTTCTTCATAACTGAATAATTGATTCCAATACTTATTTTTCTTCTCCACACTAAAAGTCACTTTACAACTAATTCCTGGCTCAGTGCACATTCAATGAGCCCAACAGCAGTATTACTTCTGCCTGAGTGTGCCGGAAGTTAAAGTCACAAAGAACATCCCTGGGGGACAGTCCCACGGCCCCACAGTGACTGCGACTGGAATGGGCTGATTCCCCAAAACGAAATTAGCCTATACAAACGACAATAAGATAAATGGAAAACGATTCTTACAAGTCTTTTTTTTTTTTTTAATTTTTTTTTCAACATTTATTTATTTTTTGGGACAGAGAGAGACAGAGCATGAACGGGGGAGGGGCAGAGAGAGAGGGAGACACAGAATCGGAAACAGGCTCCAGGCTCCGAGCCATCAGCCCAGAGCCCGACGCGGGGCTCGAACTCACGGACCGCGAGATCGTGACCTGGCTGAAGTCGGACGCTTAACCGACTGCGCCACCCAGACGCCCCATCTTACGAATCTTTTAATAGCTTACACGTCAAGAGGTAAGCGAGTTCATCTGTTTTAAGAGGAATTTCAATGCTAGAGCATGAGTGACGCTGGGGCAGAAGCTAATCATCTTATCTCTACCACGTCTAGCACCCTACAGATGCTCCACGTGAATCCTCCATCCGTTCACTCACTGAACACTTACTTAATGAAGGCCTACAATGGGCCAAGTATTGTGTAGAGGCTGGGACTACAACCATGAGAACGGAATCACTAGAAATGAATAATTAGCAAGGGAGACAAATATTTGCATACACATGCAAACAGTGATAGAATTGTGTTAATGGAGGAAGTGGGCAGTGAAAACGAAGAAAATATACCACAGGGGTCCCAACAATGATGTGGCAACAGAAGAGGATGTAAGAGAAGGTGTGTGTACTGCTGGGTGTGAACTGTAAGAAGTGATATTTAAAATAGCATCTGGGGACACCTGGGTGGGTCAGTTGATGAAGCGTCCGACTTCGGCTCAGGTCATGATCTCACAGTTCCTGAGTTCCAGCCCCACGTCGGGCTCTCTGCTGTCGGCTCAGAGCCTGGAGCCCGCTTCAGATTCTGTCTCTCTGCCTCTCCCTTACTCGTGCTCTGTCTCTGTCTCTAAAATATAAAAACAACAACAACAACAACAACACCTTAAAAAAATAAAGTAAAATAGTATCTGAAAGATAGGACTGTTCAGATGAAAAGATGGAGGTAGTGAAACAATGGCACTGACTGTGTGAAGGTTTAAAGCAAAAAAGAGCAGGGTTAATGTGGGAAGTTCAGTGGGTCAGGAGTTAAGAGAAAGAACAGCATGCCCTGAGGCTGTTCTGGGGAAAGGCTCCAGGAACTGGAAAAGGAAAAAAAAAAAAAAAAAAAAAAAAAAGAAAGATCCTAGAGAGAGAGGGAAGGCACAAGTCCAGAAGGATTTTAGTAGTTTAATTTTAACTTTTTAAAATTTATTTTGTTTATTTTGAGAGAGAGAAAGAGAGAGAAAGCAGCAACAGAGGAGTGACAGAGAGACAGACAGAATCCCAAGCAGACTTTGCATGGTCTGCAAGGAGCCCATTGCAAGGCTTAAACTCATGAACCATCAGGACCTGAGCCGAAATCAAGAGCCACATGCTCAACCGACTGAGCCACCTAGGCACTCTTAGGAGTTTAACTTTTGACCCAAGAACAAAGGGTAACTAGTGAAATAGCTTACTAAGGTGGGTGAATGATTGGATTTGCATTTAAAAGCAAATTGTCTGGGGTCTATGGAAAATGGATGGGGGTAGAGTCAGACCAAAGGGTGGGGCTGGATTAGGAAGGGCATTCAGCAGGTGCAGAGAAGAGGCGACAGTGGCCTGAATCAAGGTGGACATGAGATATATTTAGTAGACGCTGTAATTAGGACTTTTTGAGATGAGCAGTGGGGGGAAAGGTGTGAAGAATCACAGGTGATTCCCAGGTGAGAGATGATACAGATGATACTCAGGGAGCAAACTAAGGTGATCATCCTAGGGAAGTAGGGTCAAAGATCATGCTCAAAGATCATAAATTCAATTTTGAACATAATGATGTTGAGATATCTATGTGTCTACAGCATAGAGAACCATGGGTCTAGAGTTCACCAGAAAGTTCTAGGGTGGAGACTTAGAAGTCTATCAGTAACTAAAACCATGCAAGTGAACTGAGTTGAGGCAGCAAAAAGCTTAAGGCTTTCGCCAAAGCTATTGGTATAAGCTTTAGGTGATGAGCTAATTCAGTTAAGCCCAGTATCTAAAAAATTAATTGCCATTGGCCGAAGATGTAAGGAATGGCTTATTAGTGGAAAATTCTCTAAGATTACTGCTTCCATGCTGCAAAGTATGGCAAAGTACCAGGCAGGAATAGTTTGCCCTTGGCATCAAGCTCATTCTAATATAGTACCTTTTACTGAGTTCCTACTTCAAGGGACACAGATGATGGGAGTTTTCATTCTAAAGCAAACAACGCACTCCATGAAAATCAACACAGATTGAAAAACAACAAAACAAAGCAAAACTGGACAAGGACTCAGAGAAGGCTAGAGTCACAAATGAATCTTGGTTTGTTTTTTGTTTGTTTTATTATTATTATTTTAATGGTAATCATTACTCAAGAATTGTCCTACCAAGCACACAATTTCATTTACAATACCCCTCCAATGCATCCTCTCCAAAAAATACTGCCAGAAGTTATGTCTCCTTAACATTGTTAGTTTATACTATAGGATGTTAACAGGTATTTGTTACGCACTATTCCATCAGCTAATTAAATCACAGGTATTTATTGTTAATGTAGGCAAGGCGTCATGCCAGGTCCTGCAGAAAGCACAAGGAAGTGACAGACTGTCACCCTGAGTAAACTTTCCATCCATTTGAATGTATCAACAGATACTCAATAAATAATTATTGAAAGAACTGCCCCTGCTCAGCTCTTGTTATCAAAATCACTTTCAAACGTTCTACTGAAATTTGAGGTACTCTGTGAAGTCTTACCTAATGCGTAGTCCTTGAGCAGATAATTGCTCCCCCATCCTTGTTATCACATCACTTTGGAACTTATGTTTATCTGTGGGAGGCAGGTGTATCTAAATTTCAAAGTTTTCACGGTTTGTGAGTTTGAGCCCCATGTTGGGCTCTATGTTGACAGCTCAGAGTGTGGAGCCTGCTTCAGATTCTGTGTCGCCCTCTCTCTGCCCTTCCCCCCTCGCGTGCATGCGCTCGCTCGCTCTCTCTCTCTCAAAAAAAGAAACATTAAAAATTAAAAAAAAACAAATATAATAAAAGTGCTAGAATATGTGTTTATGTATATATTTATAGCCTACCCTATCTCTCACACACAGACACACACCCACATACACACACACACACACATTTCAGTCTTTTAAATCAGGGGTTGGCAAACTTTCTCTGGTAAAGGGACAAATCGTACATATTTTAGATTTGTGGGCCATGAAATTTTAGTAGCAATTAGAAAACTCTGGGTAGGGTAAAAGCAGCCATAGATAGTATGTAAAACAATGGGTATAACTAAGTCACAATAAAATGTCATTTGCAAAGATAAACAGTGAGCTGGATATGGCTTGACATACTTTACTGAACCCTGTTCTAGACTGTGAATTTTTTTTAAACCTTTGTACTTTCCCAAACAACTACCAAAATGCTATTACATTAAACACTGAAAGGAAAGGCGTTGAATCAATTTATGTATTTCTTTATATGATTATAGAAAACAATCAATTTTGAAATTCCAAGGGAGGAAAAGCTCACCAAGATGATGAATCTGCACATTGATGAGACTGATGGGGAAAAAGAAAAACGTGTTTGGGTAGAAAAATTAACATATCAGTATTTTGTTCCATATACCTACAGAATATCCAGTTGGAATTATCCAACAGAAACAAAGATGAATGGCTCTAAATATAGAGTTAGAGAATTACAGGCTAGCAAAGCATATTTTTGACCATGCTCCAAGACAAAAGCAAAATAGCTGAAATTATTTTAAAAGACGGTATTCCCAAGGCACCAAGTAAAAAAATAAATAAGTAAATAAAAAGAATCAGAAGGCTAAGAAGAAAGACCTGAGGTCATATATAGGGAAACGTCTATTTTCAAGTATGGGACTATTATGGATTGCATTATCCCCACTTCCCAAATTCAAATTTTTGAGGTCCTCATCTCCAACGTGGTAGTTTTTGGAGATGAGGCCTCTGGGAGGTGATTAGATAGATGAGATCATGAGGTGGGCCCTCATGATGGTATTGTAATCCTTATAAGCGACACCAGAGAGCTTACTTCCTCTTACTCTCTCCATCATGTAAGGAAACTGTAAGGCAGCCATTTAAAAGCCACAAAGAGCAGCCTCCCCAGGGAAGTGAATTGGCCCGCACCTTGATCTTGGACTTCTCAGTCTGTAAGACTGTTGGAAATAAATTCCTTTTGTTTTAAGTCACCCTGTCTATGATATTTTGCTATGGTAGCTTGAGAAGATTAATGCAGGGACAGAAGAGAATGCTGGTTAGTTAATACGAACTAGCAAATTCACCTTTAAGGAAATATCACTAATGGAGGATAATTATCTTTTTACAAGTGTTCTGCAACCATATCTCACTCTATAATCCTAAACAAAGAACTAAGTTTCTGTTTCTTTTTCTCCAATGCTGCCACTAATCCAATTCACTCTAGTGGTAACATTCACAAATATGAGAAATGTGCTTAAAGGATTCAGGTGTATACATGTAAAATCCTATATATGTGAAAACACATAATACATTGTATATGTGCAGATAGACATCTCTTTTTGTGATTATAAAATAGGTATGATTCACCTAGAGCTGTACATCAGAGCAGTTTTCTTCATCTCTTCTCTTCCTTTAGACATAATCTAGCAAGTGTGTGCTCAGTAGTCTATGTAGCTTCCTAGAATAAGGGAGGAATGAGTAGCTTCTTAGAAGAGTATCAGGGAGGGGTGCCTCAGTGGCTCAGTAGGATAAGCATCTGACACTTGATTTTGGCTCAGGCCATGGTCTCAAAGTTGTGAGATCAAGCCCCACATCAGGCTCTGCACTGGTAGCAAGGGGCCTGCTTAGGATTCTCTCTTGAGCATGCGCTCTCTCTGCCCCTTTCTGCTTGTGCTCTCTCTCTCTCTCAAAAAAATAAACACTTAAAAAAATTTTTTTAATGTTATTTATTTATTTTGACACAGAGAAGAGAGACAGCACAAGTGGGGAAGGGGCAGAGACCGAGGGAGACACAGAATCTGAAGCAGGTTCCAGGCTCTGAGCTGTCAGCACACAGCCTGATGCGGGGCTTGAACCCACGAACTGTGAGATCATGACCTGAGCCCGAGGCAGACACTTAACTGGCCGAGCCACACAGGGGCCCCTAATTTTTTTTTTTTAGATAAGATTATCAGGGAAAGGTTCAAGTAACCTTTCAGAGAAACACAGTTTAATTTGTGCGTGTGTATGTGTGTGTTACAAATACCACATACATATACACAGAGTGAATGAGAGAGAGATCCAGAGACAACACTCATCATTGCCCAGAACTTTGTGCACATTATTTAATTCATCTCCACAACAGCGATGGTGAAGTCATCACTGAGGACTCGGGGGCCGGAACAAGTAAATGGTGAAAACTAAGTTTCAAAACATAGACATTTCCAACCCCCAAACACATGTTCTTCATCATCTTTGCTACATTGCCCTCTACTCAATGGATAAATCTCAGAAGCAGAAGTAACCAAAAGGGTTCCTCTCTCCCGCTCCCCCCCCACAAAAACAAAACAAAACAAAAACCCCAAAATACTTGAAATAAATGAGAGAAAGAGACATAAAAGGCAATTTATGGGAAAGGGCCCTTGAATGTCCTGTTTCCCTTTGAGGACACACTGTGTGAGGGAACAAGCTGCTGTCTGTGAAACAACCAAGACTCTTGAGAAGCCTGTCGAGGAGCCATTGTTTTCTAATGCTCTGACCTCTCACTAATCCGTTCTCATTGGCAATCCCTATAATGTCTACTGACACGATGAGGAAGGTATCTGGCCTAAAGGTCATTCCCTCTGCAAGCACAGCAAAGGCCAATGGAAGGCAAGTCAATGAAAGTCTAGAATATCTGCCTGGAGGTTGCAGATATTAATAGGAGGGAAAATGGGAGCTTGAATGAGGAGCTTTAGTGGTTGCAAGCTGCTTCAGAAAGAAATTAGCTATTGTCTAAATGTTGGAATAGAATCGAAAGAGGAGTTTCAGTGATGCCTGTCCCTAAGCATGTAGCAGATGGGGTCTCTGTCGGCAAGGAGAGGGTTTAGCAGAAAAGAAGCTCTAAGAAAAAGAGGAGTTGTCAGATCTTGAAGCAGCTCTGAGACATCCAGGTAAGTGTCTGAGAAACACCTGGAAATCTAGCACCTTACTTTTAAAGTTGCCGTGGTGACTAGGAAAGATGGATGGGGATTATCTGTATTTCCACAGTCAGAAACTGCCAATGCTGCAAAAAGGTTTGCAACTTACACCTCAGTAACCCTTTCAGGCAAAAGCCTTGATTTGCTAAATGGACTTTGGAGATTTCACTTTTTTTTTTTCTTCGTCTTTGGGATGCCTGCATAAATACAGCAGATTGGGTTTTGTAGGCATAAAAGGAACCCTGTGGCTCAATTAAAGAAGCTAACATCACATTTCCTGTCACATTGGAAGTCCCAACTTTGTAGGCTAAAATCCATAAATTAATATATATATGTAATATTGTATCTTTAGTATATCATGGTTAAGATTAGGCAAGTCCTTCACACTTAAGTTAAAAATAAAAGTCTTTAAATTAAGTGGCATATATTTTAGTCTCACTGAAAATATCACTAATGTGAATATTATTGTGTAAATCTCCAGACAATTTTATTCCCTCTAGAAGCTTCACACAGGAACATAGACAATTTTTGTGAATACTTTTGAAACACTGAGCTTGTGTACTTCCTCACTGCCCATGCCTACTTGATCTGTACTTCCAACAACAACTATGAGCTCAATCATTCCAATCCACCAGCAACCAGCACTCAGGTTTGGTGTTCACATATGTTTTTCTAAATGCATTTCAACTTCATAGGTATTGTTTTTTTTTTTTAATTCTTCATTTTAACTTATGATTTTACACAAAGAAACAACAGTTTGGGGGTAATCACCACAGCTGTTGTTATGGCTTTTAAGGCCCTACCTGGACCTGAACGTCCACCACTGATCTTTCTTCCCATTCAACCCCTTAATCACCCTGCTTCTGTGCCTCCCTGCTGTCACTAACACACACCCGGCATGCTCATTCCCCAGAGACTTGGTACCTGTTATTCCTTCATCCTGGAAAAAACTTCTCCCCCACCCCCCCAACCCCCCCACCACCAAATCTCATATGTGTGTTTAAATGTCACTTGCCAGAGATGCTACCCCAACCATCCTATATAAAATGGCACCATGCTCATCCCTCTCCTGGAATGTTTATCTCCTCCCTCATCCTATGTGGTAGGCAGAATTCTAAGATGGTCTTCAAGATCCCCACCTCCTGGTTCACATGCCTTGCATAGTTCCCAGAACTGTGAAAATGGATTTTTTTTTAATCCCTAATTAGGTAATGTTATATGGCACAGTTGATTTTACCAAAGGAAGATTATCTGGGTAGACCTGACCTAATCACGTGAGTCCTTTAAATCTGGGTCCACAGGTCCCAGATAGAGAAAGTCAGAGCTTCACAGCAGGTCTGATCCTGCTGATGTTGCTGATATTGAGGGAACAACTGCCATCTTGTGAACAGGACCATGTGGCAGGACAAGCTGGGTGGCTTCTAGGAGCTAAGGACAGCCTATTGTTAGACATTAGATTTAAAAAGGGATCTTAGTCCTATAAATCCAAGGAGCTAAATTCATCCAATCATCTTAATGGGCTTATAAGAAGACCCCACAACTTAGACGTGGTAGCAGCCCTGGAAGCCATCTTGATTCAACCATGTGAGATCCCAAGCAGAAAAGCTAGGTATGCCATGCTGGATTCCTGACCAAAGGAAACTGTGAGATAAATTTGTCCTACTTCAAGTTGTTAGGTTAGTGGTAATTTGCTAGATAGAAATGGAGAGCAAATACTATCTTTTCATTTTCTTCAAAGCACTGATCTCCAACAGGCATATTATATATTTACTTTTTCTCTTTATTTATTATCTATTTCCCTTCACTAGAATATAAGCTCCATGAAGCCATGGACTTTATCAATGTTGTTCACTACCTCCTAAAACAGTGTCTACAACATAATGGGCTCTTACTGAATATTTATTGAATGAAGGAAGGAAACTCTGTATTTGAAGAGGGTGGATGCTTGCTTCGAAAAAAAGGCAAAGGGGAACCTAGTGTCTGATGGCACTGAAAGAGTGGAAGGGCCCCTTCCCGAGGCATTGGTTCTTGTCCCGTTACCCTTTTTAGCATCTCCCCTCGTCTCCCACTGCCCTTGGAAATAACATGAAGTGTACCCTTCTCAGCAAGAAGACTCGCCTATTATCTCTAAAGCAGGTGCCAGGAAGCAAATGCTGCATTTGCCAAAGGACTCCTAGGAAATCTCAAGAACCAAAATGACCTCCCAACTGAAATGCAAATTAAAACTATGGGAAGATACTATTTCATACACACTATGACTGCTATTAAAACACACACACACACACACACACACACACACACACACACACACACACACACAAGGGCACCTGGGTGGCTCAGTCGGTTACGTGTCCGACTTCAGCTCAGGACATGATCTTGAAGTTCATGAGTTCGTGCCCCACATTGGGCTCTGTGCTGACAGCTCAGAGCCTGGAGCCTGCTTTGGATTCTGTGTCTCCCTCTCTCTCTGCCTCTCCCCGACTTGTGCTGTCTCCCAAAAATAAATAAATGTAAAAAAAAAAATTAAAAATGAATTTAAAAAAACCAACAAAAACAAACAGAAAATAATCGCTGATGAGGATATAAAGAAATTAAAACAGGGTGTGTGGGTGGCTCAGTCAGTTAAGCGTCCGACTTCAGCTCAGGTCATGATGTAGCGGTTTGTGGGTTTGAGCCCCATGTCAGGCAATGTGCTGACAGCTAGCTCAGAGCCTGGAGCCTGTCTTCGGATTCTGTGTCTCCCTCTCTCTGTGTGTCCCTCCCGTGCTTTTTCTCTCTCTCTCCCTCTCCCTCCCTCTCTCAAAAATAAATAAAACATCAAAAAAAATTTTAATAAAAAAAGAAATTAAAACACTTATACACTGTTGTTGGGAATGTCAAATGGTATAGTGCTATGGAAAACAGTATGGTGGTTCCTCAGAACATTAAAAATAGAATCACCAAATGATGCAGCAATTCCACATTTGGGTACATACTCAAAATCACTGAAAACACAATCTCAAAGAAATATGTGCACATTCATCCTGCATTACTCAGAATAGCTAAAATGTGGAAACAGCCAAGTATCTATTGACAGATGAATGAATAAGTAAAATGTGGTTTATACATACAACGAAATATTATTTGGCCTTAAAAAGTAAGGGAAGTCTGACATATCCTGCGATACAAATGTACCTTGACAACACACTAGAAGAAATAAGCTAATCGCAATAATATGAACATATTTAATACCCCTGAACTGTATACTTATGGATAATATAGTAAATGTTATGTGTATTTTGCCATAATTTGTTAAAAGGGGGAAACCCTCTATAAGTCATTAAATATTTTTGAAAAGTCAGCAGCTAGAATGATACTTAAAATTCAAAAAATAGAAGAACGTACACCCTGGGAATCAATGCAGAGAGGGAATTCAAGGTTAAAACCAATAAAAGGGGAAAAACGGATATTTTATATATATTAGGGAATAATTCACCCCAAAGATGAAACCTTAAAAACCTCAAGCATACAGTATAACTAAAATGAATTTTTAAAAGCAAAAAGACAGTGCAAGGAAAAGTAGACAAATGTACAGCTAGCATTTGAAAATTTAACTTGTCTTTTTAAGTACCTGACAGATCAAATAGATGAAAAAAATTGCAATGCTATAAAGAATTTAAATATAATAAGAAACCAGACTAAAAAACACATACACACACACACACACATCTATAATACTTGGCCCCTAAAACTAGAATATAGATTTTCTTATAAGTCGTATAATTCATTGACTAAAATGGACTATGTCTTAAAATACCAAAAAGAAGAGATCCTATAAGTCATTCTCAGGGGTCACAATGGAAAGAAAGTGGAAATTAACACAAAAACATCTCCCTCCTCTCCTCCAAAAATCAGTGAAATAAAATTAAATAAAATAGAATGAAAGACTTAATGAAAATTATGACTCACACACCCAATAAAAACTAGAATTTAATGAAACTGGAAGTCGGTTTCTATAAAGCTCAGTAAAATACAGAAGGAAAAATACACATGTGAAATTAAGATCTTTCAAAAAAAGAAAGAAGGTAAAAGAAATCAATTTGACCAAAAAAAAAAAAAAAAAAAGCACAAAGAAACCAACACTGGCAGGTGGTGGTGAAGGGAGCAAGTAACTAGCAAGAAATGGAGAATGATTTGAATAGGAAATAAAAGAAAGGTAAGAAAAGGAAGGAAAGAAAAGTTATGTTTAAGTCTATATATTATTGGGAAATAGGTATTATATATTATGTCTACTATTATTGGCTCACAAAGGAAAATGGAAGAAAGATAATCTCTACCTTTAAAAGTGTCACTAGATCCAAATAGGTTTAGGGGTGGGTTGTCACACTTTTTTTTTTAATTTTTTTTAATGTTTATTTAATTTCGAGGCAGAGAGAGAGGGAGACACAGAATCCAAAGCAGGCTCCAGGCTCTGAGTTGTCAGCACAGAGCCCGACGCAGGATTCAAACCCACAAATGGTGAGATAATAACCTGAGCCGAAGTCAGACACTTAACCGACTGAGCCCCGAGACCCCAGGCGTCACACTTTTAATAAACATATCATCTATCTCACACACATATGATTATATTCATAGATATACATAATCCAACAAAAGATAGAAGAAAAAAGAAAACTACCCAGAATATTACACAGGTTGGTTGGACAGGCAGCTGAAATCTAACTCACTTACAAACATGAATTCAAAATTACTAAAGTACCTACCTGTAAACAAATTAATCCAGCTATACTCTTTCTGTTCTATCTTGAACACATCAAGATAAAATAGAGGTTTCAGAATAACTGAACGAGCCCATCACGATCTATCTATTGCTACTTACCAACTGCGTGACTTTGAGCAAGTCATATGACCATTTTGTGTCACAGTTTCTCCACAAGTAAATGGTTGTTCAGGAAATGAATGAAAGAATGTATAGCACCTGGACCAGCATCCGGCATAAAGAACTCAATGATTGTTAGTTAGTCTTTGTTATTGCCGTTGTTTGTTATTAGCATTACATCAATAGCTGAATAAGAAAAATATGTAGCATTTTTATCAGTGAAAACTCTCAACAAATTACAATCCATAGGAAACGTACTTTGCCTAATAGTGATATCTATTATAACACTAAAAGAAATGTCATATATTATGGCTAAATATTAGAAATGATCCTATTTTATTTAGCAACTAGATAATGATTCTGCTACTTGTTCATTAGTGGACTTGATATGCTAACTAATCCAGTAACATAAGAAAAAAGGTCATAAATTAAAAAAAAAAACTGTCTTTATGTCAAGATAACATGCCCATCTCCATTAGGGGTTAATTTTAAAATTATAGACATATGAAGAGATTTTAGCAAGGTGGATGGGTTCAGAATCAAATTGCATAAATTAATAGTTTCCTTGATGGTGAATCTATATTCACTATATCTGATTAGAAAACTTACTAAGAAAGAGAATCTAATTACAATACAAAATAAAAAAGAAAGAAGAAAGAAAATCCCAAGCAATAAATCCATCAGCAAGTATGCAATGAGTTTATAAGACAAAACTAAGATACTTTAAATAGATCTTAACAAACTGATAATAAATAGAAGAGAAAAAAATAGAAGAATATTCAAACAATATTAGAAAAAAAACAATGAGTGGACACTTCTCCTAGAAATGTAAAATGATAGTGTCAAGGGTGACCAATTTTTAAAAATTATATGATATAGGCACAAAAGTAGGTAAATAGATTATATAGGAACAGAGGAACTTGAAAAAGCCTATGTGTGCATAATAATCGAGATTATGACACAGATGGTATTTCAAATCCTGGAGAAAATAATTTAGTATTGAACAACTAGTCTAAAGACAATTGTCTATATTGTTGTGAAAAACAATTAAAATAGGATTATACTTTGCCATTAAATACACATACACCCCCAAAACCTCATGGATTAAAGAACTAAATTTTGTGTGTAAACACAAAACTTTAAGAAAATAAAAAGTTGAAGAATTGGCCTCTCTGCATCCAAAGTAAGAACAATCCTTAAGAGTTGGCTGCTAGCACTCAGCCTCCATGACTGAAAATTCTTTTTGAGTTCTGGTCTGAGATGAGGATGTGGAAGTCTCCTGAATTCACCTCCCAAGGAAACACCAAATCTACAGCTCTGCACAGAGCAATTCTTCCTGACAGAAATACAGAAACGAATCAGTGACTCCCACATATTGGACAAACGAGAAAATACCTACGCAGAAATGAATCTTGGCCCACCCTCACCTACTGGGAGCCACTAAGAACAAGGAAGGGGACTTGGACAATCATCACTTAGTAAGTCTAGTTTGGTATGTGAAACAGATATTGCCGTACATTGCTGGGAGGAGTTTAAAATGTTACATCCATTTCAGAGAACAGTTTGGCAGTTTAAATTAAAATATTTCATATTCTATGGCATCAATTTCTTTCCATTATATTTCCATAAGAGAAACAAACCCACAAATGAAACGGAAGCATGTACAATAATTTTGACTGCAGAACTATTTTTAATAGCAAAGATTAGATATCATCTAAATGTTAATGAACATGGAAAATTAAATAATTACATTCTACAGCAGACTGTGTTAGCTGCCCATCCATCAGCCGTCCCTTTCTTCTTCCTTATAACCAGAACAGTTTTATTTGCAGTGATATGTGAAGTCTGAACGAGAGATCATTAAAAATCTAAGCTGTGATAACCATCCAGCTCCCCTTTGCTGGACACTCATGTTCCCATCCTCCCTTTGCAGCTGGTGCGGACGTGACCCAGTGTTGGTGGCTAAGATGTGGTGGGACGTTTGCTGAGGGTACAAGGCCTCTGATAAAAAGGAAAGCTGTTTTGTCCTAGCCCTCTTACTCTTTTATATGAACAGATGCCTAGACAGAAGTAGACAAAATGTATAAGGAGCGAGGCTGATGTGTGAGGATGGTTAAGAAAGATAAAAAGGGGAGCCTGGGTGGCTCAGTCGGTTGAGTGCCAACTTTGGCTCAGGTCAAGATCTCACAGCTCTTGAGTTCAAGGCCCACGTGGGCTCTGTGCTCACAGCTTGGAGCCTGGAGCCTACTTCAGATTCTGTGTCTCCTCTCTCTGCCTCTCCCCCAATCAAACTCTGTCTCTCTCAAAAATAATTATTTTAAAAAAAATTTTTTTAAAGAAAGATAAAAGAACCTGTGCCCCTGAATAATATTGCCGACCTTTTAATGCAACCCTAGGAATACCTACCTTTAGTTTTCTTCTAAGTGAAATAGCAGATGTCTATATGGTTTAAGCCACAGATAGAGGAGTTCTGTCACTCTCTTTCAGGGGTCTCCATTAAACATACTATGGAGGGGTGCCTGGGTGGCTCAGTAGGTTGGAGCGACCAACTTCAGCTCAGGTCAAGATCTCCCAGTTTGTGAGTTCAAGCCCCACATCAGGCTCATTGCCGTCAGCACAGAGCCCTCTTCAGATCCTCTGTCCCCCTCTCTCTGCCGTTCCCCTGCACATGTGGACCCTTGTGCGCATGCTCTCTCTCTCTCTCTCTCTCTCTCTCTCTCTCTCTCTCTCTCTCTCTCTCTCTCCCCGCCTCCGAAAAATAAACAAACATTAAAAAAATATACGATGGAATACTATGCAGTGTGTGTGTGTACGTGCACGCACACACACACACACACACACACACGTTATTTATTTTGAGAGAGAGAGAGAGACATAGTACAAGCAGGGAGGTGTAGAGAGGGAGGGAGACACAGAATCTGAAACAGGCTCCAAGCTCCAAGCCGTCAGCACACATCCTGACACAGGGCTCAAACCCAGGAACTGTGAGATCATGACCTGAGCCGAAGTCAAATGCTTAACTGACTGGGCTACCCAGGCGCCCCTACTATGCAGTACTTTTAAAGGGAATCATATAAATCTGTATTTACTGATATATTAATTGTTAAAAGCACCCTATATACACACATAATATATGTATATATTAGGAAAACACTTATGAATGTGTATATGCCTATATATCTGCATCTACATAAATTCTTAGCGAAAGGTCTTGAAAGCATACACACCAAAGTGATAACTGATACTGATGATGTCTGGGGACCTGGACCAAGTTGGAGATGAAGGTACATGTGAGGATCTAGTCATTGCGATTATGATTGCTTGTACAACTAAAAGTAAGTAACTAAAAAGTTAAGTGAAATAAAATTATTCATTTTTATAAGTTTATTTTTATTTATTGAGAGGGAGATAGAGAGCAACCAGGGTAGGTGCAGAGATGGGGGAGAGAGAGAGGCAGGGAGAGGGAGGAGGAGACAGAATGAATCCCAAGCAGGCTCTCTTATCAGCACAGAGCCCGATGCAGGGCTCGATGTCACAAACTACAAGATGACAACCTGGGCCGAAATCAAGAGTTGGGAGGCTTAACAGACCCAACTGAGCCACCCAGGTGCCCTGAAATAAAATAATTTAAAATAAAAATAGTAAAGAGGTGAAATATGCATTTTATTGATATCAAACTCTTATCAAAGTGCCGCAAATGGTCATAACTTGGAATAAGTCATGGAGGCAAAGTGCCTTTAGTATCTATTCATGTTTAAAGTGTATGGGGAGTGCAGATATAAATGGTATATTCACATATCTTCAACTGTCCTTTGAAAAGTGGATTTATTTGTGGTAAACAAACAAAGATACTGGGAAATACATGCCCTAACCATTTAGAGATACATGGGAAACAGATGTTTCCACACACAAAAGGATTTATTTCTCTACAGATGTTCCACGGAAGATCTTATGTTGTCCTGTTGTGTGGCGAGTACATTATGAAATAGAAGTACAGCTTTGCTTTGATCCATAAAAACTCTCCCACAAATGGCAACCCACAATATTTTCCAGAATCTACCACCATAAGATAGCAGATGGTGATGGTACAAATCGCAGAAAATTGTTAAGACATCATTTGTTGAATACATTACAACATTTATTCATAAGACTAATAATGGAGCTGGACAGACATTAGCAGATAGACAAGAGAAAAAGATGTACGCTCGAAATGAGATTGAAATGAGATAGAAAGCCAACTGGCATGATAGATCAGTAAAGCCAGGCCAAGACTTTGTGAAAATATAGGAAACTTTAATTTATAAAGAATTGAGGTTCTTTCTCAAACTCTACCTCAGTGTAGAAGGCTAGAGATTTATTCAACCTTCATTGTACACCTGCTATGTGTCAAAGATTGTGCGGGGTACCTGAAATTCAAAAATGAAAAGGTTTACATTTCTCTCTTATGGAATTACCATCTAGCTGTTGCAACTAAGTAATACCAGTGTGTGATGAATAGAATATTACCGAATAAGCAAGGTAGAAAAAGTGGCCCAGACTGGGAATAATTAACTCTGTTGGGGAGAGGAGGAAATAAGGGAAGAAATGCTATAGGCTTTGTTGACTGTGTGGGGATCAATCACGAGGGTTTAGGAAACTGAGAGAAACCAGCCTTTACTGATGGACAAGGAAGAGGGAGCCATGGGGACCTGAGTAGGTAGCTGGAGCCAAGTTTGAAGTGCTGGTAATACTAATGAAAAGTGCCTGCCCAGTGTCCTCAGATGTTGGGAAGCAACTGCGGTGACATGGTGAGACTTGCATTGGAAATGTTCTCTGGCCTGGTGATGTAGAAAGATGGAAGACGGCTGAGCTGAAGTTGGAGAGCCCAGTTAAGAAACTCCTTCAATAACTGCCAGTGGGAATGCAAACTGGTGCAGCCACTCTGGAAAACAGTATGGAGGTTCCTCTAAAAATTGAAAATAGAACTACCCTATGACCCAGCAATTGCACTACTAGGTATCTATCCAAGGGATACAGGTATGCTGTTTCGAAGGGGCACATGCATCCCAATGTTTATAGCAGCACTAGCAACAATAACCAAAGTATGGAAAGAGCCCAAATGTCCATCGATGAATGAATGGATAAAGAAGATGTCGTGTGTGTATATATGTATGTATGTGTGTGTATATATATATATATATGTAAATGTATATGTGTATGTATATACACATACACACAATGGAGTATTACTCAGCAATCAAAAAGAATGAGATCTTGCCATTTACAACTACATGGATGGAACTAGAGGGTATTATACTAAGCAAAATTAGAGAAAGACAAATATCATATGACTTCACTCATATGAGGACTTTGAGACACAGAACAAATGAACACAAGGGAAGGGAAGCAAAAAATATAAAAACAGGGAGGGGGATAAAACATAAGAGACTCATAAATATGGAGAACAAACTGAGGGTTACTGGAGGGGGTGTGGGAGGGGGGATGGGCTAAATGGGTAAGGAGCATTAAGGAATCTACTCCTGAAATCATTGTTGCACTATATGCTAACTTGGATATAAATTTTAAAAAGTAAATTAAAATAAGCAAACAAACGAATAAATAAATAGAAACTCCTGCAATGGTCAAAGCAAGCAACAGATTAAAGCCTGAGTTCATGCACCTAGTTGGTCTCAAGAAGATTTGGTGAAGACAATAATCTGAAGGATATGTCTACTATGTACACTTCAAAATAAAAAAAGGAGATACGAGACAAAAGGAAGGAGAAAAGAGTCACTAAAGAAGAAAAGAGCATGTCCATGGCATAGCAATTCCAGTGTCAACAAAGGGTTAAATTTGGGATTATCAAATCTCCCATCTTCCTTAGTAGACACCATTTTCTTTCCTGGTTTCTGTATCTTAATGACTCTCCTGGAAATTTCTCCTTTCCCTTTTTTTAACAGCCTGATTTCTCTATGAGTGACCCACACCCCCCGCCTTGGATTCTCCTTTTTCCATCAGCTCTTCCCACATTCATTCACAGTGAATAAATCTCTTCTGAAAACAAAATTAGTCATTCTTGATTATATAATGCATTTTATTTTTCCTAGCTATTTTATGTTTCTGTTTCTTTCCTAATTAATGATATACTTTCTAGAGGTCAGTGAGTTATAATAATTTACAAGCATTTTGGTACCTAGCAAATTGGTGAGCTCAGAGAAGTATCCAAATTAAGAGCCATAAGGAACCTAAAATCACCTTATGAAATTCTCCTGTGCCATAAATGAAGAAACACTCAGAAAGATTTAGTCTTACTTAAGAATATACTGTTAGAGAAAGAACTAAGATTAAGACCTTGGAATTGATTTAGGTCAAGCATTTTTTGAGAGCCTGCTACCTACCGGCACATTTTTCCAGCATTTCTGTATCAAAGGACACAAGGAAATCAACTGGATTTTCAAGCCAGATTGGTCTTCTAATAAGCTGCTCATCTCATTGGAAAGGTAAGCAGCTGAAATCTGTAGCAGACGCTGCCAGGCAATAAGCAAGCCTGACTCCCTGGGTTGTGCTGAGATCCACCAAGACGATTGCTAATGGAAGATGTAAGAGATATCGTACTTGAAAACTCCAGCTATTTCCTAACAGCCGAGAGAAGACATGCACTAGATGTACCCAATAAAGGAATGGAGTCTGAACGTCTTACAAAAGTGGTCATGACCCAGCTCACACAAAGTTCCAAACTAAAGGAAACAAAGAGGGCACTGTGAATCCTAAAACGCTAAGGATATTCCCTCCCTTCCTCTCCCTCTCTCCCTCCCTCCCCCTCTCTCTCTCTCCCTCCCTCCCTCCCTCTCTCTCTCTCTCTCCCTCCATTCCTCCCTCCCTCTCTCCCTCTCTCCCTCTTGAAAGCAACAGTTAAACTAATTGCAAAGAACTTCAGGTCTTGCACTCAAATTAAATATTCATAGAACTCCATTTATGTGCTGCATTTAGAAGTTAAGAGACTTCAAAACCCTTTCTGCATTCCCAGTAGTCAGCTAATCCATTAGAAATGTGATACCCACTCTAACCCACAGTAACAGAGCGCCAGCCCAGGCGGCCAGCTGAGCTTGGAAGCTTTCTCAAGAGCTGCAAGGCAGGGGTTTGAGGATGCTAAGTCATTCTGGCAGTAAATCTCTGGCCCTTCTCACCAGTAAGGTTTATCACCAAGCAGTTGAGCAAAAGAGAGAGATGCTAAGGGGAATAATGGGGGGGGGGGCAGTGTTTCATGGTGACAAAGACATTATCTTCTTATTTGGTAATGACAATTGATTCATATGTGGCCTGGGGGAACAAAAAAGATCTAGTGCTCAAGGAATTTAAATATTTCTTTAAGCTGAACTTGCTTATAAACGTGTTTACACAAAGATTGCTGGGTGCTGTCTAGACAGTTGGCTTCCTTCCCACTGCGCATTTTGTCGCACAAGGGTCAGTCAAGTGCAGGCCTGTGGGCCACATTCAGCCTGCTACCTGTTTTTGTACGTAAAGGTTTATTGGAACACACCATGTCTGTTCGTTTGCGTATTATCATGTATATTAGACAAGAGAGATGCACACAACCAAAAATATTTCCTACTTGACCCTTTGGAGACAAAATTGCTGGCCCCTGCTTTAGAAAAATATCCTTATTATAAACAAAGTTCAATTATTTAGTTGAATTAAGCTACATGTGGCTTCATCGTACTTAAATATATTAATTAACCACCTACACAAACATATATAGTATTAAGGAGGTGAAATGAAGAATTCAAAATGTGAGAAATTGCAGAATTCAGTCAAGTGAAATTTTTTACAGTCTGCTTCATCCGAAGAGGCACAAACGGGAGAAAGTTTTTAAGCAATACAATGCAACGCTTAAAGAGTAATCGTGTTTTTGATTCCATCTCCTTGAATTTCCTGCCATTTGTCAGCATTTTCCGAACCTACTGGTAGAAATCACATTTTACTCTCACGATTCCTCCCACCCAGGGGTGGGGAAGAACAATTCCTGGTGACAAAAGAAATTGCTTGGGTGAAATCTGTTATAGACCAGATGGGCTGGAAAGCTTGATGGAAACAATCCTTCATAACCTCTCACTATCCTCTGAATGCTTTCTTATTTACTCAGAGCAAGCCTTCCATGGCACATAAGAAATGCATATGTTGCCTCATTTATTATTTACCTGACATGTTGTTAGCAACTGGGGTTGGAAACCAGCTCAGGATATGATTTCTTAAGAAAAGACCAGGCAAGGGGACCCAAAGACTCGGGCCAGCATGGTGACTAGGTATGTAATTCTTACTGGAGTTTTTCCAACTCCTATCCTTTTGGAGATAAGAGCAGGTAAAAACAAACAAACAAATAAATAAGAACACTGAGGTCCTCTGTATATATGGATATTCTCTTGCATGCCAGAATCAAAGATGAGTGGGCAAGCCAACCCTATTGTCTCCAGGCACAAAAAGAACTGTTCAAGGGAAAAATAATATTTATTCCTTTGCAATCCTAGAAAGCTAACTTCTTAGATAATCTCCTAAGAGCCACCATGGTCACCTCTTAGACAGTGGGGATGTGACTTTTTATAAACTTATTTAACCTGACATTTTAAAATCAGAAGCAGTTATCATCATGCATTCTCCTGATCTTAGGATCACACATCACATTTCTTAAGCCCTGTTCAGTTCAGCCTTTGCTAATTTCCTACCATATGTGAGGACACTATGGTTCCAAATATGAATACGGCATATACTCTGCCCTTGATAAGTTAATAGTTTAGTAGAGGAGAAGAGATTTCAATATGCTGAATATATATTCAACAGATCATTTTAATATATTGAACATAATTTTCTCAGATCATGTCAAAATAATACATTA
Organism: Lynx canadensis; assembly: GCF_007474595.2. NCBI lineage: Eukaryota > Metazoa > Chordata > Mammalia > Carnivora > Felidae > Lynx > Lynx canadensis. Next base: position 13,607,626 of record NC_044311.2, read on the forward strand.
AAACCTAAGAAAAGGTTTATAAATTGTAATCCTGTCATTAATAATTTCCTCCCTATCTAGGAAGCAGGTGCACAAAATAAATGAATTAAAGATATGCATTAGAATAATGCTTTTCATCATTCTTTGTTCTCTGCCTGAACATTAGTAAGACTGAAAGCTCTAAATGCAAAGAGGAATAAATATTCACCTGAACACAGCTTTCAAGAAGAGATGGCTCTTTGTTGACTTTTTATACCAGAGGGCTTAATGGATTAAAAGCTCCTAAAGAACAGCAACTATGAGCTGAGCATCTTTGTACTTCCCACAGCATTTTACACAACATCGAGTCAACAAAAAGAGATGCCCGAGGTCTCAGAGTGAATGAATGATAAAATATGGGTCTGCTTCTCAAGACGTGTGACTCTTCACTGTATCACCCCTGGGCCAGACCTGATGATTCAGAAGAGGAATCAAATCCCAACTGATGGGTGCCATGTGCCCACACTTTGTATGCCTCCTACCCAGAGACCAGCTAGGCTTGGCATTGTACAGCTTCTCCTGCAAAAGGAAGAAAGAGTTTCCATGCTCCTACCACCCAAGTTTGCAGAAAACCAAGAGTTTCTCACCACACATCATTCCAATGTCTGGCTTCATTAAGGGCAGTAGACTTTGGTTTCTTGCAACTTTTCCCCTTAAAGCTTAGTGTTCTCGTTTCCTTTTTTTTTTTTACTATGTTCTCATAGACTGAACTGTAAAAAGATTGTACTAAAAGCCATACCTGCAGTTGCAAATACTTTTAGCAACTCCTTAAAGGAGATTCTCTCTCCCTTCCCTTCTTTCTGTTTTTCTTTATCTTCTGTGTGCACAAGCACATGTTTATGTGAAAAAAACAATGCTTGCCCAGTGCAGTTATTTGTGAACAGTTCCATTCTCTTCGTGTGCTGATCTGAATAATATGAGATAAAGTTGAAAGGTGGAAATAACCAGGAGAGGAAAAGAGTAAAATGTCAAAATGTGAACAAAGGTAATTTAAATACTATATATGTCATTATTAATATAACAGCAACTTGATAAATTTTTAAAAATTACATTGAAGGAGTGCCTTGCAAGCAATTCAGGAACATACACATGATCTCTCCAAGTTCAGAGATTCACAACATTAACTTTATAACTTGTTCCTGCTGGTCCACATTTTTTATTTATTTTTTTAAATTATCTGAATCCCTTTCAGTTAAAATAAAGATGTGAGCCCAAGAATCTGGGGTGAAAAGTTCAGTGTTAAAAATATCTTATTTGTCACTACTCCTTGTGTGCTTAGAGACCAGTTTTCCTTAGTCTGACCAAGAATTAGCTTTTTGAAAAAAGTGAATTCTATTTGTTTCTTTTCACCCAAATAAATATTTACTTATAAAATCACATATTTAAACAAAGAATTCAGACACTTCTCAAAAATGCTTTTCATATTTCATCCCATTGGTCTTATCCATCTAAAATTCTAGAAGGCATTTTCCTATAATTTAATTACTATATTAGAAGTGATGGTATCTAAATCATTCTTATTTCAAGCTCTTCCCTAGGAAGAGCAGAAACTGAGGCCTTATACACAATATACATTTTATAAGAATGAGAAAGGTCTCCACCAAATATGAATTTATTTTAAAAATATTTTAAGTCTATCTTGAGAAAGAGAGAGTGAGCATGAGCAAGGGAGGGGCAGAGAGCAAGAGGGAGAGAGAGAGAAAGAGAGAGAGAGAGGGAAAGAGAGAATCCCAAGCAGGATCCGTGCTGTCAGTACACAGCCCAACGTGGGGCTCAAACCCAGGAACCGTGAGATCATGACCTGAGCCGATATCAAGAGCTAGACGCTTAACTGGCTGGGCCATTCAGGCGTCCCCAAATATGAATTTATTTTTAAAACAATGTGGCAAGAACATGAGCTTCCTGCTCAAATACAACTCACAAGTTGTATTTGGAGTTCACTTCCAGATGAATCAATCAGGTGCTAGGAGGATTTAAGGCCCAGCTCATAAAGCCTGTAGAAATAAAAAAGCAACCAGGTAATAACCTAACAGAGGGGCCCGCAGCAAAGCCGTCAGCCAGTGCTTCTCAACTGGGGATGAGTTTGCCTCCAAGTGGAAATTTGGCCGTGCCTAAAGACATCTGTGATAGCCACTACCAGAAAGGGGATGGGGAATGCTGCTGGCATTGAGTAGACTGTAGCAAGGGATGTTGCTGCATACCCCACCACACACACGACAGCCCCAACACAACAAAGGGCCTGTCTGTCCTAAAATGTCAATAGTGCTGAGGTCGAGAAACCCTGTACTAGTCCCAGGATCCATCATCTTTTGAGAGTTGCCATACTCTATTATTTCAAGAAGTGTTCTTGCTAAGTAGCATGGATTCATCCTATAAATGGAAGCAAACAAAAATTAATTTTCTTTTTACTATTTCCGCAACACCCCTTAATATAACTGGATTTCCCACTGGGTGTTGCGTAAGTAAGGCTGTAGATTAATGATCCTATCTCAGAGGTGACCCAGTTAAATGGAGACATTTTGGCCCTTCTCAAAACATTTGGAGGGACGATATTTTATTTCGCATGCCACTGCCAGTTCCTCAAAAGCCTTAAAAAAATTCAAGTTTAGAATATATAAGATCATAGTCAAAGTCAGAAATAATACAGTTTTTCATCTCTAAGCAGAGAAAGGGTATTTTAAAAAGGTAAAACATTCTTTAACTTTGATCTTATCTTCTTGGGGAATTTTCCACATCTCAAAGTCTGGGGGTAAAGTAACATATTAGGTTAACAAAGTGCTACTTCTTTTTAGCCTTATAAAGTGCACTACAGTGGACAGCCAAGGACCAGCAAGCAGCTTCCCAATGTCATCCATCTCCTGCAGGACTGGTAGAGCCCTTAACACGCTAATGAGCCCTATGAATCTCTAGCGGTACATTGTATCCCATAGGGTTTCCTAAAGGACTTCCACCATAAAACTCTTTATTTGGTTCCATTTTATGGAACTACAATTCCAAACAGCATAGTTTAAAAGTGCTGGAATGATAAACCTGTTCTCTTCCCAATGAAATTTCCCTCCACATGGAATAAAAGCCGTGGTCTTAACTGGCTCATCTGATGGAGAGCTGCCTTGTCTCTCATTTAACTGGACCAAGTCAAGCCCTTGGAAATGCAGTTCATTGGGTTGTTCTAATGGATATGGATTGGATATTTCTCTTACTCTTTAACAGCCAAATGGTCACATTCTATGAAATACAAAACACCCTAGGCATTGCTGAACTGGTGGGTTTTCTATGTTCTTTCTTGTTTAAAGAAACATTTCCAATGTATTGCTCTGTATATACTTAAAGGGGTGAAGCCACAGAAAACACAAGGATACATATTATTATGACCTTCAAAATAGCACTGTTCTTGCAAAGTCAAAAAGACCAGGGAAGTTTATATAAATATCTAGAAAAGTAGAAGTACAGGTGCAATGAGACAGTGTTTAAAAAAGGTTAATTCATAAAAAAAGAGGATTTTCATTGAGTAGGATGGATTTTTACCCCATATTAGACTGAGTAAATCATACTATTTTTTCTAAGTGTGCTGTCCTTCACTTCTACGATAGCAACACTTGCCCATGAACAAGGATATACCCCCTGAGGCACATTTTCAACTATAGGGAAGGACTTATTTTGATTCACTCACATTCTTTCCCTGATCTTATCAAGAGTAAGCATTTGCATGGCTGCTGTTCACATTTCAATATTAGGTCTACTGCTGTTGAAGAAGTTGATCCATGGTAAATTTGAATCCATTGGTAAATCCAATAACCTCATTTTATTTAAAGTAAGATTCTTTTTTTTTTCTAAGTTTTTATTTATTTATTTTGAGAGAGACAAAGCATGAGCAGGGGAGAGGCAGAGACGGGGGCGGGGAAGAGAGAGAGAGAGAGAGAGAGAGAGAGAGAATGAATGAGAATCACAGGCAGGCTCTGCACTGTCAGCACAAAGCCCGATGCGGGGCTCAAACCACAAACCATGAGATCATGACCTGAGCTGAAACCAAGGGTTGGATGCCTAACCTACTGAGGCACCCAGGTGCCCCTAAAATAAGATTCTTACTGACTGAGTGAATCAGCCACATATAAGAATATAACCTCATTATACTAGACAGTATATATCTAAATATATATATATATATTTTAATATATATATGTATAATAAAATAAACATGTATTTATTTTAATAGCATAGGTGTTTGTATTCCAATATGGCCACAAAATTATACTAGATAGTATATATCTGAAATATACTTATATATATTTAAAAAATGTTTTTAATGTTTGTTTGTTTATTTATTTATTTATTTATTTATTTATTTATTTATTGAGAGACAGAGCACAAGTTGGGGAGGAGCAGAGAGGGAAGGAGACACAGAATCCAAAGCAGGCTCCAGACTCTGAGCTGTCAGCACAGAGCCTGATGCGGGGCTTGAACCCACGAACCGTGAGATCATGACCTGAGCCAAAGTCAGACACTTAACCGACTGAGCCACCCAGGTGACCCAAATACACGTATATATTTTTAATAGCATAGGTGTTTGTATGCTAAAATGACCACAAAATTAAAACTTGCCCTCAAATCTGAGACAGTACCAAAGGAAAAGGAGGGGTGCAACAAAATTACATTCAATTCTTTTTTTTTTCTTCCAAATACAGAAGTCCTGAGATGGGAGCAAATAGATGATCCCTTCTTTCAAAGAGCTTACTTGTAGTTATTTTTCCTCTTTACCAATTATAAAACTGTCTCTATTTTGGGCAGTCTCTCTTTCTTCCTCTCCCCCCACCTCTGTTCTCATTCATTCACTCACTCAACATCATTTGAACACCTGCCAGGTATTTGAACAGGACGAGAGCAGTGTAGTGGCATTAAACTCAGACCAGAAAAAACATTAGAAAACAGTGGAAATTAATCTGATTCATAAAAAACTGCATCAGCAAATATAGACTCAAGGGACCAAAACAACTACTCTGGGACAAAGAGCTATGTTGCAGCTTAATAAATATTTTCAGTACTTCACTAAACCTCCTTTTCATATAACTCAGGGGTCAGCAAACCACATATAGCTTGAGGACCACATCCAGAGGGCTGCCTGTTTTTACACTACTCACAAGCTAAAAAGGTGTTTTAGAAACATTTTTTTTAATGTTGGGAAAAAATAAAAAGAATAGTAATATTCTCTGACGTGAAAATAACATGAATTCAAGTATCACTGCTGTTCATACTAAAATTTTAGTGGAGTACCACCAGGCCCATTCACTTGTCTACTGTCTGTGGCTTCTTTCATGCGAGAACAGCAGAGCTGAGTAGTTGCAACAGAGACCTTATGGCCCACGGAGCCTAAAATTTTTACTATCTGGCCCTTCAAAGAGAAGATTTATCAACCTCAGATATAACTGGCCTGAGAAAAGCATTATGTGTGCACACTGTAACTTCAAATTCTGTACTGCTAAAAACAACCAATAAGAGGTTTTTCCATTTGTCTGCCAACATGTAAAATAGGTCAGAAAAAGAGAGGCTATATCTAAATCTACATGCAAGTACATGGGAAGAAGGAATAAAGGCATCACAGTAGTCTATGATTTTGTAGGAGGACTCTGGGGTGTAAGAATAAAAATATACCCAAGAATCACCAGATAATCCATTTATCCACTCAGATCAGCATTGTCCTGATCCGACTAAAAAATACTAAGTGTGGTTTACATAATCAAGTTTAGAAAGAATTAAGAAAGAAATAAGAGTAATGAAGAAATTTAGAAACTAAATGGAAAAACATTAAATAAAGCAGGATAATTCACTGACGAGAGAATAAAACCATGGGGCAATTTACTAGTAGCCTTTGAGGCTTAAGGAAAGCAAAGCAGAGACAATGATCATGACCTATAATAAAAGGCACTGAGCTTATGCATTAGGGAGACTTTTCTGGCAAAGCATTTTGTTCACATGGATCTGAGTTACCTAGAAAGACAATTGGTTCTTGAAGTCTTCAAGTCCTGGAAAAAACAAAAACGAAAAAAGACATTCATCCATTCTATCCTTTAAGGAAAAAAAAAATGGACTTGTAGCACCTGGCCTGTCAGTTGGAGGAGAGTACAACTCTTAGAGTCGTGAATTCGAGCCCCATGTTGGGAGTAGAGATGACATACATACATAATACAAACTTTTTAAAAAATTGGCTTAAGTAAATAAGCTATATTAAGTGACCTCTTGGATACTTGGACTTCTGATTATTCTAAGGCTATTTCTGCAAATCTAAAAATGTTAATTTTTTTCAAACAATTTTTTTATATTTATTTCTTTTTGAGAGAGAGAGAGAATATGAATGATGAATGAATGAATGAATGAATGAATGTGTGGACAGGGGAAGGGCCGAGAGAGAGGGATACACAGAATCTGAAGCAGACTCCAGGCTCTCAGTTGTCAGCAGGGAGTCCGATATGGGACTCGAACTCACAGACCTTGAGATCATGACCTGAGCCGAAGTTGGACACTTAACCGATTGAGCCACCCAGGTGCCCAAAAAAATGTTAGTAATTTTCAATAGCAGTTGAAGAAGGAAAGGAGAGGGATGAGCACATACAATGAAGATTACGGTGTCTGCTGGTTGTCCCCATAAACTAGGGGTGGGATGGGGTAAACGTCTCCCTAAGTAACTTTGCCGCATGAGCTCTAAACAACTCAGATCAAGATTCTTCTTGTCAGAAGCAGCGCTTTTCAAACAGTACTGATATTTTTGGCCTCGATTTATACCGATCAACAATCATATGTCTGTAGGGATTAAATTAATTAGAGGAGATCTGCTGGATGACGTTCAAAGACAATAAAATTCCTCAGGGTTTACAGGCCATACAAGTTGGAGCACAAAGTGGTACGCCTTGGGGGAGGATTAAGAGAAACTAATTTTGTACCCAAAGGACTGTCATTTTCTATCCCCATGCAAAAGGGAGACTCTGCTTCAACACGTTTCCAATCGGAGAACTAGGTTAATGCCTATACAGTTATGTGTGTAGGGAAACAAGTCCTGAAAGAATAAACTGAGAAAACTGAATTACATGAAGAAGTATGAAGTATAAAAGGCAAATAACGTCTTTAAAAAACATTTTCCGGGGCGCCTGGGTGGCTCAGTCGGTTAAGCGTCCGACTTTTTGGCTCAGGTCATGATCTCGCAGTCCGTGAGTTCAAGCCCCGCGTCGGGCTCCGTGCTGACAGCTCAGAGCCTGGAGCCTGCTTCGGATTCTGTGTCTCCCTCTCTCTCTGACCCTCCCCCGTTCATGCTCTGTCTCTGTCTCAAAAATAAATAAACATTAGAAAAAAAAATTTTTTTAAATAAAAAACATTTTCCAAATCCCAAAGAAAAGGAAGAGGACATTACACTGTTACTTTCCTTTTTTTTTTTTTTTTAATGCTCTAAAAACAGGATAAGAGAATGGTTTCACTTAATTAAGCCATAGGATAAACTTCCAGATGAAGAATGAGATTAAATCTTGAGTCAATTATTTCAAAAGCTCAAGACTCTTTGAAAGTAGGATTATCTCCAACTAGATGTCTACATGGACAAATAGTCCTTCCATACCCAGCAAACAGCAGAGATACTACTTGATAAGATTTCTTCCATCCCAGACAACCTGCTGAGTTGATGAACGAAAAGGCAACTTGTAATTTACTATTTATGGGTTACTCAAGTCCGACTTGCATGAAGACCTCAAACACTTGTCCCTCTCCCATTAAAATCATTCAGGGAAGGGCCCCTTAATTTGCTTTTCTACCAAGTTCCTAGGTGATGCTCCTGCTGCTGGCCCAGGGATCCCACTATGACAATCACGGGTCTAAAGCCATCTCTGTTGTCCTTTCATACAAATAGAAGAAAGCCACCAAAGACCCACTTCAATAACCTAACTCTTAGTCTGCCATCTCTGAACATGAACATTTTTTACATTACGCTTAATTAGCACTTTCTATAAGACTTCTGTGTAATTAGCTACCGATGATACAATCAAGTTTTGTCATGACCCAGTCTATTCAAGAAAAGATACAAAGCATCCAGTTCATGTAAGTCCTGTGAAATAAAATTACATGGAGAGGAGTATTTATTTGGCCAATGGCCAAAGGCTAAGATTCTACCTAGGTCCCTCAACTCTTAGTGCTACAAATTCAATGAAAACAAACACACACAAAGCTATTCCAGATCGCAGCTGGCACTTCAGAGTGTTCCATAGGCAGTGGAAAGAAACACAGAGATATAATGACACAATTTAGAAAGCTTGATTCTGAGATTGTAATTCTGAGAATGTGAAATGCAACAAGCTCATCAAGACCTTGAACATACCAAAGCATTACACCAACATGTAGCTATTGCAAATACTACCTTCCCTATTGGTTCTGATACACCCAGGGAGGAATATGCCCAATTTTATTTTATGTTAGTAATTATTTACAATGGTGTTCAACCTACAAAGTACCATCTCAAAGAATGATTCCTTTATCCAGTCAATATCTGAGGACTAGTTAATAAGAAGCATAGTCTTATAGAAAAGATACATTCGAAGAACATTCTTAGTTAATTGTGTATAGATAAGTTGAATCATTTTACATGTAGTAAGCGTCACTGCTATAGGAAGCATATGCAATAAGTCTTTAATTGAGCTAAATAATTTGAAGTTAAATAATTTAACTATTTAACATTGGTAACTTTAGGTTTGATGTAGCAAACTCAGCATGTGAGAAATTGCGGCACAACAATTTTATGCTCTTTGGTGCATAATCAACCTTTGCTTTCATGAAATTTAGCCCCTATTATTTATATCACTTGAGTGAGGTGGGGGGGAAGAAAACAACAACAATAACAACACAAAACGGGGAAAGACCAAAGGAAAGGAGAAAGAGGAAAGGAAAAGAAGGGAGAGAAAGAATATTCATTTTCTCTTTAAATGGTAGGCGATTTTAAATTCCATACTATGAGACTGCTCTGTGAACGTTTAGCATAAATAACTACACAAACAAAAGCTGAGGAATTCATGAAAACCAGTGAAGGCTGTTAAACACACACAATATCTATATTGTAGCACAAGTACCAACCAACTAGTTATTTAGTGAAGGTTAGCCAGCTACGGGGAAATGGGAAATTTTTAAATTTAAATGAATGTTATCTTGAGGTTTTCAAAGCATCTGACTTCCAGTTCTTGTAGACTTATGCATATTAATACCTCATGACCAAAATGCTACAGAGCCCATTCCATAAAACATATTTAAATGGTTATACTTTCCCAAAGTATTAAGAATTACCAACAACTATTAAAGGGCATAACTAGGTCTGAGTTTCCCTGAATTCTGTAAGCATACAGCACATCCATTTCAAAGGCTTGGATACCCAAAGAAGTGTAATAACTCTGCTAACTAGAGAGAAGACATCTCACATAAAGTGAAAACAGACTGGCAGATAGTAACACATGCCCCGGTTGTGAAATGCAGTTGAATTTAGAGCTCCATCTGTTCCCAGACTTGAAAAGTCTGGGGTTTTCTCAAAACCACCACAAAAGATTTGTGTGTTGTACCAACAGAATGCAGACATTTTATAAGCATCGGGCCAAATAATCATTTATAAATAAATCCCCATCTTTATAACCCAAAAAAATAGAACACATGCAGTAAGAACCTGCCAACCCTGGACACAATACCATTGGCCCCTCATATATTGTCACAGTTTCTCTTTTTAGATGCATCATACATCTTATGAAAATGGAGTAACAAGCAAATAGCCAGTTTTCCCAATCTGCAAGGATATTTTCAGGACTTTGCCCTTGAAAAAGGTACCTTCCTCACCACAATCATTTCAATCACTTTCTTGCAAGAAAACACTGCGTGGAAAACATCAGCAATCTAACATCAGGCAAGTTTTCCTCCTTGATAATAAATATGTTAGTTTGGGGCAGGCTCACAAAGAATCCAGACAGCTCTGATCTGGCCCTATTCCAGCAGTGAAGCGTCTGGTGTGGGAGGAAAACCATCAGATGTCTTTCAGATGTGTACTTCTATCTACCCCTACTGTCTGCAGCTTGAAACAGAAGTGGCGGCCATTAAAGACCTGTCTTTTGGGCACTGGGGTAAAACGTCTTTACTAACCACAACGTCCAGTCAGCTGAGAACACGGTGTATTTATTGAGGAGGGACCTTTTGAAAACGTGTAGCATATGTCGGGTTAGGTACCAGATAATTACCAAGTCTTATAGGCCACTCTTTGTCAGGATTCATAGCCAGAATTCTAACATTAGTGTGCAGCTCCAGTTTCTTTTTGCAATTTACATATATTCCCCAGGAGAGCTGAAGATGGTGAGTCTGGTGCTAGACTACCAACTTATTTTATATAAGTTTCATGTGTCAGGGCTCAGCCAAAGCCCCGAAATGGGGCATTTGGCCAGCTTCCCCATAGATGCAGTAAATAGACCAAAGGAAAAAACAGTGGTGCTTCTACAAAAATACCCTACGTCACACTCTGGAAGTAACAGAAATTAATGTAATGCTTAAGAGGGAGTGTGTGCATGACCTATTCTAAAGCACAAAGAGAGCAACATTTAACAGGGGATTCTTGGGGCACCTACACGGCTCAGTTGGTTAAGCATCCAACTTCGGCTCAGGTCATCATCTCACGGTTCACGAGTTCAAGCCCCACGTCGGACTTTTTGCTGACAGCCCAGAGCCAGGAGCCTGCTTTGGATTCTGTGTCTCCCTCTCTCTCCCGCTCATGTTCGCTCGCTCTCTGTCTCTCTCTCTCTCAAAAAAAAAAAAAATAAATAAATAAACAAACATTAAAAAAATAGAGGACTCTTTTTTTTTTTTTTTTTTCAACGTTTATTTATTTTTGGGACAGAGAGAGACAGAGCATGAACGGGGGAGGGGCAGAGAGAGAGGGAGACACAGAATCGGAAACAGGCTCCAGGCTCTGAGCCATCAGCCCAGAGCCTGACGCGGGGCTCGAACTCACGGACCGCGAGATCGTGACCTGGCTGAAGTCGGACGCTTAACCGACTGCGCCACCCAGGCGCCCCTAAAAAATAGAGGACTCTTGAAGCTATTGCTGGTGTAGATCCTTAATCTGAGTTACCTCTGGATATCTAGAAATGAAATGCCGAAGCATTCATCATCAACTCTGGTGACTGCAGGAGCAGGGTGGTAACCTGTAAGCAGCATCTAGTGGCAGAGAGTAAGGGAAAAAAAAAAAAAAAAAAAGGGAGTGGTGGGGCCTCTAGCCAACTCCAGAGAGACTGAGATCCTCATTCCATTTTTCAAAAACATATCTGACACTATACTCTAGCAGGTGAATTTACCTACCATTTTGTGTTCCAAAATGGGCACTGGGGTAACTGAGTGAGGTTAGGAAGACTAGCATCCAGCAGCAGGCGGGGCAGAGCAGAGTTACCTGCCTTCACTACCAAGCCATGGAAACGTTTCACAGTAAAGTAGGTCACTTACAGATCAGGTGAAGAGTATAGCTGTGGAAAACAGGACATTTAAAACAAAACACAACTTTGCCTGTATGTGATGTGGGCTGTATTTCATATGGGCTGTAACTTATGCTCTAGTAATTTACTGAGTTCTATTTAAACTTTGTAAATTTGGGGAAAAGTGCCTTAAAGATGAACCTTATACGTGTTGCATTATAAACGCATTATAAAATACGCGGTGACTCGGCAGGGCAGAAAGTTGTTGGAGGACTGGGGAACATTCACTGTAGATGAGTGGTGGGGTCATGGGCAAAGAGGCAGTTAAGAACATAGTAGCATTCACAGAAGAAGCCAAATGTTAAGAGATGTTAAGGCAGTCACGTTACGGTAAAGTAGCCATGTCCACATCACAAGACTCATAGATCTGCCAAAGAATCGTGAGAACATAATGGGCAGTAGACAGGAATGAGTGCTGATGTTCATGGAGTAACATGTTGTGTGGAAAGTGCCACCCTGTGGCTAGGGGCAGGGCTTTGATGACAGATGCTGAGGTTGGAATCCCAGTTCCCTCACTAGCCGTGTGTGACCCTGACCAAGTCAGTTAACTTTTCGGTAGCTCATTTTTCCTCCTCTGGAAAATGGGGATGATAATAAACGTAGGGCTGTCTCACAAGATTTTTATGAGGGACGGAGGAGTAAGTATTTGCAGAGCATTTAAAACCCTGTCTGGTATAGAATTTCATGTCATCTATATACAAACATGTTGGGTATTTTACAAACATTATTTTATCACATCCCATCAACAAATCTGCAAGATAACATTGTTCCCTAGATGATTTTTTACAGATGAAGAACTGAGGTTCCGATTCTATCAGGAACCTTCTAAGGATCTTGGAGCTGGAAGTTGGCAGGGCTGGGATTGGCATCTCACCTTCCCCCATTATGTCATACCACCACCAGCATCAGGGCATGATGCGTGGTGTCACATTCCAGAAGGCTGCCTGGCAGCATTCTCTACATTGGAGTTTCTGTTCCTAACAGTGTCTTTCCCTGATCACTACTTACTGTAAGAAACTGACCAGACCCTCCCCAGGACTGTGAGAAATTCTGGTTTTTTGTTAAGTTTATTTATTTACTCATTTTGAGAGAGAGAGCATGAGAGGGGTTGAGGCAGAGAGAGAGGGAAAAAGAGAATCCCAAACAGGTTCTGCGCTATCAGCATGGAGCCTGACACGGGGCTCAATCTCACGACCTGTGAGATTATGACCTGAGCTGAAATCAAGAGTCAGATGCTCAACTGACTGAGCCGCCCATGCTCCCCAGGACTGAAAGAAATTCTCCAATCATATCTAGCCATGTTGGGAATTAGGAGATAGGAAGGGAAATAACTTTTTCATGAATATGCAAATAAACTTTAAATGACATCTGCATATTTTAAAAAGGCACAAAGAGTAAATATGAGCCTCTGTGGCAGAAGGAATGGATGTTGCATATAACTTTGTGGTGCCTATCATCTTAACCACTGTGAAATAAATATACTGCCAGTGCCTTGATATTTTTTTGTCAAAATGTGAGCAACTCCAAGTGATGCATTAGAATAAAAGTTAAAAAATAAAATAAGAGAGACGGAGAGAAAGTCATGGGATTTTTTTTTTTCAATAATCATGAGAAACCAAGGTTCAGATTTGCTTGCATAGGCAAACAGACTGCCCAGAGCTCTAATATCACATATGGAAATCCCAAGTTCTGGCGTGCATGCATGATGGACCAGACTCTGGAAAAATCTCATGCCAGGGAGAACTGGGGATTGTCAACCATTCATGTCGAGATTGGAATGTTACTATCCCATTAAAGTTTCCAAGGATTTTCCCCGAAGAAACTTTACAGGCACCCGGGGCAAGCTTTGCCCAGAGCCTCAGGACTCAGAAGGCACTCAGAAAGCAAAGGCTTCTAAAGAGGGAAGCGAGAAGTAAATATATGGAGGAAGAGAGAAGGGAGGAAAGGGATTATATAAAGCTGTTTGGAGGTAAGCTTGAACAGCTGAAGGACAGAATGAGAGAAACAGAAGCAAGAGAGGGAGATGGTAACTTTTAACACACAGCTGCAGCAGGGGAGCAAAGGAGGAAGATCATGAACTATGGGGTGAGATGTCATGCAGTGGAGTCCTCAGTGTGGGGGGACAATGGCACTTTTAAAGGAAATTCTCCACATTTCCTACTCCAAGATGGAATGTTCTTTAAAGCACAGAAAAATAGGACTGAGAGAGGTAGGGGAAGGCCTATGGTAATTCATTTCTTAGGCCTCTGCTTCCCTCTCCTTACCCCATGCCAGTGGTTTGGGGTTTCCTCCCAGCATCCAGTGCAGAGGAAACAAACAAAAATGCAGGATCCATGTACAAGCGCTTTACCCAGAGCTCAAGCAACCCACATGTCACTCAAATGTCTGCTCATACCCAGCATCTAAAGTGTGACATAAAAGGAAAAAGAACTCAAGGGAAGGGGGTGTCTGGGTGGCTCAATCAGTTAAGCATCTGACTCTTGATCTTGGCTCAGGTCATGAGCTCACAGTTGTGAGGTAGGGATCCACGCCCGGCATGGAGCCTGCTTGGGATTTCCTCTCCCCGTCTCTATCTCCCCGCAACCCTCTCTCTACTTTCAAAAAAAAAAAAAAAAAAGAACACGAAGGAAGACCAAAACCAAGGTGTCCTCCTTGCTTCTCTAGTTCGAGCACCATTTAGTTTCTGCCTTTCTTCAAACCCTAAAGCCACACCAAGGGGATGCACTGATAATCCCAGCACAAGGGCGGCACGTCTCCAAGAGTCCAGATTCTCTTGGGCTTCGTTCTAAGAATACCCGGGGACAAGGTTTCCAGTCACACCTGGGACTAAGGGAAAGAGGAACAAGATGGTCTTAGATGTTGCTTGTCAGGGATTACCCCTACTGCCTCAAGCAAGAGCTTCCAAGCTGGATTTGACACTGAAACCTCGGTTTCCGAAGATGTTGTCTGGTTGCTGTATGATGGGGGAGGAATGGTGCTGCTCCTGTCCCCTCGCTCTGACTTCAAAGCCTGCCTATTTGTGACATTAGCAACTGCTGAGATGAAAGCAGCAAGGAAATCAGTCTGCAGTGAGTGGACTGGGGCTGGCAGTTATATGTGTCGCTTTTATCCTGAATGAGGAGACTACAGAGAGAGATACAAATGATTTATTGTACACTGAGCCAGACAATCCTGACTTTGAAAGGAAAAAAAAAATAAAAAAGCCCAACAAGTGTATGTTTCCCTCCTCTCAGAAGATTCTATTTTGATGAAATGGACAGATTCCACCAGATTCCTCACGTGTTTGCTATGTGTGTGTATATGTTGCGACAGGAGGACTTTTGGCTGAAGTGTCTATTGCATAAAAGACATGACCTCCAGCATGTTTTAGCTTATTAGTTCTCAAACCCTGTTGGATAGCATGAAATTTAATTTTTTGTCCCATCATGGGAACTGGGAAGAATTGAGATCCTAACCATGACTTCACATTCCATGAAAAATAAACTTCTGAACCAAGTGTACATGTTAGCCAGTTCTATTTTAGTTGCATATGAGAGAAAACCCCAAAACTAACTGACAGTGAAAAGAGAAATTATTGTCTCTTGTAAATGTAGAGTCCAAGAGGAAATCTAACCTCAGGCATAGTTTGATCCATGGTCTCAGGGAGTGATACAAGCTGGTTTATCTCTCCATCTCTCAACTCAGTTCACTGAAGTCCAAATCCATATTTAGGCTTCTCCATCAAGCAACCTCATGACGGCAAGATAGCTATCAGTAGCTTCAGTATTTTACCCTTACAAGCCTAAATCCAAAGGAGAAAAAACTCTTAGCAAAAGCTCCATAAAATCCCAGGTTTCACTATGATTGGACTGACCTGGGTCACATAACCACTGAACTAATCACTGAGGTTAGGGAAGTCCTGGGCTCAGAATAGTCAGGCCTGAATTACCAATCTCCCTCTTTGAGGTCCATGTAAATCTCATAAACTGAAAAACTGAAGTTTTTCGCAGGGAAAATGTGCTAACTTTACCCTAAAATTAGGACATGGAATCTGGACAGGCATAACAAAAAACACACACTAATTCACAGTGGAATATTTGAGAGATTTGTTGCTAACATATGAGTGGTATTCCTCTCCTAGTACTCAAAGGTAAATACGTGGTCACAGATTCCAAATCGTTTTTTAAAAGTATGGAATAAAGTTTAAATTTGAAAAATTATACTTCTCTGTAAATTTGCATTGATGATCTATTTTTTTTTAATTTTCCTAGCTGAATATCTCTATCCAATTTGTTATACGTTAAGAAGAATGTTGTTCAATGCCTTCAATACTGGTTTGTCAATGTATTGCCCTTCTCCCACCAACTGGGCCAATGTCAAGCAAAAGAGACTACAAGACACAATCACTATTCTCCTTGACTCATGCCTCAGTAGTGACCAGTCACCAAGCTCCTCCATATACTGGATCTGTGCTAAGTACTTTCAACAGAAGTCTATAACCCTCAAACCAAAAACTATGTTGTTTTAACAAAGTCACACAGCTGATAAATAAAAGAAAAACAATCTGAACCAAAATTGGTCAAATAGCCCCGTAGGCTTTTTCTCTTGTGCTAATAAGCTGCCTTGCATTCGCTGAGTATGATTCTACCAGGTAATCTTCTTCTGTACTTTGAGTTTAAGCTTGTCCCCATTTTACCAGTATCAATCTTAAACCTACTTGCAGATATCCAGGAAGCTGCTCCCGAAGCTCTGCTGGTCACGGCTGCCTTCTCTAATAGTTCCGGGGCATCTTAGTAACTGAGGCTTCCCAACACTATGAGTATGAACAGACAATTACACCCTGTTACTAATTCTATTCAGGTCGAGTAGGATGAGCTATCCATTGCTGAATACAACATGTGCCTTTTCAATCTCATTCCATTTTCATAGTGCTCACTTGGACAGCCTTCTAAATTTTCCGTCTATGAATGTCCATCCATCTCTATCTACGAAAACCTTAACCGTTAGAGATTTAGACATTGCTATGAGACATTACTAGTAGAGATTAGACATTGCTATGGTCTTTTGGAAAGATAATGTTGAAATATACATCAGAACTCTTGAACATAAACATATCCTTTGACTTAACAACCCCATTTCCTGGGATT
This sequence comes from Lynx canadensis, assembly GCF_007474595.2. Classification (NCBI taxonomy): domain Eukaryota; kingdom Metazoa; phylum Chordata; class Mammalia; order Carnivora; family Felidae; genus Lynx; species Lynx canadensis. The sequence goes on from NC_044311.2 coordinate 13,624,289, forward strand.
AATCTGAAGAAGATAAAGATGTATGCATGGAGCTAAATAAACAAACAAGAACACACATATTGTAGCAATATTAATAGTGGAAGAATTGGAAACAGCTGAATTTTCAACGTATTCATGTCCATGCCAATAACAGTCACAATGTACAGGTTATAAAACAGTATGTACAGATTGATCCAATTTTGGAAGATATGCTGATCGGCCCTTCCAGATTTACTCGCGATCCTCTCTATGCTGCTCTTTGTGCCAGAAAACTGGTTTGTATGCACTGTTCAGTGGGCCCTTTTGATCTCTACTTCCAGTTGGGTTCAACCAGTAGGCAGCTCTGGCCCAATATCTGACACATGGGGGAGAAAGGAGATCAGGGTGTTTATTTTCTAGATTCTCTCCCTGTGAAGTTACTGGAGCTGGCTAAGTGTCTTGAATGAAGGACAGCGCTGCTCTCAAGGTAGAAAGTTTTTCTCTATTCTCTCTCCTTCCAGGTTCCAGTGATCACAGCCTCCCTTTATCCCTTCATTAACAGGCCTGGGGTTAGTAAGAGCTCCTTCACTATTACTAGCCCCAGGCTACCGCACCACCCCTGTGCTTCCTCTATGTTTACCCACCCATATAATTTGACCATGCCATCTGTTTCCCATCAGGACCTTGACTAACACAACACCAATACAAACATCCTCACTCATAAAAGGGATAGAAATCTTACAATAATATACCGCCAACAGCCAGCAATGGGCATCTCACAAGGTGGTGGTATTATGAGTAATTTTTATTTTTTCTCCGCATGCTTTTCTGTACTTTCCAATTTCATATAATCGATATATAATACTTTCAGAATTTCAAAGAACCACAGGTATTATGTTCTTACAAATCTAACTTATGACAAATGTCAGCTCTTCAATACATTTCGCCCTGATCATCTATACCCTCTAAACTTGCCACTCTCTAAACTGAATTTTTCCACCACTTATTTTCTATGCTATCTATACGATGCTCATAACTTCCTAGCAGTGAGGCTCTTTTTAAATATGTATGTGTTTATGTATACCAGCCTTACTCAATGAGGGATTTACAAAAGCACAATTTGTATATAGCACTTCTCTTTTCTGAGATTAAAATCTCAAAATTTGGAGGGCAGGGGCCAAGCTTTATGCTGTCTCTATTCCCTACTGTACCTATTACACAGTAGACAATCAATAAACATGGATAGAATAAATGAAATCTATACAAGAGATTTAAAATCTCATTTCTGTCATTTCAACTTCCTTCCTATCAACTTTCCCTCTATAAGCAATAAAAATGAATCATTTGAATTCAATTTCTCTACAGATCCATCTTCTAGAGAAAGTGCAAATCAGGAATGAAATAGCTTGAGGCAAGCAGTCTGAGGGACTGGGGAGAAACAGAGGGTTGGAAAAAGCCACTAAGAAAGCACGATAATGAGTTCTTGGGTAATCAAGAGGTGGCTAAGTTTTACGACTAAGCTTTCTCACTAATAACAAATCTTGAGATTTTAGTTTGAGACCTCTAAAAGTTATCAGTGCAGGAAGAAATCAGAATAACAGTATTTGGGTCATAATTATTCATTGCAAAAAAGAAGGCAGCTAGACTACGATCAGTCTTACAGAGGATCAAATTGTGACCTGATTCCTCAAAGCACCATTTCTTACTTGCTATTTCTATTTTCCCCAACTTCCTATTATAAAAAGAGGCAGTGAGTCTAATTAGGTATTTGAATAGTCACCAAATACAATCTTCTAAGTTCAATTTCGGCAACTGTAGAACAAGGTACTCCTGTGAGAGTAAAATGGACCCTACGGGGTGGCTGGCCAGAGTGACAGAAAGTTTCCACCATCCTTCTGGAGGAATCCTTACCGTGGTCTCCATTTCTGAAAATCCCAACCTTATTGGGCATGTCACCACTTCCATGGTGGTGGCAAGTTAATGGGAAACAGTTACTGAAACAGGATATGACATGACCAAAAACACAAACCTGTGTCTCTGTGCCTCCTTTTTCAGAGATTCTGAGTGGTACCCAGCAGTAAAGCAGGTGAAACACAGTGGAGACACAGTACACCTGACTAATTTATTTTCATTGACTTTGATCATAAAAAAGGTAGGAACAACTTGTTTTCAACATCCCCAAGAAGTTCTGGATCTTGCTGTCTCATAAAAATGTATTTTATCGCAATCCAGATTCACATACTGCTTGTCTCACCCTTGGCCTATAATACAATTGCCTTTCAATGTTTCCCAGACCACACGTTGGTTGTCACCCAATATGTGCTTCCATGTAGCTCTTATTATTAAAATAACATTATCAAGAGGGAGTTTCAGGACCAATGATAGGAAATGAACATGTCCAGATGCCACCAATACCTCTGATTCATTATCTTGAACTCCATTGGTATTCCTGCCTCACTCGTTATCTTGTCTGTTTTCACAGGTTATCTACTCTCCTGAATTCAGTGAATTAAAGAACGCATTTCGTTTCTACCAAATGAATACACAACACAATGTACATTTCTCTCTGTAAACCATTTACTAAATACACTCACTGTACTCAGCTCTTAACTGATAGATTCTGTACTCGAATACAGTAAGTTTCTTTCCTTTTTTTTTTTTTTTTTTATTTTTGGGACAGAGAGAGAGCATGAACGGGGGAGGGGCAGAGAGAGAGGGAGACACAGAATCGGAAACAGGCTCCAGGCTCTGAGCCATCAGCCCAGAGCCTGACGCGGGGCTCGAACTCACGGACCGCGAGATCGTGACCTGGCTGAAGTTGGACGCTTAACCGACTGCGCCACCCAGGCGCCCCTCCTAACTATTCTTATACATACATTACTGACAATAGGTTGTCACTTTTCCAAATCAGGGATACCCCAACATATAATTCTCCACTGCCCCCCTCAGGCATGCAGAACTCTCAAGTTTCTCTTATTAAAAGCTGCACTCAAAATCCTATCAACTAATTCACACTCAACTATAATAGTTTATATATCTTGCTAGATTTTTCTAGGTCTTTCTAGATTTTTCTAACCTAAAATATAAAATATTTAAGTTAAGAGGGCAAATCTCTTAAGGAAGAATTTCAGGTACTAATGGCTGGTGCTGGGTTGTTGAGGTGGAAGCAGCAGTGTTTTTAGAGGAATAAGTTCACAGAGTTTTCCCAACCCTGGCAGGTAGGCTCACAAAGGTCACATGTCAAGCTGCCCTGCATAAGAATAAGAGCAGTCACAATACTGCTATTATGTGCTATTATACTACATTTTAAGTGTCTTTTCTTTTCAGAGTTGGGATATGAATTTTAAAATTTTATTTCATGTTCACTGCAATTCTATGAAACAGCCCTGTTATTCTCACTTTATGGTGAAGAAACATAATTTGGTCAAAACCAGCCAACTAAACAAATGGCAGAGTGGGAATTTCAACTCACAACAGGATTCTCAAACCCATGGTCTTATCTGTTGTAGTCTGATTTTTGGTGGTCTCAAATAAGTTGAACTTTTAAGATATTTACTGGACAGACTCATTTTTGCCTTCATAATTTCTTGTTTTTTTCGGTACTCTCTGATCAATATCATGAGGTACGGTGATAATTGCTTTTGAACCTCTCACATTTTTCAGCAATCCCATTGTTGATCTGGTCATTTTTATTTTATTTTTTTAATTTTTTTTTCAACGTTTTTTATTTTTGGGACAGAGAGAGACAGAGCATGAACGGGGGAGGGGCAGAGAGAGAGGGAGACACAGAATCGGAAACAGGCTCCAGGCTCCGAGCCATCAGCCCAGAGCCTGACGCGGGGCTCGAACTCCCGGACCGCGAGATCGTGACCTGGCTGAAGTCGGACGCTCAACCGACTTCGCCACCCAGGCGCCCCGATCTGGTCATTTTTAAACTCCATGGAAAGCTTACGTGGGGTAGATGTTTCCATTAAAGTTATTTTTTTTTTCTCCCTAACCCCTTCCCAACTAATGAAAAAAAATGTGTGTGTGTGTGTGTATATATATATATATACACATATATATGTATATATATGTATATGTATATATATATATATATTGAAGGGGACATTAAAGCTTGCATTTATTCCAACCTTATTACTAATCAAACAGAAAAAAGGAAAATGAATCAACGAGATACAATTTTGCATCTGTCCTAAGTTGATGATACTATGGGAGGATGGGTGGTTTCAAACAATGCTGGGAAGGATATAAATAGATAAAAGTTTTGTGCAGAACAATTAGTTAATATAACCCAGGAATTCCACTGCTTTGAACTTGTTTTAATTAAATAATTGGACGCACATCCAATAATTCATGTGAATATCTGTCTTTGTATTAGGAAAAGATAACCTAAATATATGACAATAAGGTCAAAATAAATAAAGTTTGGTACATTTATAGGACAGAGTAATATACAGCAACTAAAATGCTTTCTAAATTCTAATGGAAATGAAAACTTGGAATACTTAGTGGGAAAAGCAGGTGTAAAACATATGCTTTATATACACTTAAATTTCTGAAAATAACAGATATTACACCAAAGGATTCATTGTTGTTACAGCTAAGCAATGGGATTGTGAATAATGTGCTATTGCTTTGTTATGCATTTTTTAACTTCCCTCAAATCTTCTAACAATTACTTAAAAGAAAAATAATTTCTACAATAGAACTCAAGATAGAACTTTTGCTTATAAATAGTAAGAATGACATACTCCTCCCTTTATTTTCAACCAACTTCTACATTTCATAATTTGGGGTTGAGTCCTTTCAACAGATTCCTTATAGTTTGATGTATATTTCTAATAATCTCAGTTCTGGCCTCCACCAACTTATCTCCTCATTATTAGCTACTGACCCCAAGGTATAGCAAAATTAGTATAATATAATTAAACCATTCAAGGCCAAACCTATGAACTTGGAATAAAAAATGTAAATGAATGCAAGTTTCACTCATCCTTTTCTTGTTACAAATTCTTTCTAGGAAAATGCAATGTGATTATTAAATTGTGTGGAGTGGTGAACAGGGTGTGGCTAGTATTCTTAAAAATTGATGGCAAAAATACAAGAAGGAACAATGGGAAGAGGAGAAATTATTATGACGTGATAAAGGAATTATTTAATGTCGAATTTGCTGCATATAGCTATGATTTAATGTTGCACAAGAAAGAGAAAATGCTAAATCTCAGGAATTCAGGTCTACATCAATCAGGAACAACCATGATAGGCCCCATTAATCCAAGTACAGTCCCTTAAAAACAAATAGATCTCTACTTCCATACCTACCAGTAGTAAAAAGGAACATCTATAGGGGCACATGGGTGGCTCAGTTAAGTCAGTTAAGCATCTGACTCTTGATTTCGGCTCAGGTCATGATCTCAGGAACCCCTGCAGTGGGATTCTCTGCTTGCAACTTTCTTTCTCCCTCCCTCTCCGCCCCTTTCCACTTGCACATGTTCGTGTTCTCTCTCTCTCTCTCTCTCTCTCTCTCTCTCGAAATAAATAAATATATATTTTCAACAGGACCATTTATAAACCATGAATTGATGATATAGAGTGTACATTCATAAGATGATACAGTCATTTGTTCACTAATTGATCCATGCATTCAAGAATCCATTGAGTAGCTACTATGTGCGAAATCCAAATTAAGGTTCTAAATTGGTCTCTATTTTATAGCAACGAATGTGTGATGGGTGGTACCACTGGGGTGCTCATCGATCATGAGATTGTTGAACCGCATTACATACCCATGGAATCAGAATTTCTGGGGGGGTCCAGGGCCAAAAAATCAAAATTGTTACCATGCTCCTTGGGTGATTCTTATGACCATTACTTTTGAAAATAGTACATTCTTTTGTCTTGTACAGACACAATTTGTGTGTGAAACCTATTCAGCAGCAATGCAAAGATGGTTGTGAGCAAAACTGAAGCAGTCGAGGATATTAACACGGTGACTTTAGTGCTTTTGTCAGTTTAACATTATTATGAGAAAGTACCTTTAAGTAAATAACTACAAAATGTTACCTATGGTCAGTCAGGAATATCGTGCATCATTAACCTTTCTTTAAACTAGCACTAGATTTACTAGAGCAATGGCTGACTCAGAATACAACTAAAATAAAAATGTTTATTCCTATGAAAGAAATGAGATATTCTGAAGTGTAATTTCTGAAGCCACAATTTGAAAAGCTATGGAAAGGAGTAGGACTTCTCCATAAAATGAAATAGGTAATGCTGCATTTAATTTCTGGGGAGATAGCCTGCAGGCTCTGAAAAGCAAGTAATCGATATTTAGTTTAGAAAAGTCAGAGGGGCTGTCATTTGAGAATTTACCATGTGACAAATAGTACATTAAGAGCTTTAAACTATCCCAATGACCTATCACATCTAAGAGGTACACATTGCTACTTCATTATCCCCACTTAAAAGATGAGTAAACAAAGGCACATGGAGATTAAACACTGTTTAAGGCACAAATCAATAATGCACAGCTTCTGTACAACATATTGTTTAAAAACTTAAAAAATGAGTCTGTAAGGAAGCAAAAACCAACAACAAAAATCTCATAACTTGATAAATTAGAGAAGAATGAAAAGAATTGAAAAATAATACTGACGGATACAATCACACAAGGATTTTAATTGTGTACCATTGATCAAGGATCACAGAACCAGAGTACTAATGGAAAAAGAAAATTCCATTTTGTCCAACTGCCTCTACTATAAATAATGCATCAGAGCTCTCAAGAGCTAAAGTGATTTGTGACAGTTAAGCTCTGAATCCAGGTGTCCAAACAGCCATGGAGAGAGTGTCCGACCTCACCCTCCAATTCATGGGCCCTAGAGGTCTTCCTTCAAATCAATATGTTACTCAGATGAACCTTACAAAGTCAGCACATTGGAAAGTAGATAAATTTTTAATTTAAAAAATAATTTTCCCACTATTCAACAAGAGTGGAAACGTTTGAAATGTTGAAGTATATAAAAGTACCTAAAAGCATGTATTTGGCTTCCCATTTTTGCAATCAAACCCAAGCTCACATTCTGTCCAACCCTTCGTCTCTATTCCAAGCTCTTACTTCCGTACGTTATCATTGCCATCATTATTATCTTTATGTTCCTTGTTTGATACTTCAGCCTTACAGATTCCTTAGCTATTGGCCAACATTCTTCGTTGTCTTCTGTTTGGAGTAACAGATTTGAGTTCCCAGTTCATTAATGGTGCTTACAAACTGTAACAGCTTGGATGAACTACTTAACTATTGAGTCCAAATTTCCTCACCTTTAAGAGTGAACATAATAATGCCTAGTTTATAAAGTTGTGAGAATTAAACCTAGGTTAAAATATTGACTTTATTGACTAGTGCAACAGGTGCTCAAATTATAAATGACTTTTCCTCGCTTCCTCCACCTAAATGTTTACTTTCATCAGCTGCCATCATTCTGGGAGGGTCCCATTTGGGTACCATCTTCCCCTCCCCCCTCCACCCCCACCCCAGACACTTGCCCTTTTTTGTGCCTCACAAAAACCTCTTCAGTTTTGACTTTCTAAATTTCACATTTGAGTGTTTTTCTATAGTTCTATGGGTCTTTAAAGAGGAAAAGGGAGAGACAGAGAGAGAGAAATAATGAAAGTGAGCAATTTAGCTGTCAATGAGTTTTTCTCATTTTTTTTCCCTTTTGTTTCAACCCTGTCTCTTTTCAATTGTTGCTTAAGATAAATCCTGTTTATTCTGTTCTTATAATGCATGTTGCTATCTGAGGTATCAAATGAAAAGAGGGAATGCTTTCTCACTGGTAATAAGCTACAGAAACATCTGTTAGAATAACTGACTCTAGTCATGTTACTGACAGGAGATTGCCACCCAGAGATTACTGAAAAGAAGGTATTTTTTTTAGGAGTCTCAACTTTTGTTATTTGACATAGCGGTGTTCCCTCGAAGTGCTTAATTTTCCAAGCCTCTTCTTTCTTAAAATAATCACCTCCCCAAACCTTTGGAATAGAAATTATTTTAAAATTCACACTGTTGAGCTATAGGGATGAAAGAAAGATCTGAGGGCTTGAAAAGAGAGAAAAACATGTGCAAAAGGCAGGGGGTAAGTCACGGAATCACTTATAAAAGAGACAAAATTATAGAAGTACCAGAGTGCGGAGTCAGGGGCTGAAGTTTTAAAAATAAATTTTACCCTCTATAAAACAACATCTTGCTCCGAGTGAAGACAGCCACGTCTCTGACATCACTGATATCATGGAGACACGATTTATATTCAGCTCTTGAACTCATAATTCTAGGTAAAATTTCAGCTATATTCGTCTGTAGCCAAAGACACGGTTCTCAATAGCAAGTGTAAAATGTGTAGTCAGACTTAAGGATGTGAACACCCGACCAGAAAAAAAGTGCTTTTCGTTTCATAACCTGCAATCCTAACCTCAGAGTGGACTCGGTCAGAGAGAAACAATTATGAAACATTGAATTAGAACCTTTTTAATGATATGTATATAAATATTCATTTAAGGCAAATGAACCTTCTTGGCAGATGTACTGAAAACCTGATTGTCCCAGGCCTGCAGCTGGCCGGGGAGTCTGTGGGAGCAGGGTCAGGGAGGCATGCCTTCCTTCCTGTCAGCCAGCTCTTGTCTGCAGCTGAACAGGACAGGAGGGCTTTGAAGGGAGGGAGGTCTGTGACAGTAGGGGTGACTTGGCGGTTTCTCAAAGGTCAGGTACACAAATACAGCCAAAATTGTGTCTTTTCTATGCTGTCATTAGCTTCAAAATGGCTCATAATTTCAGAGAACATTCAATAATCTTTTCTCTTCACTGATTTGTTAAGATGTTTCCTAGGCACCTACTGGACAAAAACAAAACAAAACAAAAGAAAACAAGGCAGATTAGGTCCTTAACCTCATATAGCTTATTTTCCATTTGCTATACTTTATTGAGCACTTACAATCAGCCATGAGCTAGACAAGGCACTAGGTAGTATGCATTTAAAGATGGAACAAATATTAAAGATGGAACATTTATTAAATATTGTGGAATATTTGGATAATATGGAATATTTATTTGGACATATTTGGATAATATATTTGGATATATTGGATAATATTTGGATAATATGGAATATTTATTAAATATTAAAGATGGAACAAAAGATCCCTGTTGCCAAAAGGCACATGGTTAGGTTCAGTCAGTAGCCTTGCCTGTAAATAATAACTCTATGGTGAGATCAATGCTAAGAGTTGTCTGTACAAAGTGCTTCTTAATTATCTAGATAATGGAAACAGTGCTGGAATCCCTCCCACGTTTCTAATATTTTAAAGAAAAACTGCATTTGTTAAGTCTCAGTAAGCTGCTTAATTTCTGAAATCTAGGAAAACAGATACTCTGGTAAAACTAAATTAAATTTTAGTCAACTAAAATCATTAATTGTAAACAGAGAAAGTATTATTATACTTGGCCCTAGTATCTACATTTTCTCTATTGTGATGAAATACATTTTAAAATGCGTATAATAAATTATCATACCAAGGCTTTCATCGAAAGGTATTTTTCCCATTGCTGGTTTAAATAACAAAAAGGTTTATGGGAATGAAATGTTAAGGTAGGAAAACTTAGATATTAGATGTCACCCATTGATCTCCATTAAATTGTTTTTCTCAGGACCCGTGAATTTCCTATAAATTGTTAAAGGAGATCACAAGAGTATTAGGTCAAATATGGTCTGTGGTAGGTTTCTGGGTTTATGAAGTATGTAGCAAAAATAAAATGCTAAAATTCTGATTAAAATAAAACTTATATAAATGAAGGTTTTTGCATTAGTTGAGTTTTCCCCTGCAAGTAAACGTCAGTCCCTCCCCCAAAATAAAAGCTAATATTAGGGATGTAAAAAGAAAAATTTTGGGCCTTAATGTTGCATTGTATATACTCCTATGTTCTATAATTTTTATAACTGAATAGGCAATATGCACAGTCTGAAATGATCTTTATAAAGATGATCCCACAAAAAAACCTAATAAAAAAAAGTTTTAATAATATCTGCTATACTTACTATGGAAAAGAAGCCAATTGCAGTTTTCCATCAATTCTAAGGTGCCAATAATTGCATGATACACATTTTATAAATTATATGAAAAGAGTTAAAAAGCTGCCAATTAAAAATAGTGCGAGGTTTTATTATCACTTGGAATCTTTATACTTGTTGAAAGAGGTCCGTTAGATTTACTAAGATACAATTTTAACTCTATCACTCTTATGCTATCATAAAAAGGAAAATGTAAGTGAACTAAAAGGCCTCGTAATATTCTATCACACCCCGAGTCTGAATTTTCTGTATCGCTTTTCAACTCAGAGATGTTGCTGCCCGTGTTTCTGCACAGATCTCATTATCCAAACTGACAAGAGGGTTAGTGATGCAGGTTTTCTTAAGACAGTGTTCCACTAGTGTCTCTGAGCTTTTCGTTCAAGATTCTGACACCGGGTCTGCCAGTTGTGGTGCTGACTCTTTCTAAATCTTAACAGAAGGTGTTACTAGAAAGTTTTAAGGCAACAAGCAGAATTCAGATGCTCAATTAGTCCTCCTCAGACAGTGTGTGCAGAATCAAACACTGAGAGCTCAAGTAATATAGACGTGTCACTACGGATCCCAACCAAGTATGTGCTTGAGCAGGCAATACCCATTATGCCAAGGAATGGCCTGACAAAGAGAGATCGCGGGGGGGGGGGTCATGGTTTTTAAGGCTCAGTCCAATTTCAGAGAGGTTAGAATGTGAAGACGTGCACCTTAGAATCAGTGAAATAAAGTAACCCCCAAATTAAGCCATTCACAATAGCACATTTCTCTGACATTCTCAGGATTTATAGATTAATATATAATAATATATAGTGTTTACATATTAAATTATATATCAATCATAACACAATAATGTATCACAAGATACTCCAAGTATTATTAGCAAAACTGATCTCTAGCCTTTGTTATTCTGAACAAAAAGAGCAACAATGGTGTCCTAAGGGATCAAAACAGCAATCACTAATAATATAAAGAACATTTAGCCTGAGTAAAATATAATCATGCATTACTAAAGGCACACAAAATAGAAGCCAGTTAAAAGGAAAGACTCTCTCCCCTCATCCTTGACCTCTAAAAACACTGAAAAATGTGGAACTGGGAAGAGCCAATGAAAACAGAATAAGGAAGGGCTTTAGGGTGGAGAGGCTTTGCTGCATTTTTTTGCAGAATGCCTATGAAAGAGATATTTCCCTCCTTTTAAACCTTCTGCAAAGAAACACTAGTTCCTGAACAACGCTATACGGAATTTATAAAAGGAAGAACATCCATTTGGAATAAAAGGACAATGTATATGACACACAGCTCAGGGCAATGTCCAAAATGAGCGTACGTGAGGGACTCGGCCTGTGTTTAGATTCCAAGATGCATACTAGATATGGACGAAAAGCATTCTGACAAGTGTCTTTGCCCATTAACAATACTCTTCTGACATCCGTACTGAGTAGATCACAGAATACAGAGGTTTTAACTTGTTTAAAACTTCTAAACTATCTCAAGGGCAACAGCTCTAGTACCTTTACATTTCTACATCACTGATAATACATGCCGCATAATTAACACTTAATGATTTGGTCCATCAGATTAATTTTGCAGGACCATAATGCATACGCACAAGAATAAATGAAGGATGAGGTCAGAAAGATGAGTTTAAACTGGTAGGCCTGTTATCATGTCTCCTTAATAAATGTTAGTGAACGTGCCTAATTAATAACCCAAATCCTCATTAGAAATTCATTCAAGTGTTTTCTGAACTGACAGGGATTTTGTGGAACTTCCCTCTTGTTCCAGCAAACAATGCTGTAGTAGTTCATATGGTTTTCAAATGTAGAGATGTGAGACATCTAACAAGCAAGAGGAGTTGATAAATGTGATTACGTGTGGAAATGCACAAATAATTTCATATATGCAAAGCTATTAAATTTTCTTAAGTCAAAATGAGGGTACTATATATATAGTGTATATATATATATATATATATATATATATATATATATACTATATATATTAAGTATATAGAGTATAAGTATAGTATAGTATATTAAATTTTCTTAAGTCAAAATGAGGGTACTATTATATATATAATTTTATGTGATATACAACGAATAGTCATACCTTTTCATCTATATACCTCTATCCATCTATTCATCTCCCTGTCTTTATCAACCTATCTAGTAAATCATGAAGGGGTATAAACAGTCCTACATGGTGTGACCTCACTCCTACTTCCTTCTTCAGGCATATGATTCTACTGCTTCTAGCACCCTAGGCTCCAGCCATATACCAGCCTCACTTCTAGCATTTGGAGCAATCTGCTTTCAGACCGTGAAGCCTTTATTCGTGCTGCTTTCTCTTTGAATACCTCCCTTGCTGGCTGACAAGCACCTCAATATGCTTCAAATATCATTTATCACATTACCAGTGGTAAAAAGGAAGCCACTGGAGTAGTGCTTTACATTGGGCCATAGTGATGTGAGGTTTATAATGTGAGAAAGAGTTTCCAGTTGTATTTGTTCCAGACATTAAAGTGGTTATTTCATTTGCAAACAAAAATGACCATGAATACGATAACATTTTGAATGTATTTTCTGCAGACTGGGGCTACAGAGTTATCGTTCTGATATGCACATTTTATTTTAGCAGGCAGTCCTCATGACAACCGATTAAGCAAAAATCCTTAAATAGCTTCTCATATTTATCTTCCAGGCCAGTAATTCAAATAGTGAAAAGTATACCATGAAGGTGTTAGAGAAAAATTTGGGCCTCCTCAAGATCATTACTGATGTAATTACTGCCTTAAATAAAATCACTAAAATATTTGAGAAATCAAATTATCTTCAAGACTGCTAAAGTAGTTATCACAAACTACTATGACAGAAATAAAACTTTTTTTCTGAAATATGATATTTGGCAATTTATTTTTAACAAATCTTACACGTGTCTCCATAAGAAAGCTCTAGCTATGAATTAAAATTAAACTTATTCAAAGCACAAATCTAGGATATCATATTTAATAGAGTTAGCCCTAATAGAACATAAATTCCAGCAGTGAAGAAGATGGAATTCACAAAATGTACTTGATGATTCAAACAATCCCAGATCAAGGTGACGAATAGACTATATACATACATACACACACACATATATATACATATATATATATATAAAAGATATATACATATATACACATATATATATAAGATATATACATACATATAAAACTCTTTTAAATCAAAGTTTGATTTAAAAGAGTTTTCTCTTTTAAAGAGAAAGAGAGAGGGAGACACAGAATCCAAAGCAAGCTCCAGGCTCTGAGCTGTCAGCACAGAGCCCGATGTGGGGCTTGAATCCATGAACCGCAAGATCATGACCTGAGATGAAGTCAGACGCTCAACCGACTGAGCCACCCAGGCACCCCTATAAATGACTTTTACAGAGCTTTTTGCTTAGCAAAATCTTTTTAAATTAATAAAGGTATCAATAGGTATCACAAAATAAATGCCATTATATTCAGAAGACTAAATTAATTCATATAAAGAATGTAATAGTAATGAGCCTATCTTTTATCAAGCTTCCTGAAATTTTTTTAAAATTTCATACATGAACATTTACTTCCTAAAAATGTAAACATTTCAGCAGATGTCTATCTACATATTAACAAGTATAACTCCTTTTTTCAATTCTCAGTTCCACTAGTGACCTCACCATCCTCTCTTCATGGAGTTGGTGGTAACCATTTAAATGCATCCATGCAGAATATTAAGCTATTTATATTATGTATATAATAATCTGTGTCTGCCTGTGTTATCTTGCTCATGTTATTCTGCCTTGTCTCAAAAAATGCAAAACAATTTTACATTTCAGTATACACAGACACTAATAAATTGTTTGAAAAGCTGTTGAGGATCTTGTGAGCCAGGATGGATGTCTTAGAATTTGCCTATTTATTGGTCCCACTGTCGGTTGGTTGAAATTTAGATTCTTTCCTAACGTCAACTGTTATGAACCATTTTACTGTTATGCATTCTATCTTCCAACATTGGTACAAAGTACACCCTAGTGAAAACAATTAAAAACATTTGATAACATGTTGCTAACATGTTCTTGAATGCATTGATGATCTGCCAATAAAGTAAGTAATACCACACTGAGGTTAGAAGCGAAGTTTAATCTTGTGCCATGGACTTTATGTCTGTGTCCCCCCAGAATTCATACATTGAAACTCAATCCTCAGTGAGATGGTATTTGGGGATGGAGACTTTTGGAGGCAGGTCATGAGAGTGAAGCCCTTATGAATGGGATTAGTGCCTTTATAAGAAGTAACCCAAAAGAGATGATATCTCTTAGCCATAAGGGGGTACAGCAAGAAGGTGTCCATCTGCCAACCAGGAAGAGGGCTCTCAACAGGAACTGGATTGGCCAGAACCTTGATCCTTGTCTTCCATGCCTCCCAAACTTTAAGAAGTAAAATTCTGTTATTTAGGCCACCCAATATTTATGGTATTTTTGTTATAGCAGCCTGAACTAAGACATCTGGTCCATACCTTATGAGAATTTTTCCAAACTATGAATCTGACCATCTACAGAAGACAAAATCCAGGGCCTTCTCTCAGTGAGACAGGTAATAGGAGATACTATATACAATTTAGAAGCTGAAGAGTATACCCTCGCTCATAATGGTTAACTGGTCAGAAACTGTCAGTGCTTCCAGGAAAATGACAGAGACAAATAAAATATCTTTCTGGGGAAAAAAAAATCCATCCTGAAATTTTAAAAAAATCCACAATAATAATTTAAAGAGAAATGAGCATCTTTGACTTCCAGTTTCCAGTTCTGGAAAACTGGAAATCACCCCTCTATCTTAAGAAGTAAACCAAAGACTGAAAAATCAAGTTTTCTTGCAAAACTCTACACTAGCAATAAACAATTGGGAAACAAAATTACATAGATATAAATATAGACCTATAGATATAGGTATATATAGATAACTGGCAATGCAGTGGGAGTGCAGCCTTCCTGCAGAATGAAGGAAGAAATGACTTGCACATTAGCAACGATGGCCTCAGTAGATGCTCCAGCTGGCTCTACAAATTCCAGGGGACACTGTTCCTTCTTCTCTTCCACGTATAAGTGTATTGAACAGTGGCATTAGTAATTAAACTCTGAGATACTTCTGTCTTTGCTCCCTTGTACTTCCCCCTCTTTTGTAACCATTACCTGTATTAAATTCCTTTGGTTTGAAAACACCTGAGGTTTCTGGGGACACTGACATAATTTCCCTATACCTTGGAACACCAAGATATTTACTAATTCAGTAAGCTCACTAGCTTTACCAAGCCTCTTCCATGATCAGCCTTGACATGAAATAGTGTAAGAATAAGTTGTTTTAATGTTAAGCACATTTGTCTCATATTAAATACTAATCTGATCTTATATC
This sequence comes from Lynx canadensis, assembly GCF_007474595.2. Classification (NCBI taxonomy): domain Eukaryota; kingdom Metazoa; phylum Chordata; class Mammalia; order Carnivora; family Felidae; genus Lynx; species Lynx canadensis. Next base: position 13,639,793 of record NC_044311.2, read on the forward strand.
AAAAAGATACATCTAGACAAAGAAAGGTAATCTGAAGACCAGTCTTAGAGAAACAGAGTCACCAGATATAGTCTAGATTTATTAAAGTCAAATCTACTACAATGTGAACCTAAGTATATGTGTATAGATTTAAAAATATGTATAAATATATTTTCATGTATATATGTAGATATTTCATATACATGGAGTTATCCATGTTATCGGTATATTAGTCTATATTTAGCACTTATTCTTTAAACATTTTAAGTTATATTCATGTAAAATTTTCACATGAACTATCCTTAACATGATAATACTATTTGACTGTGAGGGAAAAGCCTATATTATCTTTCCTTATTTCTTTCTTTCTAAAGCCTTAAAGTCATGATTTTTTTTTAGAAAATTGGCCGACTAGATTATTTCAACATTTCTATGTTGAGTCATTCGAACATATACATCAAGCCATTTTAGCTTCCTATTCAAACCCCATTTTTAATTCTCTATGAGAATAGTTTCAGCTCTGAGGCCAAATAAAGATGTAAAACAGTCCTTTGTCAAGAATAAAAAGGAGATTACCTCATCAACGAGCTATGAAATAACAGAACTAATTTAACTCAGATAATGGGGACAGTTTTGGGAACAAGGTGGTAATGAAGTTACAAAAGTATAGAAAATACAATATTTTTAAAAAGTCACAGAAATAGAGGTGGATGAAAAGGAATGCATCAATTTTATTTTGTAATTGCCTTTTATTTTCTGCTGAGGGCTTTACCTCCCAAAGGGGTATATAAGTGAGGGTCACTGACTTTCGTAATTTTTACTAATGTAGTGGCATATTCAACGAACGTATACATTTGGAAACAACCATGTATTTAAAGAACTTAGACAATAAATTTAACAATGGAAAATTAAATTACAAGCATGGAACATAAAGTTCCATTTTTCATGACTTATTTTTTTTTTAGACCAGTATTAGGTTCACAGAAAAACTATGGGGAAGGTACAGAGATCTCCCATGTGCCTCCTGCCCCTACACATGGCCCTCCCCTATGATCAACATCTCCCACCAGAACAGTATATTTGTTACAATCGATAAACCCACATCAACACATCATAATCACCCAAAGTCCATAGTTTACATTAGGGTTCATTCTTGGTGTTGTACATTCTACATGTTTGGACAAATGTATAAGGGCATGTATCTATCATTATAGTATCATAAAGAGTATATTCACTGCCCTAAAAATCCTCTATGCTCTGCCTATTAATTCCTCTCCTATTCTGAACCCTGGCAACCATTGATCCTTTTACAGTCTCCATAGTTTTTCCTTTCCCAGAATGTCATGTAGACTTCTCAGACTGGCTTCTTTCTTTTAGTAATACGTATTCAATTACTTCCAGGTCTCTCATGACTTAATAGTTCATTTCTTTTTAGTGCTAAATAATATTCCACAGTCTGCATACACCACAGTTTTTTTATACACTCACCTACTGAGGACATCTTGGTTGCTTCCAAGTTTTGACAATTATAAACAAAACCGCTAGAAACACCCACGTGCAGGTTTTTACGTGGACATAGTTTACAAATCTTTGGGTAAGTATCAAGGAACGTGACTGTTGGATTCATGGTAAAAGTATGTTTTGCTTTATAAAAAACTGCCAAACCATCTTCCAAAATGATTGTATCATTTTGAATTCTACCAGCAAAGAATAAGAGTTCTTGTTCCTCTGTACCCTCACTACCACTTGGTGTTGTCAGTATTCTGACTTTTGCCCATTCTAATAGATGTACAGTGATATCTCATTGTTTCTTTAATGTTCATTTACCTGATGACATAAGATGTGGGACATATTTACATATGCTTATTTGTCATCTGTATATCTTCTACGGTGAGGTGCCTGTTAAGGTCTTTGGCCTAATAGAAGCAGTGGTTTTTCTTGTTAATTTTAAGAGTTCTTTGTATATTTTAGATAATAGTCCTTTATCAGATGTTTTTTGGAATATTTTCTTCCAGTCTGTGGCTTGTCTTACTCTCCTGACATTGTTTTTTGCAGAGAAGTTTTTAATTTTAATAAAGTCTATCTCATTAATTCTTTCTTTCAAAGACTGTGCCTTTCTGGAGCGCCTGGGTGGCTCAGTCGGTTAGGCGGCCAACTTCGGCTCAGATCATGATCTCGCGGTCCATGAGTTCGAGCCCCGCGTCGGGCTCTGTGCTGACAGCTCAGAGCCTGGAGCCTGTTTCAGATTCTGTGTCTCCCTCTCTCTGACCCTCCCCCATTCATGCTCTGTCTCTCTCTCTCTCTCAAAAATAAATAAACGTTAAAAAAATTTTTTTAAATAAATAAAAAAAAAAAGACTGTGCCTTTCATATGTCAAAAGGCATTGCCACAACCTAGATCATCCAGTTTTTCTAAGTTGTTTCCTAGGAAGTTTACAGTCTTGCATTTTACATTTCAGTCTATGATCTATTTTGAGATGATTTTTGTGAAGGGTATAAAGTGTCTATATTCATTTTTTTTTTTTTTGCATGTCATTGGTCCAGTTGTTCCAACACCAATTATTGAAAATACTATTTTTGTTCCATTGTATTGTCTTTGCTCCTTTGTTGAAGATCCATTTGGCTTTATTTATGCAGGTCTATTTCTGGGCTATTCTGTTGCACTGATGTATTCTCTTTTATTTTGCCAATGTACTATCTTGATTACTGCAGTCTCATAGTAAGTCTTGAATTTGGGTAGTATCTCTCCTCTAACATTGGTGTTTTTGTTTTGTTTTTTCCTTTAATACCATGCAGGCTTTTGTGGGTCTTTTGCCTCTCCATAAACTTCAGAATCAGTTTGTTGATATCCACAAAATAACTTGCTGGATTTTGACTAAGATTATATTGATTATAATCAATAGATAAGTTGGGAAGAACAGACGTTGTGACAATATTGAGTCCTCCTATCCATGACCTTGAAATAGCTCTCCATTGATTAGTTCCTCAATTTCTTTGGTTAAAGTTTTGTTGTTTCCCTCATGTAGGTCTTGTACATATTTTGTTAGATTTATACCTAAGTATTTCATTTGGGGAAGTACAAATATACGTGTAATGCATGTTTAATTTCAAACCCCACTTTTTAATCGGTAGTATATATTAAGGAAAGTGGTTGACTTTGTATATTAACCTTATATCCTGTAACCTGGCTATCATTGCTTATTATTTCCAGTTCTTGCTGCTGGTTCTTTCAGGTTTTCTACATGGATGATCATGTCATCTGTGAACATAGACAGTTCTCTTTTTCCTTTTCAATCTATATTCTTTTTTATTTTCTTTACATGTTTTATCGGATTAGCTAGAATTTCCAATACAATGTTGAAAAGAAGTGGTGGGAGAAAAGATCCTTGCCTTATATCTGATCTTAAAGAGAAGTTTTTCACAAGTGATGATTTTGGAAGTTTTTTGTAAATATACTTTATCAGGTTCAAAGCTCCATTTTTAATCTTCATAGTGGTCCACTTTACATGTAAGAGGCTTTTATTTTGCTTGCTCTTTACAACTTTTCAAAAATTTAAGAGTTCAGAATGCACATCATTTAAATTTTATTTGTTCATTTAATGACTTCTTTAGAAGTTTGCTAAACTCACATTATCTTAATTTTAGGTCAGATTTAAACACAATTAAAATTAATAAACTAACAGAAGTCATAATTCAATAAGGAAAAGCAATGGGCTTACAATGAGTATCTTTTGTAGACCCTGTACTCCTATACATTCTTATCCTAAGCATAACTTCAGGTCACAATACTTTTGTTCACTCCTTAGTCAAGGACATTCACTATTGCAGTCAAGATGGACCTACAGTATCTTAGGAGTTAAGGTGGTGGTACAGTGGGATGCTGAAAGGCTGGCTCTGGAGCATGGTTTCACCCTTGTCCGACTGCTTACTAGCTATGTGACCGGGAAAGTTATTTAATGCTCTAGTTAGGTGAAATAATATCTATTTCAAAAGGATTAAATCAGTTATTATACATAGTTCTCAAAACGATGTCTACAGTATAGCATATATTGTAAGAGTATTACCATTATTATTAAATGATGGGGACTAAAGTACCTGCATAAATAATTCAGGTAAAACCACCAAATCACCTAAGTTTTCAGACTTTACAACCTCATATTAATATGATCAATGTAGAAATTACATAATATCAAGGTACTACAGTGATTGGCTAAAAAAGCCAACTTGTGTGGCTGCGGGAGATGAGAGAAACTGTACATGAATTTAACCAGCTATGAGCTCAGTTATTTCTTCTGCCCTGGGTGGACACAAAGAAATGACAATTTTAAAGGTTAATTGATTTCTCTTAACCTGTTACCAGCAATAAATAAACAAACTAGACCAGGATCATTTCATTTATGTGGATAATCTACATCTCCCTCTGGGAAAGTTAATGAATTTAGGAAAGAGAAAGAAAATAAGAGAAGTATTGACCCCCTTTCCCAAAGCAAAGTGTGCGTCAAACATATTTTCCCTTGCTTAGTTCTACAGTGTATCTGCTTCCATAGCTGGACATTTCTTTTACGAGGTACAATAGGAGGTTAATGGATCAAATGAGCAGATGGTAATATTCTGGAAAATAATGATAATACTTACACCACCACCAGGGTCTCAACCCTGCTGAGTGATATGGTAACTCAGCAGTGGGGAATTGTTCCTGGGGGTACACAGACAATCTGTAGTGTTGCTTCCATTAAGTGGCTGAATGATCAGCTGCTAAACACATATACACACACACACACACACACACACACACACACACACACACACCCCTCACACAAGAACACATTTTGTGTAATACACTATTAAAAACAATTCTTCTCAAGAATGCCCAGGGACTGTTAACTCTTCAAGTCACCAAATGTCTAAGGACCGTCACCTACATGCTTAGTAATACTGCAAAGTACTTCTCAAAATGTTATGCTTAAAAGTTCATAAAATAATCTTAGCCATTGTGTAAGCAATGAAAAACATGTTGCGTATTTATTTGCAGTGCATAAGAAAAAAACTGCTCAGAAAAACCATAATTTCATAAATATTGCTTAAGATAAAGTGAAAGTAGGAATATAAGTTTTTTAAAAATGTCGCAGGGGAGGATCAGACAAGTTCACTTAGATGCGCTCCATCCTAAATCTCCAATAAAATGATGGTAAATAGATGTTTTACAAGAACAAATCTCCAAGGATGAAGGAAGAGAAGAAAGAGCAATAGCAACATAACTGATGATTTGAAATCAGAAAGACTAGGGAAAGCTTGTGTACTCAGTCCTGGGAAGCTGAGTCTGGTGGCAGCACACTGAGGAAGCTAAGGAACAACTCACTCTTCACCGCAGAACTCACACAGATCAGGAGTTGGTAGTATAGAAACTTCTAGCAGAGGAAGAGACAGTGGAAGAAAAAAAAAACAACTGAAGATTGCATTGCAACTTTGCTCAAAAAGAACTTCGATGTCCAGATTCTTTCTTATACTTTACATAGTCAGGCAACTGCTAAGGACACACCTCTGCAAAAGACAGGAGGATTCAGGTCCAAAAATGAATGAAAGAATGAATGAAAAACGAATGAACGAAAAACGAATGAACATGTCTACGAGCAGTAAGGCAAAGATAAAGGCAGAGATACTTTAGAAAAACAGGGAATAAGTGAAGGCTTACATATGAATGATGAGATTACAAAAGACTGGAAAATTCTTCCTTGGTGATTTTGACCAACCTGACTAAATGTAATGATCCTGGAGTTCCCTAATAAAGAAGCCCGGCCAACCCACATTTGAAAATTATCATCTGCATCTAAGAATTTCCAACCACGTTTGGTACCACATCGTTAAGTTTGAACAGACAGAAAAGGATAATCAGATGTTTTGGAAACAAACAAAAACAAAACAAAACAAAAATACACAAAACAACAATGAAAACAAACAGAAAAACAATCGGGGCAAAACAGAGATGATGCACAGAGGAAACAACTTCAAAAATATTAGTATCTTCTGAGAGAGAACAGGAAATATTTCATTTATGAATCAATGACTGGATGATATAAAAAGAACATTTGGAGAACTAAATGTGACAATAATAATCAAGACGGTAAGGGGGTATGTCAAGAATCATAAAAGCAGTACGTGCGTGACTAAAGTGGGGTTACGTGTATGGCCTATTATACAATTAGATTTGGGCCATAAAAAAGGTGCCATCTGCAGTATTATTGGTGCTGGAGAGTATACATCTATTGGGGCCCACTGGAAGGTTCCTTGAGGGAGGAGGGGTGTGCAATGAGCCATCAAGAGTATCTACTGCTGTGACAGGTAGAGATGGGCTCAGGACTCTCCTTTTAGAGAAAATGGCAGTAACAAAAGAAATTTTTTAAATGTGGGAGCACCATAAAGAGAAACAGAAAATATACAAGAGTCATGTATTTGGAGAAAAGACGGATGGAAGGAGAAAACTGGAACGAATAATCAGTAAATTTTGTTAAGGACTGAATAAGAGGGGCCTGGGGCACTTCCAGATGGAGGCATGTAACAGAGTCAGTAGTGTGGCAGTGGAATTCTGGAAAGAAGTCAGATCTGGGGATAACCACTGAGTTATTCACATGGAATATTATTCTACTTTCCTTCTTTCCCTCCTTTGCTTCCTTTTCTCCAACAAATATTTACTGGACCTGTAGATCTAATAAGGTGAATAAGATCTCTGCACTTAAAAAGCTTTCATTCTTACAGGATGAAGGCCATAAATGAGATTAAAAGAGAGAGAAACACAGAGAGAGAGAGACCCAGAGATAACGTTTCCAAGTAAGAGGAATGTGATACTGAAGACAATGACGATAGCAACATTTCTATAGTGTCAGACTTGGTTTTAAGCATTCTTCCCCTTACTACTCAGATGTGTCTGCAAACCAGCCACACCTATATCACCTGGGAGTCTGTCAGAAATACAAACTTTCTGGGGGCGTCTTGGTGGCTCAGTAAGTTAAACCTCCCACTCTTGATTTTGGCTCAGGTCATGATGTCACGATTCCTGGGATCTAGCCCCGTGCTGGGCTCCAAGCTGGACAGTGAGGAGCTCGCTTGGGATTCTCTCTCTCTCCTTCTCTTTCTGCCCCTCCCCCACTTGGGCACGCTCTCTAATTAAATAATTTAAAAAAAAAGAAATACAAACTTTCTGGTGCCGTCTGAAATGACTGAATCAGAATCTACATTTCATCAAGAGTCCCATTTGATGGTACATGTTATAGTATTGGAAACACCACATTATGCAGTTTTGTTCTATTTTTGAGAGACAAAGCATGCACATGCACATCAGCAGGGGGAGGGGCAGAGAGAGAAGGGAACAGAGGATCTGTAGCAGGCTCTGTGCTGACAACAGTGAGCCCAATATGGGGCTTTAACCCACCAACCATGAGATCATGACCTGAGCCGAAGTTGGACGCTCAACCGAGCCACGCAGGTGCCCCATTACACAGTTTTTCCTCAGTAAATCTACATAAATCCATTGAGGTAAATATTATCACTGGCTTCATTCTAAAGATGAAAAAAACTGAGGTACGTTGGCGTTAAGGAATTTGCCCAAGGTCGTTAGCTCGTAAATGCCCAAGTTGGGATCTGAAGCCACACCATCTCGCTTGGGTATCAATGCTCAGAATCACTGCGCAATATAGTCTCTCACTGTTATCAGAGCACTAAATTTTGGCAAAAACTCTTATGTTTAAAAAAAAAAGTTTCAACATTTTCTTTATTTTTGAGAGACAAAGACAAAGTGTGAGCAGGGAAGGGGCAGAGAGGCAGAGGGAGACACAAAATGTGAAGCAGGCTCTAGGCTCCAAGCTGTCAACACAGAGCTCGAACCCAAGAACTGCGAGATTGTGACCTGATCCGAAGTTGGTCGCTTAACCGACTGAGCCACCCAGGCACCCCAAAACCTCTTATATTTAAGGACAGAAGCATAGGACAAGTATTCTAATTGCTAGAGTAAGGAAAGATTTATGAAGAAAACCAGAAACAGAAGGGTTTAAGAAATATTCGAGTTCATAAAGGAAAAGATCACAAGCCACTTGTTCATCAAAAAAAGATAAAGTCCAGTCCATTGAAGTTGCCGGTTAGGAAGTTAGTGATGTTCAAGAGGGGGGTGCAGGTGAAAGTCCCAGTGCAAAGCATGGGGGTGGCACTGCCTAGGAAGTGATGAGCACAGACTTCTCATTCAAAAGCAGCTCCCAAAGGGCACCATCGGTGTCCACAGTAAGACAAGCAACTGACAAAGCAAGAGAATCGGTTCTGCTGAACGGGAACATTTTCCCTCACCTGGAGGATTAAGGCCCTACCCCCTAAGGTTCACTCCTCTTTCCAACACAACCTCACAGCTAAATTTTCTCTCTCCGGTTTGCTTATACAAATGTCAAGCTGAACATCTAAGTTAAAGGGATTTCTATTGGTGTTGAAGCATTGCACAGATTAAATGAAAGAGGGAAATATAATCTGCTTCTGTCCACAAATCCACCTTAGTAAAAGTGTGGGGAAAAGAGGTTTTCAGCAACTTTCTGATCTATTTAAACTTCAAAACACTTTACATTATAGCTACTCTCCACATGTCTGCCCTTCTCCTGCCTCCAAACTTTAGTATGTTTCCCAGTGAAGTTTAAAGTCAGGTGAAAACAATAGTGAATAGTGTTTTGTTGCTGTGCCCCCTCATATGCTAATTTCCCAGGTGTGCGTGCAACCTTACAGTGCTGGGCTCCTCGTGTTCATTTTGGAGACATACCCTTTCTTCTCCTCTACATGTAAATATGTTAATTTCTGAGGAAACTATTTGTGATATCAGGGTGCTAGACGCCAAAAAAAAAAAAAGTCTTTTAAAATGCCGCATTCATATTGCAAACAGCAATGTCACAAAGAAGTCTGCTGGAAATTACGCCATTCACCGGCATAAGAAAACAGTAAAACAAAGTATTTTGTGGGTAGAATGATATATTTCTTTTTTTTTTTTTTAATTTTTTTTTCAACGTTTATTTATTTTTGGGACAGAGAGAGACAGAGCATGAACGGGGGAGGGGCAGAGAGAGAGGGAGACACAGAATCGGAAACAGGCTCCAGGCTCCGAGCCATCAGCCCAGAGCCTGACGCGGGGCTCGAACTCACAGACCGCGAGATCGTGACCTGTCTGAAGCCGGACGCTTAACCGACTGCGCCACCCAGGCGCCCCTAGAATGATATATTCTTAAAGCTACATTTTTTTCCAGCTAACATACTTTAAATATCTATGGATGATGTGAATGTTAGGTAGTTATTTGGTTTAACTGGATTAATCCAATAAGAAAGACAGGTGCATCCTCGAATACTTCATTTCTTGTCCAACACTGAAACTGTCAGGACCTTTCACGTGGAAGAGGGGTAGGCAAGCTGTGGTCTATTGGCCACATCTTTTTTTGGAATACGGCTGTGCCTATTTCTTAATGTTTTGTCTATGGCTGCATTTACACTATAATCACAGGTTTGAGAAGTTGTAATCTATACCATAGAGCTAATAATTCCTGAAATATTCACTATGGACCCTTTACAGAAAAACCCTACCAACACCTAGGTAGACAATATAGAGGGGAAACATGGGACAGAAGACAGAGTACTGGCTATGAGACTTTTTCTTTTTCTAAAATATGGACTAAAGTTTGTAAAAAATAGTTGTCTAAACCCCCCACATTTACCTCCAATTCCTTCCAAAGTCCTAGTGAAATGTTAGTAGAGATACACAAGAATAATCCACCCGTAATAGCAGAGGAAAAAGGAAGTATGTAATCAGCAAGCCAGAAACTTCGACAAATTTCTGCAAGACAGCAGTTAGATGGGTCTTAGTGATATAAAAGTGAGACTAGCTAAGAGACAAAAGAGCCTGCAGTGGAGGTGGGCACAATGCTTCCTGGTGGAGTCCCCCAGAGGCCCAGCAGATAGAGGGAGTGCAAGCAAACTTGGGAGCAGGAATTAGAATAATTACTTAAAGGCCTTATTATGGGGGGGCGCCTAGGTGGCTCAGTCGGTTGAGCATCCAACTTCGGCTCAGGTCATGATTTCCCGGTTTGTGGGTTCAATCCCTGCATCGGGCTCTGTGCTGATGGCTCGGGGCCCAGAGCCTGCTTCAGATTCTCTGTCTCCCTCTCTCTCTGCTCCTCCCCTGCTCACACTCTGTCTCTCTCAAAAATGAATGAAGATTTAAAAAAAAAAAAGGACTTACTATGCACAGCTAGGGTCAGTCTCCCCCTTCAATTTCCTATTCTGTTCAGTTGGCTGCAGCAATAAATCCCTTTCTAAGCCTCAAGTAGGGCTTTCTTATAAGAAAGATTCATCTCTCAAGGGTCCATTAGCATGTATGTTAGGACTGGAGAGAGATATAAAACAAGTATAATGTCACTGGACCACTGGGGGAGAAAAGGAAAGGCAGCTGGATCAGGAGATGGGATGTTTCCCCATGTAGGGGATATTGGACGTTTATGACTGCTCTGAATCTCTCAAGCACTTTCTCTACTTTTCATGGTCCCCTATATTGTGAATACTGCTTCCCGGGGTACAATTTTTAAAGCCCTTATTTTCTACCCTACATTGCAACTAGAATGTAGATATATGACTAGTTCCCCAATCAGTTGTATCCGTACAAGACTCCGATTTGGGCGTGACTACACAAAGAAGCAATTTGGGCAGAGGGAGTGAATTTGGGCTCTACAGTGCAGATGACAGCTGCTCCCCAATTAGGCCTCCTTCAGTGAGGTTATTCCAATTGTTTGTTTGTTTGTTTGTTTCTAAGGGTTTCTCCTAGAAACTGACCCTCCAACTCTCTTCAACAATTAGCTGAATTATTTAATATCTCTTAATAAATCCCTTCTAAATTAAACTAACTGAAGTGGATTCTGTGTTCTTCACCTAAGAATTCCAGCAAATAAAACCTTGAAATGAAATGTTCTTTAGCTTGGTGCCAGTGGTAGCCCTGAGCCTGGCTATAGGCTTCCTGTCCACACACCCCTAAAGCAAACTCTGTACCAGGACAGGTTCTTACCCCTACACAGATTCAGCCTTCTCTTTAAGAGTAGGAGACTTTGCTCGACAACCACTAAAGAAATGCGGGCCACATAGCACACCGTCAAGATAGTTCTTCATTGGTAAATATGAATAGTCAACCAAGGTTCACTTGGTATTGGAGGAAAATTCCCAACTTCAAAGAGGGAGATCAAAGTGGACGAGAGAAGCATCCACCCAGAGGGTACAGATATAATGTGCTTTCTAATGCTTTTTTAAAAACGCTATTTATTTTCCTCTTAGAAATTTGAAGAACGAATCATCTGTAATAAGACAAGCACTGTAAAAAACGATCAATTAGCAAGAAAGAGATCCAGGAAATGAATAAAATGGTTGCAAAATAAAATGTAGACTAAAGAGACTAATAACAGAATGCGAACAGATATAGGACATATTTATAGTAAGTAATATAAATTCAAGGAAAATCCCTAGACCATGGCCCAAAGGATAAACAAATGGGAAATATTAGAGGAATGTTAAGATACATAGGGGATAGATATAGAATGTCCAAGCCTAATCTAAAAACCAAAGATAAGAGAACAAGGACAATAAAGGGAGAAAATAATCAAATAGAAGAAAATTTCTCTCAAGTCTTCAGAACTGATGAAAAAATTTCAGGCATACAGATTTTGATATTTCGGCACTCCACTGAAAGAGTATTTTAAATCATCCCCAAAAGAAAGCACGTCAGCTGTAAAAGAATAAGAACCAAAATGGCATCAACATTCTTTCTCATCATCAACATTTCATATTAGGAAAAAAACAGAATGACAATAAGCATCAATTAAAAGTGACATGGAAGAATTCTTTCTAAAAACAAAAGCAAAACAAAAATAAACAAACTTGAAAATCTATTTCAGCCAGAAGAGGAATCCAACAGAGAGAAATCATGGCATCTTAGGAACAATGGAACAACTTTAGAAGTAAAGTGAAAAATAACAACAACAATAAAGAATCAAAGAATGGCAGTCAGGAGGCATGTGGGGGTTTGGGTAAAGAATGTCTTCAGGAAGAGTCTCCACTCCATGGATGTGATAGTAAGATGAAGGTATGTGTTCTCCATCAACTACAATAGCAAGACTATCAGAAACTAGGCAAAAAAACCTTTAAAGTCATGTTCTAAATATGGAGCAAATATGGGGTGTCATCTTGTGTAACCAGTCATGTATAAGAATGAAGAATACACATTTGACACATCCTCTTGAGATCAAACTTTTTTTTCATTTTTTATCCTAAAATTAATAATATTAATATAATCAGAATGTTTTAAATTCTATGTATAAAATTTTCAAAGTTTTATATCAACTAAGGGTAAACATTGAAGAATTAATTATGATCATAAAATGAGATGTAGAAGATGTAGTTCTGACATGTTAAGATTGGTAGGAAGAGGAGGAGGAGGAGGAGGAGAAAGGAGTGGGGGTGGGGGGAAGGAGAAAAGACAGGACAGGGAGACACTTCCTTACATTACTTCTTTATATTACTTAGTAGGACAGTCCAGAGTGTAGGATAAAGAAACACTGGGTTAAGTATATTAAGTACAATTGTTAATAGAGAGCTAAGTATATTAAGTACAATTGTTAAAACAATATTATTAATAAAAACAGAAAGTAGAAGGAGTAGGGGAGGATATCAGAATTAAAATTGCTAACATTCCTAATTTTTCTTGTCAGGCCGTCAACAGAAACTGTATGTCTTCATCAGTTTAAGATGCTATGACAAAACATCATATACTGGGTGACTTAAACAACAGAAGTTTCTCACAATTCTGGAGGCTGGGAGATTCAAGATCAAGGTGCCAGCAGATGCAGTTCTTGGTCTTTTTTCCTGGCTTGAGGAAAGCTGCTTTCTCAGCACACCCTCACATAACACAGAATGTTCTAGTGTCCTTTCATCTTCTTACAAGGCACAAATCCGATCGTGGAGAGACTACCCTCATGACTTCATCTAAACTCAATTACCTCCCAAAGGCCCCACTTCGACCTTCAACATAGGAATTTTTGGAAGACACAAATTTTCAGTACATAATACTCTACAAACACAGTAAGTCAATGTGTATCAATTATACTTTGTTTAAAAAATATCAAAAGCATATGAATTAATACATTTATTTTAAATGATTGGACTAACCACCAAGAAGGCTCTGGAAATACTTCAAGACCATGGTGTTGCGGTGTCTTGCGGTGTTATTTAAAATAGCCAAGAAATGCAAACAACCCAATTGTCCATTAATAAATGAATGGATAACAAATACAATGGGATATTAGTCACATAAAGAATGGAATCTTGCCATCTGCAACATGGATGAAACAAGAAGGTGTAATGCTAAGTGGAAAACGTCAGTCAGAGAAAGACAAATACCATATGATTTCACTCATATGTAGTATTTAGGAAACAAATGAACAAAGAAAAAATAAGACAAACAGAAAAAGAGACTTAAATACAGAGAACTGGTGGTTACCTGAGGAGAGGTCGGTAGGGTGAAAGAGGTGAAGTGGATTAAGAGTACACTTAACTTGATGAACACTGAGAAACGTAACAATTGTTGAATCATATTGTACACCTGAAACTAACATAACCCTGTATGTTCATTATACTTGAATAAAAAATAAAGACAATGGTCTCTAAGGAGTGGCAGTAGAAGTAGAAATTCAACAGAGGAAAACTTTTTGGCTTTTAATTTTTTAACTTTCTGTGTTGTTGAAATATTTTTATACTATGTACATGCCTTATTTTATAACTTAAATAAAGCAGTGAAATAAAATAAAAGCCATATTTGTGAGGATAACCAGAGCAAGATTTAGATATTTGAAACTGTAAAGACCAAAAAACAACATGATTAGAATATATATCATAAAGATGTAAAAAAAAATTAAATTTTGTTATGTTTGGGTAGCCAACAATACAGTTGACTCTTAATCAACACAGGGATGTTATAGGTGCCAACTTCCTACCCTCAGTCTAAAATTCATCTATAACTTCCAGCTTCCCCAAAACTTTACTATTAATAGCCTACTGTTGACTGGAAGCCTTACCAATAACATAGTCGATTAACACATACTTTGTATCTTATATGCATTATATATTGTATTCTTACAATAAAGCTAGAGAAAAGAACATGTTATTAAGAAAGAGAAAATACATTTCCAGCACTAAACTGTATATATAAGAAATATTAATGTGTAAGTAGACCAACACAGTTCAAATCTGTGTTAACTCAAGCGTCAACACAGATTTATTAACACAGATGATAAAAAAAATCCCAAAATGTTTTGTTATACATTTTTTAATGTTTATTTATCATTTTTGAGAGAAAGGGAGAGAGAGAGAGACTACGAGCAAGCAGGGGAGAGAGAGAGAGGAAGACACAGAATCTGAAGCAGGCTCCAGGCTCTGACCTGTCAGTACAGAGCCTGATGTGGGGCTTGAACTCACAAACTGCCAGATCATGACCTGAGCCAAAGTCAGATGCTCAACTGACTGAGCCACCCAGGCGCCCATTATTACACATGTATATCTTAGAAAAATATTGTGAAAGTTGACAAGTCTCAAGGTGTACTGACATGAAGAAAATTATTCCTGGGTGTCTTGTTGGGTAACAATCATATTCCATCTCTTTCTAATAAAAACCAAGCTTCTTTTGTGACGTTTCCTATTTTCTAAATCATTTGATCTACTATCCCCATCTAATATCCTCAATCCATTAATATTACATCTTTCTTTCCAGCCATCAGGCCATTCCTACCTTCATTTGCATCCTTACGTAGTTTAGAGCCCATACATGATTGTTACATTCACTGACTTCTAATTGCTCCCAATTCCCCTGTGGCTTTCTACTGTCTTCATGGTTTCTCCTTTATTCCTCAAAGACTTGGGGGTCCTGGGTTCTCTCTTTTTCTTTATTCCTCCATTTCTGCCATCCATCTAGATATCGGAGTCCATGTAAATGACCCATCTAATATGCTCTTTGATTCTTGACTTTCTCATCTCCAGTGACTGTTTTCCTCCTATTGCCTCAGCCACTGCATCCCTACAGTGAGATCCTGGACTTCCAACACTCGAAACTGCTCAGTCTCCAAAGTCATTAGTTCAATCAGTCCACTCTCTCTAACAATAAGTTTAAAGGGGGAATGGATGGATGTAGCCTTTTTGTCCCTTTCCCCCTTCCTGCTGGTTGAAACATAATACCATCTTGGACCAGAAAATGGAAGTCACATGAGAGAGAAGATGGCATACCAAACAGAAGAGGTCTGCAGAAACACTATCAGTCTCAACTGGAGACCAAGTAATTTGAGAGAGAAAGCTTATATAAGCTTTTATCATTTTATGTCTAGGTCCACTGAAATTAGATTCCAACTTGCTGATACCACTATAAATTCTTGGTCACCAGTTCAGGTGGTTACTCAACACTATTTGGCAAACTTAACATCATTTTTCTAAGAAGTTATCTCTCTCACACTCCATAACCACCATTCACTGCCTTCTTCCCCATCTCCACACTAATTTCTTGCCTCATACTTCTTAAATACTATTAATATTGCTGTCAAAGCTACTAAATCCTTACTCTTCTTTTCCTTTTTTCTTTCCAATAACTTTGAAGGAAGTGAGGCTCCTGCTAGCAAAGGCCAGTCCCTCTATGGGTGCCCAGATTCTTCCTTTCTGCCACCTCAGTTTTCCCCTCCTAATTGCATTTTCAGCCTCTCCTTCTCCCTCCCCACTGCCCTCTTTCCTAGTTCTCTGAAATTAACATTTTAACTTGCTCCAATTGATGTCAGACTGAAAAAACAACACCCTCCATGCCACCTCTCTTTCTAGCTACTGTTCTCTCTTCTTCTACACATGCTGCTCATCACATTATCTGTACACACTATTACTATTTTCTCACCTTCTATTAAGTAACCAACTTCCTTCAAAGGCAGTACAGTACTTCAAACCTAAGAACATTGCTCTTGATAAGAAAACATGCACTTTAAAACAATTTTAAATCACTTAAAATAAACCTTTTGTTAATGCTGATATCAAAAATGGTAACAAACAGCCTCCAATTAATAGCCTTTTTTTTTTTTAAATCTTAAACTCACTTGACCTGACATGACTATACTTTCTCTTGACTACTTTGACAACAAAGTACCCTGGCTTTTCTCCTATCTCTCTGGCCATTTTCCATTTCCTTTACCAACCCAGCTCCTCCATATTTGAAAGCTCCCAATTCTTTGCCTTGTCAGTAACCCTGCATTTTGATCTCTTTCCCTCACCCTCTCTTCTTCTCTGTGAGAGAAACTTTTATTCACCCTTCAGGTGTCATTTAAGTATTATGGCCTCACACAAGGCTTGTATAAATTCCCAGTCAAAAAAATGTCTGCCATGTTTCTTGTGAAGTCTCTGTCTTTGGTAATCTTATATACTCATTTTTGATATTATTTATGTCAGGGCTCACACTCTACCATAAACTCCATAAGGGCAGGAACAGTGTCAGTGTATTCATCACTCTATTTGAGTATAATACATGGAAGAGGTTCTAGAATTATCTCTCGAAAGAATAAATAATTTAGGACTAGGAACATTTTCAGCTACCTCTACCGTAATGCAATTACAGAGAAAGGAGACTCTGTAGGTACACTACTGTTGGATTCATTTTCCATTGTTTTCTCCATCAAAAATCAACAATCATTTTTTTTCTTTTTTGATGGGGGTGGAGGGAGAGTATATTAGAAATCTCTATACTTTTTGTTCAATTTTATCTGTCAACCTAAAATTGCTCTAATCCATTAATTTAAAAAAATAAGAAGGCACCCAAACTTAGTAGTTAATAGCATGGGCTATAAGTCAGATGGCTAATTCAAATCCCAGCACTATCATTTTGGAACTGTGTAACTTTGGGCAAGTTCCTTAAACTCTCCCTTAGGACGGTGTGTTATATTTTATTTTGTTTTAACATTTTAGTCATTGCTGTATCCATAGAACTTAGAACAATGCCTGGCATGTAGTTTGTACTCAGTAAGTACTCAACAAATGAATGAATGCACTTTTTAAAGAGACCAAACAAACATGTCTCAACTGCAACTTTGCATACAGCTCTGCAACAAAATGAAAGGTCTCTGTTTATACAACCCACATCATTTCATCAACTGCAACATGGACAGCCAGAGACATCCATACCAAATCCTCATATGCTAATATTTTCTTCAATTCATGTTTCTCAGTGTTTCAAATATCATTTCTCCCTAAATCCACCAAGTTTCCCCATTCATCTCGGTTCAATCAAGAAGCACATCCTGTGAATAAAAATGGAAAGGTATACTTCATGTCTTCGTGGACAAAAATAAGCACCTCAATATACTTGTTTGCTGTGATTGGTAAAACCACAGTCTTTGATAAACACCAGCTGAGTATTAACCACTTAGACTAGTCTTCAACTTGCAGAAATCCTTGGTACCATCTCAACTTAAAATGTCTCAGCAAAACAATCTACTTACTGCTATTCTCTAGTAATATCATGTGTAAGACTCCCAGGAGAACAGAGAAAAATAATTAATGTCTCTCTCTGGAACTTAGAAGGAATAGAAGAGCTACAATGCAGGCGATTGCCAAGACCAAAAAGCATGTTCCACAAAACTTGGCAAAGGAATCCAAGTTGGCAAGGGAATCAAAACATTCTTACTATGCAGGTTGGGATCATGTTGAATTCATGTCAACAAATAACAGTTCTCTAAGGCCCAGCTCAGCAAATTTATGTTCTTAAAGAAAAGCAATGTGCTATGGACAGTACAGTTATATTAAATGCCTTCAAGTTCGTGCAGCACATGGTGAACATTTGTTCTGGTATTTCAAAATTGAACACAGTTTTTTTCAAAATTTTACTTCTAAAGTGGACATAAATCAAACTTCCAGAAGAGGATACAATTCATTCTATTTAAAATTTTAACCCTTCTTGTGGAAGGTAAAAAAAATTCATTCAATGCAATCATAGTTAGATCATTAACTACTAGCCTTGTCATCAACCTCATCATCAACAGATATTTATTGAGTATACACTATGTGTTGGATGTTATGTTAATCTATGAAGACAAATTTTATTATCTATAGTCAAAGATGATAAAATATGGTTGGAAGAAAAGGAGTTAGTACTTGTCTGTTTATTCCTTCATTTATTTAGTTGCATAGTCATTCTGTCTTTCATTCATTCACTCTGTAGTCTCTCCAATTTGCCAAATGCTCAACCCAGTGCCTGGCATATAGAGGTGAACAAAACTGACATCGTCTCAGCCCTCATGGAACCAGATATTCTACCGAGCATTTTACAAATGTTACCCCACTTACTTAAACCTCAGAGTTACGACTACCAAGAAACTGTTTTCTCCGTGGCAAGGACCATTTGGTGCTCGCTGAAGATCCACACTTTTCCTATATTTTCTTGTCCCCCTTGCAGGTATGTTAGGCTATGTGAAACTTATTTCCACCTGTTCTCTAGAATTAACAAATGTCACTTACACGCGAAGACCATTAAAGCTGGTGTGCTCCCTCCATCTCTAATCACCTACTTACTTGTGCCCATGAAGGCCACATGCTCAAATGGTTCTGCCACAAAATGGAAGGGGCCTGCAGCACTGGTTAACAAATGGAAGAAGTTGCCTTGGGAAAATCACTGGACCTGCACAGTAATATACATGAGCAAGAAGAAAAAAACTCATATTCTGTTAAGCCACTGAGATATCCGTTTAGCTGTTACCACAGCAAATCCTAACTCGTACACTTTCACTCTTCCTCATCATGATTCCTAAGATTCTGGGATCCACATTAAGATGGAAGCTGTTTGTCTCATGAATCCTCAGGCATTTTATTGCTAATTGATCATCTCAAATGTCAAAGTCCAGAATTGTGTGGGCAGTGTTGAAAAAAAGATTACCAGGAAAAATAGCCGCTTATCTGAGGAGTTTCTATTGTGTCGCACAATGTTATCTCATAATCTTGTAATCCAAATTGTTCATATCCATAACTCTTATCTCTTCATACCATAGCTCTAATTCCTAAATTTATATACCAACTGGGATAAAAAAAAACTATTCTTCACTTTTTTCATCTCTACGCTATTTTTACATAAAGTCAGAACAAATTCGGGAACTAGAGTCAAATTTGCCTATCAAGATATTTGACTCTAATTAACTGGGAAGATAAGATGAAATGAAAGCCAATATGCACCTGTTTGATCATCCAGAGTGATAATGCCTTATGAAACAAATCAGCCAATAGAAAACTTACCGACATCTCAGACCTACTTACAATGAGTATCATAGGTCTATACGATTATCCAAATTATAATTCAATATTCAAAATACACTTTTGATGTATGCAGCATTATTTCACATTTTAGCGATAAGGAAACTGAGGCTCAAAGAGGTATTACCTACTTGGTGAATAGATACAAACCAGGTGTACCGAACTCCTTTTCTAGGCTTTCATGTAATACTGAAGAGGATAAAAGCAACGTGAGAAGAAATGAAATATATCTGACTCTGTTGGCTGGTTAACACAGCAGCCATCCCCAAACCTATTTCCCTGCATCCACTAATGGGGCTAAAAAAGCTAAATATCTACTTTGCCAGCCACCCTAGCAGCCACCTGTCCAATGAAACATAGAATTCTAGGAGGTATGTTAGAGAAAGTTCAGATTTCCTAATGACTGAAATAGAGCAGCTGGTGAAGCCACTGTCCCTTCTTCCTGCTCTAAGCACAGATGTGAGGCCTGAAGACAGAGCAGCCATCTTGCCATGAACAGCAAGCCAAGACACTAAAGATAGAAAGCCCCTTGATGACATTATCAACCCACCGTACCAGCTCTGGATTACCTACCCTTAAACTTACAGTTATATCAGATTTAATAAAGGAAGATACAGAGAGAGAGAGAGAGAGAGAGAGGGGGGGGGGGAGGGAGAACTTTTTTAAAAATCCATGTGTATTTACTGTATCAGTATTCTACTGTTATGTCACAAACCATCCCAAAACATGGTGGTTTCAAACAGCTGCCATTTATTAATGCACGACCAGCAATTTGGGCTTGGTTCAGTTGGTAGTTCTTCTAATTTGTCTTGGTTCCTTCATGTGGCTGTCCTCAACTGGCAGCTCAACTGGGGCTGGATGATATGAAATGATTTTACCTTGCCTAGACGTGCATGGTGGCAGTCAGCTGGGTCATGTGTCTCCGGCAATTTAGTCCAGACTTCTTCACACAGTATCAGTATTACAAGAACGCTGGTCTCAGAGCACAAGTTCTGTTAGCACAAGTTGTGTCACATTTGCTAATGATTAACTGGCTAAAGCAAATCACATGGCCAAGCTCCGAATCAGTGTGGGAGTGGACTACACAAGTGTATGCAAACAGCGGGGGGAGTGATTCACTGGCAGCCATTATTCTAATAATCTATCAGTTTGCTTTATGTTATTCACATCCTTAATATTAACAGATTTTATAGCCTGTGTGACAAATGAGTGTATCATTCTAAATCACCCAATCTTATTTAATATAAACTATCATCGGTATTTCAAATTTTATTTTCTCATATCTCTATGGAATGGATCCTTATCCACCTATTTTAATGTTGGAACATGTGGCTAAGACATGCAAAATCAAGAGCAAACTCTACTGGTTCGTTGGTGAAGCGACTTATCGCCAAGGACCTCTTGGCTCTGTAAGCAGTGTTTGTTTATTTCTTTTTTAGAAAACTTTTTATCTCTCAGCTTTACTGAGATTTGACCAAAAAAAAAGCTATATATTTAAGGTTAAGAAACTGATTTTTTGATATACATATACATTATGGAATAATCACCACAAACTTAAATATCATATCACCTGGCATAATTTTTTTGGTATATGTTAGATCACTTAAGATCTAGTCTTTTAGGGGTGCCTGAGTGACTCATTTAATTAAGTGTCTTGACTTCAGCTCAGGTCATGATCTCTTGGCTCATAAGGTTGAGCCCCGAGTAAGGCTCTGAGCTGTCAGCACAGGCTGGAGCCTGCTTCTGATTCTGTCTCTCCATCTCTCTCTGCCTCTTTCCTGCTTGTGCTCTGTCTCTCTCTCTCTCAAAAATAAATAAGCATTAAAAAAATATAGTATTTTAGCAATCTTCAAGTATATTATATAATATTGTTAACTAGAGTCAAATTGTTGTACATTAGATAGAACTTATCCATCTTGTGTAAATAAAACTTTATACCATTTGACCAACATTTCCCCATTTCTCTCTTCCCCTAGCTCCTGGCAACCAGCATTCTATTCTCTGTTTCTATGAGTTTGATTATTTTAGATTCTGCATATAAGTGAGATCATGAAGTATTTGTGTCTGGCTTAATTCATTTAGCATTAATGTACTCCAATTTCATAAATGTTGTTGGAAATGGCAGGATTTCTTTCTTTTATAAGAATGAATAATTCTCTGATGCTCCTTATGGGATTATTCGCAATAGCCAAGATATGGAAACAATCTATATGTGCACTGATGGGGGCACAATGATGGTGGCTCAGTCAATTAAACATCTGGCTCTTGATTTTGGCTCAGGTCATCATCTCACAATTAGTGTGATCGATCCCCATATCAAGCTTTGTGCTGACAGCGCAGAGCCTCCTTGGGATTCTCTCTCTCCCTCTCTCTCTCTCTGCTCCTCCCCCATCCTCTCACTCTCAAAATAAATAAACATTTTAAAAATACATAAATAAATAAATTCCATTTATGGATGAATGCACAAGGAAATGTGATACACACACACACACACAAACACACACACACACACATTATTCAGCCTTAAAAAAGATGGAAATCTGTAAGCAGTGTTGACCTTCCAGCAGATAGCTAATGGCTCATAAAAGATAATGGAAATGGGAAAACAATGTGGCAATGACAGATGAAACTTCCCAAAGATGGGGAGATCACATACAAACTGGAGTAAATGGGTCAGGAAATGTGAACAGTCTCTCTCACACTGTAATTAGCAGAAATTATTACTGCTACCTAAATAAGACTGCAATATTATGGTGTCATGAATTAATTTTGAACTTAAAAAGAGATGCGTGGAACATATGTGCATTTAGCTAATAGAAATTCTATATTCTGGAAGAAAAAAATGAAAATAGCAGTGACTGGTTCATTCAATCACCTGCTCAGTAAGTACAGAACTTAGAACTAGATGAGATAAAAAGCAGGAGTCCTCTGGCTCAACTCATGCTATGGTGCATCATTCAGAACATGGAAGTCTTGGAATGAAAATTTTTTTTAAAGAGGAAATTTGCTGTTGTGAAATTTCTCTCTCTGAATATGTACATATTTTTCCTTTTCTTTCTCTCTCTTTTTTTTTTTTTTTTTTGGCTTATTCACAGACTTTAGGATGTCTAAGCTCTGGAATATAGTCACTACCAAAGTGTTCTAAACTTTCACTTTACTTAGAATAATTTTTTTAATATGCCACATCATGCTCTATGTGGTGAATTATAGCAGCCAGGATATTGTTAATGCCACTGCTACCACTAACTTTGCTTTCCAACCCAACCTTATTTTGGGGGAGGAGTAAAAGAAAGGAAGTAAAGAGAAACATGAAGGAAGTATCTTGCTGCTAACTCTGTTCTCATAGTTCGACTAAAGACACTGAAATGGCAGGGAAAGATTGCATTCAAATCTTTCATCATGCAAAAAAAAGGGGGGGGGGATATCTCACATTTGTCTGACCCAAATGCTAATGTTTAGTCTCTTTGGCAGGGTCTATGATTGGCTCCATATGTTTCCACAATCACAGACACTGTAAGGTACTTCTAGTTCCTTCTCATTCACCCAATTTGTCTTCCATCCCGCCCCGACGCCAATCTTCTAAATTTTCTGACATAGTCAAGGAGTAACAACAGACTTTCCAAATGCCCTTTCCTTCGCTTTCTCTCTAAAATCAATGTCACTGTCATCTCTGCAGGCACTGTGGGGTAAGGAGGGACTTTAAATTTGTTCTGAGAGTATTTAACGTGGCTGGAAAGACATATTTGAATATGTGGTAACTTTCAGACTGACTTTCTACAGAAATTCCTTTCATTTTCTGACAAGAGGACATTAATGGTTGCCTCACAGTCTTAAACTTGCAAGCTAATACTTTCGATATTTAGGAATTCATATGGAATCATAATAAATTCAACCAAAAATTTCTAGGAAGCCAACCAATAGAAAATGCTTTTCAAAATGGCTGTAATTTTCATCATAGGGTAGGAAACTGGTCAGATGGAAAATCACTTCCCAATATAAGATATTGGCAAATATCACTTTTTCCAGAATAACCTCTTCTCCCCGAATAGTTTACCAAAATGCTATGGAAATTCAGGCCTATGCCTACTGAACATTACGGAAAACTCAACTTTTGTTTAATGTTGTATGTAAACAGGATACAGTTTGAACAATGAAATAGAAAGCAAAAGGCTCAAAAAATCTCTGTCACAGGGATAACCTATTTCAGGGCTCTACTTCTATTTACAAAGTATTTTAGGAGGGAAGTAGATGTTGTGGGAAGTGCTGCAAGCTTTTAAGAAAAGAAGCATTAAAATAAAGTCACAGAGCTGTTCTCAAAGCAAGAAAATTATCTTCTCATGAGGAAAAAGAACCCAAATAGTCTTTTCCATTTTTCATCTGATGGAGCTTGACTGAACTAACTCGAAATTCAGATTGAGAGTGTAGATGCTCCTGCTTGAAAAGTGAGTAGCTGGTAAATAAATCTCATGGAGACTACAGAGAACTGTTGCCAGAAATAAGCTCACTTTACTTAGGACTATGCAGAAACTTTTTTTTTTAATGCTCAGCAAGTTGAAATGACCTGAAGAGATAGGAAAGCTGTCTACTCTACTCTTCAGATAAAACACAAAAGCAAAGGAGGAAGAACCATCCACTTCTACCCAGTCACAGAGTACAGAATGAGTTTCCTCTCAACTTGTCCATTTGTTTCTCCTAGAGTGATGAAAAGTGCAAAGTTCTGCTTAGGTTTGGTGTGACAGCCAAATCAATGGGAACCATTCGCTGTTTTTAAATCCCATAAAAGAAGGTTATAGCTCCTGACCATAAACCTGTGTAGGTCCTGGCAGGCTAATTTTTTTCATGGAGACAGAAAATGTTCCTTTACCTTTATAAGAAAGACCATTTTAAAGAGCATTTCATAGCTACCAATGATAATTGTGGATAATGGGGAAAACATTGCACACATTATTTTCTACAACTTATTACTTCCATGTATTGAAGATTATGAAAATTATACAGTTATTTTTGTTTGCCAGTATATAATTACCAAATATCTCTCCCTCAAATGCATATTAATAGACACAAATATATATACACACATACAAACATAAAATAGACATTTCTGCTCACAAACTTGGAACGACATACACCTTCCTAATTTCCCTTTGATTCTCCTATTTCAAGCATGCAAAATATGTCACTGGCACGAAAGACCAACAAGTTTCATATCACCTGCCAACTCTCTTCCACTGTTAGTGTCTGTCTAGAGCAAGGAGTTGAGAAGGATATTATAATCAACTGGTCATGACTTCTTTGGTGAGAGCTTACCTATCCCATTTTAGATGGTATTTCCTACATGTTTTTTGCTTCAAGAGAATGGCAATACAGACCTCAGAAGAAAACCCATCAAATAACCCAAACTGGCAGGTGTGAGATCTATTGGCGTTTTGGGTATACAATGGTAAGAAGAAAAGTGGAAAAGCAGATACATCCTGTTAAGATGATCCAATCGGTAGCTGCATCATTCAGTTAAATATTTATTGGCTTATTTCATCACAGTTGAACCCTTTAGACAGACCATAGATATTTAGTTAGCACTGGCCAACCCACTGTGGTCACTGGAGGCAAATGTTTGTTTGCAGGGTCAATAATCACAAAGAAGTTACACTTTCCTGTCTATAGGTAATGAATCCAGGAACTGTCTCTGAGCCTGACAGTCATTTTAACATCTTAAAGCAACAACTCTAACAGGGCTCAGGCATGGTCAGCAGGGCTGTTTATTCCCTACAGAGCTTACACTCTCCTTAAAGAGCACACTGTCAAGGGTGTAGCCTTTTCACAATCAAGATGACCTTGTTGCATAAAAAGGAGGGATGGGGCCCCTCCACTGCTTTGGTCTTTTCTCTCTAATGCTCCATAGGGTCCTCCAAGTAAAAGTAATAACCTTTTATGACTTCATCTGGAGGCCACCCATGTCCAGAAACTGTTAAAGAAGGTTAACTGTCTGCACTGGTCCCTGGAAGAGAATGAATGATGGCTAAAAGGGGAAGGTACAAAAAATCTCAAGTTTTCTAACTTGATGACCCTACACTTTAAAATCATCAGTTGTTAACAAGTTGTAAGTTTGATTGTTGACATTCAGGAGAATTACAGACTCTCAGTATTTTATTTTGAATCATAAAGCCATTGAATATTAGCATATCAAAAAACTAAGTGGTAACAGCAGGGAGAGAATTCCTTAGGTCTACAACTCTAATCCTCATAATAAAGATAACCCAGACAGAGTAAAGACAGTTTGGCATTCAAACTACGTTTATCATTCCTTACATTTTTTACAGGAGGGTTTCTATCTTGGTGGTATGCCTCCCTGTACTTAGCTTAAAAACCAATAAAATATCATGTTTTGAGAGCACTGTGGTTATACAGCCACCATCTCAGCGTTTGGCTCTTGGTAGGTTTTAGATCAGTGGTAGTCACTATTATTTTATCAACTTTCATGCCAGGGCAGAAGGTAAGCTACGTATCTACAGAGCTCCCTGAGACCTGCCCCAATAAGCTTCCTTAACCAGGTTTTAATGCCATACGAATTCATGCCAGAAATTAAGTTCAGGTCCTCTGACATAATCTAACTTTTTAGATTTTTTTTTTCCAGATCCTATCATTCTTCTTCTTACTTCTGCATCTAGAATAGTTCCCTTCCTTCACTTGGTGACTTTCAACTTGTCTACTATTCAGGAGTCAACACAGAACCCACTTCTCCCAAAAAGCTTTCTCCTTGCCACCCTCTTTTCATCACTCAGCGTTGATATTACTTTTCGTTTATGTCATCTCAGTCATACCTGTATCATAATACCCACCACAGTTGTGGTGTCACCCTTTGTTTGATGGTCTTCTCCCTACAGTCCTTAAAGGCAGGGACCTTGAATTTATATTTACAGTGCCAGACATGTAATGAGTGTTAAAAAAAAAAAAATGTAAGCTGAGTAACTAAATGTCAATGCCCTTTTAAACAATATAATCACATTCTTATTCAAGTTGGAACTTTCCTGATCATTTATCTAATGTCTTCATGAAGATAAAGAATAAAAGATGAAATCTACAGAGCACTTAATACCTGCCAAGCACCACGCTATGGAACTTATTTATAGGATCTCATTACCTCTCTCAAAATTCCTATAGAGAAGGTTCTATCATAATGACTACTTTACTTTTAAGTTTATTTTTTTATTTTGAGAAACAGAGAGCACAGGCGTGGGAGCAGGGGAGGGGCAGAGGGGGGGGGGGGAAAGAGAGAGAAAATCTGAAGCAGGCTCCATGCTGCCAGCACAGAGCCCAAAAGGGCCTGATCTCACAAACTGTGAAATCATGACCTGAGCTGAAATCAAGAGTTGGTCTTTTAACCAACAGAGCCACTCAGGCACCCCCATGATGACTATTTTAAAGAAGGAGAAATTAAGCCCCAGAAAGCAAAGGTAACTTGTCTAAGAAAGCAAAATTAGTAAATGGGAGAATCATGATTTATCTGCTCTGACCCCAAAGTTCTTTATTTAGCCACTAAGTCACACTGCCTTCTAGAAAATACCCCGGTTTGTAATTCCACTCGTATTTAAAGTCAATAGCAGCATGCATTAAAATATAAGCCTACACAGGCTCACACACACACATGCCAACAAAATGCTAGAAAGTAAATGAATACATGATGACAGTACTACAGAATTCAGCATTAAAAAAAAGCCTTAAAGGCAATCCCTTTCAGGACTAGTTTCAGGACTCGTGAATTCTGAAGGCATCTCAAAATCTGCAGGAAGGTGGCAGATGGTAACTGGGAAGGTTTCTGATGATGCTAACTTGCCTTGATTTGATGGGAGGGGGAAACCCACATGCAGACGATCCAAAGGAACTCCAGATGGACTCCAGTGTTTTGGGTGAGGAGGCAGATTGATGGCAGATGAAAATTAACTCCGGAAAGACAGAAATAATATGTGTCAGCAAAGCATCAAATCAACTTTCAGGTGCAGCGTTCTGGATTTTATTTTTTTGAACCTAAGTATAAAAAGTCAGTTCACAGCATCCCACTGTCACAAGAGCATAACATGTGAATTCAAGGGAGTAAATATCACGGAAGGATAACTCTTTCCTTGTAACTTGCATCTGTCAACAGCTGGGCTCTACACTGACCAAATGTTCTACAGAGAAAATAGTTTGGAGATATTTTGGCGTTACTTTGATGATGTTCTTCACCGTGAAAAACCAATTTTCAAAAAGCAAACAGGATGCTGGCC
Organism: Lynx canadensis; assembly: GCF_007474595.2. Lineage (NCBI taxonomy): Eukaryota > Metazoa > Chordata > Mammalia > Carnivora > Felidae > Lynx > Lynx canadensis. The sequence continues at coordinate 13,667,397 of NC_044311.2, forward strand.
AGAATGTGAAAAGGAAGAGAACCTAACATCGTGTTGGAGAATTACATTTGAGTTCACTGCCTGTGCCTTCGACCCAGAAGTTAAACAGTCCTAGACTGGAAGTTAATAATCTTTTTCTATATAAAGAGCACTATTTGCCCCAGAATCCAAGGACCTTCAAAGACGTACAGTGGGAGATGTGGTAATACACGTAAATTGTAGGAGGTGACAAAAATAATATTTTTAGTTTTAGTCGTGGAAGACACTCAGGTTCTATTTTAATATTAACATGGAGGGAGGAAGGGGGAATCCTGTTTTCTGTGCAATTTTCTTCTGTCTTTCTATGCAGTTTTACAAAGCAAGAGCTAGGGTCACAGAGAGGTAATTGGCAAGTAAACAAAACATATAAAAGGAAATTTTTCCTCTCTGCGGATATAATCGGCTTGTGGCATCCAATGTCACTGAAGGTCAGAGTGGCAAATACTGTGGCTGGAGTTAAAAAGAAAAAAGCTGCAGATTTGAAAATCACCAGTAACAATGGCAATGGGGTAGCTAAGTGAGCGGTGATCAAACCCCAAGCCAAAATAGGTATGAATACCCTTAGAGGTCTTGTTTAGCCTTGATGGACTGTCCCTAAACTGGAAGCCTGACTGGGCTGTGGATATTAGAGGTCAAGTACTGCTCCCCTGGCCTTTGTTAGCAGCATTGGAGGCACACTGTATCACCTCCAGCATCAGAGAAGTGACAAGGCATGGGGCCTTTCCATCTTCCTGCTACTTCAAAGATTTTTTTTGTTTATTGTTAACAGACTTCTATGTTATGTATGAAGAGTAGTCTTTCTTACTAGTAAAAATTTATACTTGTTAAAATCATTTAGACCATGAGTTGCTCAGGAGTAGATTAGAATTCAAAGGGATGTTTTTAAAGAAAATATGTGGGGCTTCTTTTATTTTTCACTATATAGCAATTTCTGATAAGATAGAGTTTATCCTTCCTCTTTTAGAAAGATAATTTTGCTACAAATGTCCCATTTTTAGCACTCATGACAGAGTACTATTTTCTATGGATTTGGGTTTTAATATTAAAACTACCTGCAAAGGTGCCCGTGGCAGGTAGAATAATGTACCCCCCCACACACAAAGATGTCCATGTCCTAATCTTAAAACGTCTGAATGTATGGGGTGCCTGGGTGGCTCAGTCGGTTAAGGGTCTGACTTTGTGTCACTCACCATCCATGAGTTCAAGCCCCACTTTGGGCTCTGTGCTGACAGCTCAGAGCCTGGAGCCTGCTTCAGTTTCCTTGTGTGTGTATGTCTCTCTCTGTCCCTCCGCCACTCGTGCTCTCTCTCTCTCTCAAAAATAAAATTAAAAACATAAAAAAACAATTAAAAAAAAACTTCTGAATGTATCAGCTCAAATGGCAAAGGGGACTTAGCAGATGCAATTACAGATCTTGAGATGGGAAAATTATCTGAGATAATTTAAGAGAGCTTCATGTAACCATAGGTGTCCTTAAAAGGGGGAAGTAGAATTGTCAGAATCAGAGAAGGCTATTTGATGGCAGGAGTGGAGAGGACAGAGGGAGAGATGGAAGGAGGGAGGTAGGGAGGGAAATGAGATTTAAAGAATCTTTGCCGTGGCTTTGCCGATAGAGGAAGGGGTCACACATGAAGGAATGCTGGCAGTCTCTAGAAGCTGGAAAAGGCCAGGAAATGGAATCTCCCCAAGAGGTTCCAGAAGCAATGCAGCCCTGTCAACATGTTGACTTTGCAATGTCGATCTTCCAGAAATGTAAGATAATACACTTGTGTTGTTTTAAACCACTAAATTTGTGGTCATTTGGTAGAGCACCGATGGGAAACAAATACAGACTCGGGCACCAAAAGTGGGCTGCTGCTCTAAAAAGAACTAAAAATGTGGCGGTGGCTACAGAATGGGCAATGGGCAGAGGCTAGAAAATGTTGAGGACCATCACAGAAAGAGCCTAGACTGCCTTCAACTGACTGTAGGTAGAAATGTGGACATAAACGACTCTGCTAGTAAGGACTCAGATGAAAGGGGGGAGCACAGTGGAGAAAATCTATGTTTTCTTAAAGAATATTTCAATCATCGTAAACAGACTGTTGGCACAAGGGTGGAATTAAAGGCATAATTACCAAGGCCTCAGAAAGAAATGAGAAATATGTTATTAGAAGCTGGAGCAGAGAGGCTTCACGTCATATGGTGGCAGAAAGCTTAGCTGAAATGTGTCCTGCAAATGCAAAGTCCAACTTCTAAGTGATACTTTAGCTGCAGAAATTTCCATGCAAAGGTGCACGAAGGTATGGTCTCGTTTGTGTTTGCCGTTTATAGTAAAATGTGAAAGGAAAGAAAAACACTGAAGAAAGAACTCTTCAGCAACAAAGCAAAACAAAATCCCAGGGCTGGATGATTTTGGAAATCCAGTCAGGATTCCACAATAGTGTGATTTTAGAACTTGTGAACTTCAGGACTGTCAGACAGTAAATCTGTGCTGTTTTAAGGGGCTGAATTTGTGCTAATGTGTTACGCCAGCAAAAGAAAATTAATGCAAAGGTCAAAATGAAAAGTCCCAGATGAATGAAGAATACGTTTATCTGGGAAGGACAGCCCCTGAGACACAGGATGCAGTGGATGAATCTCCTTGAGACTAATACACGCTACTGCCCTCCTTCTTCATTCAGATATGGTGAGTCTAAATGCGTCTAAGGTGCACCAGCAACTGCAGCATCGACAAACCACCCTACAACTTGGTGACTTACACACCACAGTGTACGATCTGTCATAAATCCAAGGGTTATCTGGGTGGTTCTGATAGGCTCACTCGTGAATCTGGTCAGGTAGAAGGTCCATGAAAGTCTGGCTGGTCTACAGTGGCCTTGGCTGGGACGATGTGGCTCCTTTCTACACAGTATCTTATCTCCCCAGCAGACTAGCCTGCTTTGTTCTCACAGCAGTGACAATCTTCCAGAAGAGAAACCAGAAGCATGCAAGGGCTCTTGAGGCCAAGACTCTGACTGACATACCATCACTTCCGCTGATGAGACCAGAGAAAGCCTCCCAGCCAGTCCAGGTTAAAGGGACAGGGCTAGAGACTCCACCCCTTACAGAATGGAGCTGCGAAGTCCTCTTAAGAGAGGTTACAGTAAGGGGTAAATACATATATATATATTTTTTTTTTTTTTTTGCATCAATACACCACAATGCTTATGACAAAAACAATGGCATATACCTGTAAAACATCCGTTTTTGAAATCATGCAACTAATAGCATGGCCCAGAGTCTCAAGAGGGAGGGAGGAGAGGAGGCAGAAAGAGAAGGAGCAAAAGTGATTCAGTCATATGCTCAAACTATTCACCGGTGGCCAGGCCAGAGAAGACGACAAGAGCTTGACTGTCACCCCTACAATGGAAATGAGTCCCTGACACATGTTTTACTACTGCTGGGATGTCTCTTTCCTTGTCACAAATGCAAAACTGCTCTAATTATCAATAGCATCTGCTATTTGCAGAAATAATCTTCTGGCATATCAATTATCATTATTAGGCTTACTTCAACTATATTTAATCATCTTTCTTTTAAAAAGAATTAACCTAGGGGCGCCTGGGTGGCTCAGTCGGTTAAGCATCCGACTTCAACTCAGGTCAGGATCTCGCGGTCAGTGAGTTCAAGCCCCGCTTTGGGCTCTGGGCTGAAGGCTCAGAGTCTGGAGCCTGTTTCGGATTCTGTGTCTCCCTCTCTCTCTGCCCCTCCCCCGTTCATGCTCTGTCTCTCTCTGTCTCAAAAATAAAATAAACGTTAAAAAAATAAATAAAATAAATAAAAAGAATTAACCTATATCAGCGAGGAGGTAGGCGGGGGAGGGGTGAAATAGCTGATGGGGATTAAGGAGTGTAGTTATGAAGAGCGATGGGTAACATATGGAATTGTTGAATCACTGTGTTGTGGACTTTAAAGTACCCTGGGGCGCCTGGGTGGCGCAGTCGGTTAAGCGTCCGACTTCAGCCAGGTCACGATCTCGCGGTCCGGGAGTTCGAGCCCCGCGTCAGGCTCTGGGCTGATGGCTCAGAGCCTGGAGCCTGTTTCCGATTCTGTGTCTCCCTCTCTCTCTGCCCCTCCCCCGTTCATGCTCTGTCTCTCTCTGTCCCAAAAATAAAATAAAACGTTGAAAAAAAAAAAAAATTTAAAGTACCATAATATCGTATGTCAACTAACTGGAATTAAAACAAAACCTTAAAAATTAAGAAAAAAAGAAGAATTAACCGATATAATCAACTCTTAAACAGAAAAAAAACAAAAAAACAAAAAAACATACGTAATTGGCCTGAAAGTCAGTTGAAAGTGGACAGGGATTTAAAATAAGATCCATCAGGGGCGCCTGGGTGGCGCAGTCGGTTAAGCGTCCGACTTCAGCCGGGTCACGATCTCGCGGTCCGGGAGTTCGAGCCCCGCGTCAGGCTCTGGGCTGATGGCTCAGAGCCTGGAGCCTGTTTCCGATTCTGTGTCTCCCTCTCTCTCTGCCCCTCCCCCGTTCATGCTCTGTCTCTCTCTGTCCCAAAAATAACTAAACATTGAAAAAAAAAATTAAAAAAAAATAAAAATAAAACAGAAAAAAAAAGAAATAAAATAAAATAAGATCCATCAGGTGCGTGGGTGGCTCAGTCAGTCAAGCGTCTGACTTCGACTCAGGTCATAATCTCTCAGGTCATAATCTCACAGCTTGTGAGTTCAAGCCCCGAGTCGGCTCTGTGCTGACAGCTCAGAGCCTGGAGCCTGCTGGGGATTCTCTATCTCCCTCTCTCTCTACCGCCCCCCCCCCCCCGGACCCATGCTCTCTCTCTCAAAAATAAACATTAAAAAAAAATTTTTAAACAACAACAACAAAAAAGATCTAGCCTATCACATGTTTAATGCCCTAAAAACTATATTACACACTAATGTAGATAAATAAAGACCTGAGTGACACCCGAGCGAACTTTTTGTGCCCGCACGTAAAAATTACTACCTGGTATCACATACTATTATGTATAAATGCTTCAACAGGGAAATTTGTGAAACCCTAGAAATACTTCTACCCAAAAGAAAACCTTGGTAAGTCCTGTCTTCCCACTCTCACCATGATTTCATAAAGAATAATTCATGGGGCGCCTGGGTGGCTCAGTCAGTTAAGCGTCCGACTTCGGCTCAGGTCGTGATCTCACGGTCCGTGAGTTCGAGCCCCGCGTCGGGCTCTGTGCTGACAGCTCAGAGCCTGGAGCCCGTTTAAGATTCTGTGTCTCCCTCTCTCTCTGCCCCTCCCCTGTTCATGTTCTGTCTCTCTCTGTCTCAAAAATAAATAAACTTTAAAAAAAGAAGAAGAAGAATTCAGGATGTACTGGCTAGATCATCATCAATAGACAATATTGTACAAATGCTTCAAAGATCTCTCCTAGTTTGAGAGTTGAGTGCCACCTAAACTGATTGCAATTTTATTTAGAACTTTACAGGTGGAAACCAGATTCGTTCAAACTATTACAACCTACTAGTAAAAACGGTCTTTGGCCTACACTTAGTAAGCAATATGCAAGACATTTTAATAGAAGCTACCAATTTAATCTTCACAACCCATGAGGTAGACACTGTTGTTCCATTTCAAAGGATTGAATGGTTTATGTGTGGTTGTACCGCAACTGAGCTGCAAGGTTACGATTCTATCTGAAATCAAAATAATAACATTTTCGCTTCCCTATACTGCCTCCTACACCTAAGTAACAGTGGAAGGAAGTGACACATTAAAAAGAACCTGGGTATTGAAAGCAAAGGTATATCCCTAATGGTAATGCCTAGGCTTTTTCCAGTGGCATACCCTTTAATGGGCTTTACCAACTCTTTCTGGATCCCTACTGCCTGGGCACATGTGGATTTGCACCCCTTTTCTCTTATGGTTGGATGGGGTCAAGGGACTAGTTCTGGGAACTGAGGTGAGAGAAGTGACATGTGAGTCACTTCTGAGGCACAGGATTCCATCTGGATGGAAAAGCAACCGAAGAGTCCCTTCATCTCTGGACAGTAGTCAGTGATGTTAAACACGGTGGCTGACCCATAAGCGTGGGTTCCTGTGTGACTGCAATTAAGAGACCCCGGCTACCCATGATAGGCAGGTACTATGAGCCAGAAATAAACCTTGGCTGAGTTAAGACTCTGAGATTTGAGGGTTGTTGATAACAGCAGCATAATGTGGTATAGCCTTACTGATACGCATGATGTTCATTTCTCTCCAAGAGGAGACCCTTTGTAGGTTGCACTATGTCCATACACTATTCTGCCTGTGAAGAGTAACAAACTGACCTCAGCATCACAATAAAACACAGTCAGCGTCCCCAGACATGCCCAGAAATAAACAGAACTAACCAACGCATGAATAAAATAAGAAGGAATTTACAAGTTTAAAAAAAAAAAAACAGTGAACATGAGGTCATTTCTTTTACTATCAGTGGCTTTTTTAAATTTCCATTTTGTCACAGACCAGTAAGTGATCTCACCATGTGAATTCCATGATCCCACAGACTAGTTCATGGCTAGTCCACCCCCTGTGATTCGGTATGCAAATTTAACAACACGCAACTATTTGATGAAATGCACATTATCAAATTGCCATAAAAGTTTCTAAAAGTTTACTTTCAATATTTTCACCCACATCACTGCAGATTAGTAATCAAGTGTTTATAGTCCTTCACCAGCTCAAGTAACACTTAAAGTAGCTCAAGTAACACTTAAAGTAGCACTGGTTAATTCAATACAACTTCCTTGGTTTGTCTTGAAAGTGAGCTTCGCAACAGAAAGACAAATAAAGAAACTGATCCCATTCACAACTGCACCAAGAAGCATAGAATACCTAGGAATAAATCTAACCAAAGATGTAAAAGATCTGGATGCTGAAAACTATAGAAAGCTTATGAAGGTAACTGAAGAAGATATAAAGAAATGGAAAGACATTCCCTGCTCATGGATTGGAAGAATAAATATTGTCAAAATGTCAATACTACCCAAAGCTATCTACACATTCAATGCAATCCCAATCAAAATTGCACCAGCATTCTTCTCGAAACTAGAACAAGCCATCCTAAAATTCATATGGAACCACAAAAGGCCCCGAATAGCCAAAGTAATTCTGAAGAAGAAGACCAAAGCAGGAGGCATCACAATCCCAGACTTTAGCCTCTACTACAAAGCTGTCATCATCAAGACAGCATGGTATTGGCACAAAAACAGACACATAGATCAATGGAATAGAATAGAAACCCCAGAACTAGACCCACAAACGTATGGCCAACTCATCTTTCACAAAGCAGGAAAGAACATCCAATGGAAAAAAGACAGTCTCTTTCACAAATGGTGCTGGGAGAACTGGACAGCAACATGCAGAAGGTTGAAACTAGACCACTTTCTCACACCATTCACAAAAATAAACTCAAAATGGATAAAGGACCTGAATGTGAGACAGGAAACCATCAAAACCCTAGAGGAGAAAGCAGGAAAAGACCTCTCTGACCTCAGCCGTAGCAATCTCTTACTCGACACATCCCCAAAGGCAAGGGAATTAAAAGCAAAAGTGAATCACTGGGACCTTATGAAGATAAAAAGCTTCTGCACAGCAAAGGAAACAACCAACAAAACTAAAAGGCAACCAACGGAATGGGAAAAGATATTTGCAAATGACATATCGAACAAAGGGCTAGTATCCAAAATCTATAAAGAGCTCACCAAACTCCACACCCGAAAAACAAATAACCCAGTGAAGAAATGGGCAGAAAACATGAATAGACACTTCTCTAAAGAAGACATCCGGATGGCCAAGAGGCACATGAAAAGATGCTCAATGTCGCTCCTTATCAGGGAAATACAAATCAAAACCACACTCTGATATCACCTCACGCCAGTCAGAGTGGCCAAAATGAACAAATCAGGAGACTATAGATGCTGGAGAGGATGTGGAGAAAAAGGAACCCTCTTGCACTGTTGGTGGGAATGCAAATTGGTGCAACCGCCCTGGAAAGCAGTGTGGAGGTTCCTCAGAAAATTAAAAATAGACCTACCCTATGACCCAGCAATAGCACTGCTAGGAATTTACCCAAGGGATACAGGAGTACTGATGCATAGGGGCACTTGTACCCCAATGTTTATAGCAGCACTTTCAACAATAGCCAAATTATGGAAAGAGCCTAAATGTCCATCAACTGATGAATGGATAAAGAAATTGTGGTTTATATACACAATGGAGTACTACATGGCAATGAGAAAGAATGAAATATGGCCTTTTGTAGCAATGTGGATGGAACTGGAGAGTGTTATGCTAAGTGAAATAAGTCAGGCAAAGAAAGACAGATACCATATGTTTTCACTCATATGTGGATCCTGAGAAACTTAACAGAAACCCATGGAGGAGGGGAAGGAAAAAAAACAACAAAAAAAAAGAGGTTAGAGTGGGAGAGAGCCAAAGCATAAGAGACTCTTAAAAACTGAGAACAAACTGAGGGTTGATGGGGGGTGGGAGGGAGGGGAGGGTGGGTGATGGGTATTGAGGAGGGCACCTTTTGGGATAAGCACTGGGTGTTGTATGGAAACCAATTTGACAATAAATTTCATATATTGAAAAAAAAATAAAAAAATAAAAACCTCATGTGGAGTGAAAAAAAAAAAAAAGAAAGAAAGTGAGCTTCGCATTTGCACAACTAGAACCCCAGTGTTTTCCACAATTGGTTAAGAAAAACCTGACAGAGGCACTTGGGTGGCTCATTTGGGTAAGCATCCGACTTCGGCTCAGGTCATGATCTCGTGGTTTGTGAGTTCAAACCCCACGTCAGGCTCTGTGATGACAGCTCAGAGCCTGGGGCCCACTTTGGATTCTGTGTGTGTGTCTCTCTCTCTCCCAGTCCTCTCCCTCTCTCTCAAAATTAAATAAACATTAAAAAATGTTTTAAAAGAAAAAGCTGACATAAGGGAAAGTGAATAGTACTGGCTAGAAACAAGATGAGCACTCCAGAGAGCATTAGCAGAACTTCGGTGATGAAATGAGCAATATGGATGCTGAAGATCATAAATATTTCCCTCAGCCAAACTTAGTAAGCATTTTACTAATTCCTACTAGGAAAGAATTAATAGTTAATGTCAAAACATTTTGCATATTATTTATAGTTCATTGCACAGAAATCATTCTCAGAGACGAAATAAACTATACACAGTTTTCACTCTCTAGGGTAGGTCTGGTGTGCTCAGGTAATCTTTGGTGGTCTGAAAACACAACTGCAGTTACAAGAGTGCCAAAAAAATTACACAGATAAATCTGAACAGCCGACCCAAGAATGACAATTGTTATGAGGATTCTAGTTCCCACTCTGAGCAGACAGAGCAAAAACAACTTAGGTAGAAAAGTGCCTAGCTTATTCCTGAGCATGCTACCCATTCGGATTTTTATTTTAAAATCAGTCTGTATGTATACACGTACGCATGCCCACAACACATAACACTCCCTCTTTACATCTATGTGTATTCACAAAGTTTTCTCAACTTTGGTACTGCTGACATTTTGGGACTCTTCTGTGCATTGTAGAATATTTACAAGTATTCCCAACTCCACCCACTAGATGCCAGTACTATGGCCCCCATTTCAAACCAAAAATGTTTCCAGATATTTCCAAGTGTCTCAAGGGGGAACAAACTGTCCCTGGTTGAGAATCGATGATATACACACACTATGTATATACCTGTCTCAGTCCTGGGCTGCTATAAAAAAATGCCATACACGAAATAGCGTATAAGCAACAAAAACTTATTTCTCACAGTTCTAGAGGCCAGAGGTTCAAGACCACGGTGCCAAAATGGTCATATTTTGAAGGTCATGAAGAAGGGTTCTCTTCCTGGTTCATAGCCAACATCTTCTCACTGGGTCCTTACATGGAGGAAGGGACTAGGGAGCTTTGGGGGCCCCTTTCCTAAGAGCATTAATCCCATGCATTAAGGTTCCACTTCACAGCATAAATGCCTTCCGAAGGTCCCACCTACTAACACCATCACTTTGGGTGGTTAGGATTTCGATCTATGAATTTGGGGAGGGCACAATCAGTCCATAGCAATATCATTTACCAAATCATATTATTAATTTCTTGGGGGAAGTCACACAGATCTATTACAATTTATTAAAAAGCAAACAAATATCCTCTTTTCATGAAAGCAGAATGGGACAAAATATTAAAGCATTACTTAGTCGACACGTTCTGCAGGTGATTTCAAGGTCCGTAAATCATGTCCCTGTGGGGTTTTGAGCACACTCTATCAGGCAATGGTCTCTGTGAAGCCAAGTTCCAAGTATCACTCAAAAATTAGGGCTAGGTATAAACTACTTAAGTTATTCAAGGCTGACGGGAAGGGAAAAATAATGTCGAGACATGTGGGCTGTGCATCTACATTCCAATATGTGGGAAGACATTCTTTAACTCTCCTCCCGGGACTGGAGGCGCTGCACCTTTAAATGGAGCCAGCTGCAGTAACCTGCATAACTCTCATGGAATGTGGAGTGTTCTGGGATTCTGTCTAGTCAGGTCTCTGGCAGGGCTGGGGCAGCTTTGTTTGTGGGCAGGAGGCCTCCTCACATTTCTGTTACTTTATCCTTAAGAAAGTTGCCATGGAGACTGGCATGGTGATGGCAGTCAGCCAGCAGAGAGAGTTTTAAGTTGAAAATGTGCACGCACACTCACACGCGCGCACACACACACACACACACTCAAGTTCTTACTCATACATATTCCCAAAATAAACACATCTTTGTCTGTACGTAATCAACTTTTAAAAAACACATTTAATGTCACTGCCTATTTGGGTAAATGGCTAAACCATTGTCTCTTTTCTAACTTGCCCAAAGAAACACCACCAGATAAAGAGCAGTTAATGAAGTAGGAAAATAGCACCTATTAAAAGTAATCCATCACAGCTCATGAACACCCAGCTAGTAGGCATCTGATTGCAAAATCTGTTTTCTTGGAAAAAAGAGTCATGGAGAGAAAAGTAAAAGGATACAGTAAATGAAGAATTTATTCTTCATTTGGTGAAAACAAATGTGATTTAGCTAAATACTATGAAAAATGGTCCAACATGCTATTTTATTTGCACACATGATATATAAAAATAACATAAGGCTTTGCAGATTTGGTTTTTAATTTTAGAAGAGTGGCTAAATTGGGACTTTCTTTAGCAATCTGAACAGCCTCAGATCTTATCCAATATCTGGCACTTGGAGCACTTTCTACTCCAACCTTCAACTCAAGGTATTTTGTCAAAAGCAATGATAAAATCCTGAAGTATGTCTAAGTTGGTAAGAGAGAAATGTGAGAAAGTCATAAATCCTTCACAATACCCTACAACAGCATCAGAAGTTTGTATTATATTAGTGCATAAATCACTTAGTGTTTATTTGAAAAGTATGCAGTGTGTGCTTAATACAACCCAAGTTTCTATATGCTTTTTATGCCAGCACAGACAGTATGCAGGAAAGCATCTCTGTAATTTAGATTATTGGGGAGAGGACCATGCAAACAAGCCTTCAAATCCGAAGAGAAAGTGAGAGGAAAAGTTTGCAAGATGAAACTCTCCTTTCTGCTTCTTACAAAAGTACTATGGACTGTCCAAAGACTGGGAGCTTCTATGCACGATCAACTGACCCAATCAGACAGCACTGACTAACATGAACTCTACGGTGTCTTTTTCCCTGTCTCCCCAAAGAACAAACTCCCTTGGAGATACTGCTACCCGGGCTTGTTTGTGCCCCTGAGGAGCTGACCAGAAGCAGTTCACTTAAGGTAGCTGAAGCTTTGTTTTTGAGGTTTGGGAACACTGCACATGGTCACTACATAGGTATTAACCCCAGTGTCTTATAGGCCTCCGGATGACCCACTGGAGTTTACATGGCCCTTTGGCTGCTCTATCAACATAACCTGCTGAAACCGCAAAGAAATTATGCAGTTAATAGGGCTGTTACGCACCACGTTAATACTATTCAAATCAGGTCATGGTTGATGTGTTAGCAACATCACGATCATCCACCCCCATTTGATTCCCCATTCTCCTTGTGTGATGAATGACATAACATAAAGTGGGAATCTAATGTATCCAAACCGTCGCTTTCTATCACCCACAGTGACATCACATGTTTTCTCCCACATGTGACATGAATTACATGAAATTTTATCATTGTGTCAATGACGACCCAAAATACTGAAAGAAAACCAATTAAATCTGTATTTTTTCAATTTTAAGGCAAAGGGGGATGCTTTGCAATAAAGGATATTGCGTTTTTATTTTAGAGTTCAGAATAAACAGGCTTTATTCTGTAAGAAGACAATTCTGACTCTATTCATCTGTAGTATGTTGACACGTGTATCCGTCTAAGCTCAATTCTTACAGAGTCCTCAAAGGCATCTTAGTAAACCTGTTTAAAGCTGAATTAAAACACCCCCACCCCCAGGCCCAGATTCTGCTAATGTTTGGCATTATTTTAAGCAGAAATGAAGGTAAGAATGTTCAACGAGGGCTGACGTTTAACTTTTCACACATGAAGTGAGCACGGAGATTACAAGTCTCCAATGACACCAGGAGGCTTTGACGTTCCTTCAATTAAAAGACTTGCAAGTATAAAGCATATGAAATTTGCTAAAAGGTATACCGGGAAAAATGCAGAAAGGCAAAAAGAGTAATTTTCTTTCAGCGTCACAAGTGCATAGAGTATAATTTTCCTCCATTGAGATAAGGCAAAAAGCAAATGGGTAGACACTTTATCACAAATCATCTAGTTTATACAACTAAAGGCAATTTCTTCCAGAAGGCCTATTAAGACTGGAGCCATTTCCAACATCTATGGTTCTGTTGATAACCTTGGAGATCCCTGGGATCAGGGTTTTGATTTTGTGCTTCATTGTTCTGCTCACCCTCCCACCTGCCCCACTTTTAAACGTTTCTCCAGATCCCCAGCTCCAGAACCCAGACTGAAGTCTTCTCTCTCTAGGCCACATTTCATCATCTTTCTCTTTGTATTGAAACAACACATTGTATGTATTGAAATGCCCTGCATTCCAATCCCCCAGGGCTTGGTCCTCCATCTTCTAAGACGGTGCCTAATTGTGCGATAATCTAATCTAAATATATTCTAATGACTCAGAGTGAGTGGGTGACTGCCTGCCTAGGGCTCATCTATGTATCAGGCCCAGTGTCAAGGGTCCAGAATACTTTCTAGAGACCTACAAAAACTTCTTTTTTTATTAGAAGAAAAAAATGAACACTCAGGTCACACACAAAAAAAGGAAATATCATACAGTATTAGTATGATAATTTGTCTTTTCCCCAAGAGTCCTAAAATATAATTTTTAACATGGTTTCATGGATGAAGGGGCCCCTGAAAGTCATAGTGCGGAATTATTGAAGTCCAGTGATTTATGCTCTGGACTGATTAGTATCCCCCCTTTGTTAGTTTCTCTATGTTCTGGCTCCCATTTCTAACTCTTTATTAAACAATTTTTATGTGACGCAAACTTCCTTCAGAAAAACAAAATAGTGTGACACCAAGATCTTATGAGATGACTTCTAATAACAATCTGAGAATAATCAAACTGAAAAGCCTAATCCTCACAGAATCTGACAGAGGATTGTCAGGTCTACAATACACCCCCTCATCAGGATAGTAATGCTGATGATAGGTCACATTTGCAGTACTAGGTATCTTCATAATCTTTACTGCACATACAATAAGAAAATCCATCTTTTTAAAATATCTCCCCAAATGGTGAATAGTGTAGCTCCTTGAACCTTTATGTCCAATTTCCTATAGCCCCCCTTATAAATTCCAGGATTATTATAATATTTTTTATTATTATTTTTGGATGGTGAGTCATGAGACTACATGAGGGCACCTTCATGTTTAAACATTTTTGGAAACCATGTTATGTAAGAATGCTAAAGACATTTTGAAATTCAGCTCATCAATCTTTCCTCTTATGTGACAAATGATATACAGTTCCAAAATACAAAGCAAAATAATAATCAAAAGGCAAAGGGAAATCAGGGACACGGGCAAATATGAATATTTACTTTCATCAATGAGCATAATTCATGAGTCACTGCAAGCACCAGAAACTCAACTTCCTATATAAAAGAAGAGAATTATCACCTCATGGTTTCTAGGGAAGGGCTCAATGGTCCCAGGAAGGAAGATATTCACAAATGGTTTTGCAGACCACTGGACTCAAGAACCAGAATGCCTCCATTATTTATTATCTTTATTTTTTCTGCTTCTCTATATGTAAGAGGAGCTCAAATTCACAAAGAAAGTTAATGACAGGGTTGGGATTTTTAAGTAGTTTTTTACTCACTCTGCTACACAGAATTTTTGGTACAGTGGAAACGGTGAGTGAATTCAGGGAATCACATAAAAACTTAGACATTCCAGAAAGTGCACAATCATTAATTTTCTGGACCTAAACACAAACATGTGACTGAAAACAGCCAACAGAGCATCAGGTATCATGCAATTTGAGACAGGGGTGTACATTCCCTCTTTTTTAAGTATAGCACTTTTTTTCCATGTTTATGTGCTCAGTACTTAGTATTTGTCAACAGGTATTGGCCTGTGATCAGAGGATGGGGCTTTGGATATGAGTTATACATTGGATTTGAAAAGTACTGGAAATCTTATGTTCACATGAATAGGAAATTAAAGAACAAAGATATCGAATGTTAGATCCCCAAAGTTATTATTTTGGTACACATGTTTTCTAGAAATGGTCCTTCTCTGAGTTCCAGGACCTAGGTCTATATTTGATGAGAATATAAAACCTTAGTAATGAATTGGTTAATCAATGCCAAAGAAATGTTTTCATCAGGACTAAAATAGCATTTACTATTAACTTAATTATCTTCATATTTTATGGAACAATAAAGATACGTCAACCATATGAACAGGTTTCCATTTAAAGAAATTTTTAAAGTTGTGTTCATTTTTAAAGGTAAGTGACCAATCATTTCTTAAATAACCAATTAAGATTTTTAATTTTTAAAAGTCAACTCTTGTGGGGCACCTTGGTGGCTCAGTCAGTTAAACGCCCAACATCAGCTCAAGTCTTGATCTTGTAGTTCATGAGTTCGAGCTTGACGTCAGGCTCTGGGCTGACAGCTCAGAGCCTGGAGAATGCTTCAGATTTTGTGTCTCCCTCTCTCTGCCCCTCTCCCACTCATTCATTCATTCATTCATTCATTCTCTCTCTCAAAAATAAATAAGCCTTAAAAAAATCAACTCTTGTATCCCGTTAACATAATCTGGTATAACTTCTTGTCAGTCTCTGAAACATCAGCAAAGTCAGTGGGACCCATATTGTATTGTATGAGGCACTAGGAGCAAAGAAAAATCCTCAGTTACCATGCTTGACAGAAAAAGGACAGCCTCTCAGTTACTATTTACACTTCTGAGGGTTCTCTTTCACATTTTCATTTAGTTGGTTGGTTTAGTTTTTGTACTGAAATTTAAAAACAAATTTAATGCAAGAGAGCTCAGTGAGTAATATGGGGCAAAAAAGTATTTGTCACTGGCTAGTAGCAGTGACTCAAAGAATTAAACTGACAAAGACCATTTCAGTAAATGTTGATGGCAAAACCTGATTTTAAGTTTGACATCCTTAACACTATAATCTAAGTATGCTTTTATATTTATCAAAGTAAAATATAATAGCTTCCACATCTGATCTGTCATCATGCTATAGAAGTATTTGTACGCAGAAGGGTGGAAATTTCTTTCTTTCTTTTTTTTTTCTTTAAATCCGTTTCCTCCCATGATAGCAAGGGTATAATTTAGATTACATAAGTAATGATTTTGCTTGAAGTCAAATTACTGAGCATAAACCAGGACTAATTTTTTTTTCCCCTAAATTGATGTATTTGGGCAAGAAAGCTGCCCTTTTACTTTTTTTTTTTTTTTTTTTTTTTTTTTTTGCCAAGGTAGGAGGGATTAAATGTTAATGGCTGCAAAAAAGTGAAGATTGTAGCCCAGTTCCTACTGAGGAGGTATTTTAAAAACTACTATGAGCCTTCTCAAAACACATACACTATGGGACCAAAACTTGATGCCAATTCACCCTCACTTCAGTGTAGATGGGTGCAGAATTATCTGTGGGGTTCAGAGGCAGTCGGAAGGCAGAACAATCCTGAGCAAATGATAAGGGCCACAAATCAAAGCAGGAATAGGAGAGGAGAATGGTCACTGGAGGCCTTTGCTTAGGGTCAGACCTCATCACAGAGCATATTAAGTTTGACTTAAGTCTGCTCAAGACACTAGAGAAGGAATAGCCTTCACGGGATAGTGAAATGGGGAATGGCTCTGTTCAAAAACTAATCGCCAAAGTGCCTCCAACATAAACTCTGCTGGGGTAGGGGACCGCATGGGACCAAAAGCCCAGAGGAAGGCTTAAATGTGAGGAGTTCATTCACACATCTGAGGTGCTTTAGTTCAAAAGGCTAATAGCAAAGCTTATATTCTGAAGGACAGCTCACAGCTCCTAGCCATGTGATAGGCATGAGATCAAAAGATTATCAATTAAATGAACATTTGAAAAAGTGATTAATCTCATGAGTCACCAGGAATGGAAAAAATACAACCACAATGATGTACCTAAACACATAAACTAAGTTGCTAAAATTAAAGACTGACAATACCAAGTGCTATCAAGGATGCACATCCATACAACCCAGCAACTCCAGTCCTAGATGTATAGTCAAAAGACATGCATAGGTACGTATATCAAAGGGCTTGTTCAAAAATATTAAGAGCAGCATTATTGGTAAAAGCCTTAAACTGGAAGAAGAACAAATGTCCATCAAAAGTAAAAACATAAACATGGCATTCCATGGAATATCTTACAGTAATGAAAATGAATGTGCTGATAGGACAACAGGCATGAATTGCATGAACAAGATGTTGAACAAGAGTCAGACAAAAGAATATACTCTCTCTGATTCCATTGGTTAAATATCAAAAACAGGTAAAATTGATCTATGTTGTTAGAAGTCAGGATAGTGATTACCTTGGGTGTTACGTCCAGGAAAGGGGCATGAGGAAGATATGGTGGGCTTTTGGTGCTAATCATGTTCTAGATCTACATCTAGGGTGCAACCTAATATGGGTATGTTTACTTAGTGAAAATACATCAAGTTATACATTTGTACACTTCTCTGTATTTATCTTCCATTAAATAAAAATTATAAAACTATCAATAAGTGTCATAGGCAGGTTGAGGAGAGAAGACACTGAAATGAAAGACAGTGGCAGAAAGATGCCTATAAAATGAGGGATGTGAGCTGGAATGCAAAGGTGTTGTCTGGACCAGTTCTACAAATACTGGCCAATAGCCTGCCCTCCACAAGAGAATTGGCAGCCTTTACTTTTAACTGTGCTCTATTTGTCATGTTCTCTGTGATCATGGGCTAGCAACTTGAATTCTCTAATACCTGATTTTCTCACTTATAACATGGAAGTATCTTGTGACTTTATTAGAAAGATTAAATGAAAGAGGAAAAATGGCCAGTAATGCACTTAGTATAATTCCTGGTACATGGTTGATTAACAAATATAGGTTCTTTTGTGACTTCTTTCTCTTATCCAGTTAGCTTTCATGAAAGACTGCTTGAAAATAGAAAAATAAATACCTCATTTTCTCCATTTATTAATAACATCATAGGAAATTCTCTTTCACATCCATATCGGTGAACAAGGAGGGAGATCTGTTATTGCAACAGGGAAAGGAACATGGCATGGGTGTGGCCACAGTTTCTTAAACTAACCAGATTACAGGGAAGGATGGCCAACATTTGAGACAATGTCCAAAGACCAATGTTAAAACAAAGAACTGCATCTCAGGGTTGGAAAGGTAGAGTCGGATGCAGAGAGAGAAAGATAGGTTCTAGCAATGAAGAATGAGTAATAATTGAAATTTATTTTCCCTAGCCAAATCTTCTTAACCATCATCAGGGAGAAGATCAGTTTGCACATATGGAAAAAAGATCCACTGATCATTTTGAAAAGAAAAAAAAAATACAAAGGAAAGTTTATAATGCTAAAGTCATTTTGGAAAAACATAGAGTTAATCAACAGCAGAATGTATGGATTCCAAGATGGATCTTATTGTAAAATAACCTGCTCTAGAAAATGGGGTGGTATCCTTGGCTCTATTCACAACTCTTTTTTTTTTTTTTTTGACATACAACAAAAGTCTTTGAGTGAAAGAAAATGCTAAAGTATAGCATTCTAAGAGTGGGAAATTGGCTAACAAGAAATGGAAGGGAAAGTCAATTCCCTTGAAAGAGAACGCACTGCCTGAGGAGCCAGTTGGTTACCAAGTCGCCCCACCTAGGAGAGCCGTAAAGGAAGACACAAAACTGTGAACATGCTTACAAGTAGGTCCACAGTTCAACACTCTGGGACAGGACACTTACTTGGAATAAGAAAGGACGATGGACATGTTCTCAGCTTGGGGGAAATTAGAATGTGAGATAACTCCCTGACTCCCCAACAAGCTCCCTGCACTTGAGAAAGGGATCCTTGAATCCAGAAGGGCACAAATGAAGGGGGCAACCATGACAGCCACCATGATATGGCAGTGCAGGTATAGGTAATAGGCCCTTAGATTTGATGACAGCCAGACCATAAGACCACTTATTATGTCCAAGGTGACAGTGCTTTACAATACTTGTCTTTGAGTTTTCGGTAAACACTGGGACAGAGCTAGAATTGTAGCAAATGCACGGACAAGAATCAGCTGTAGAGTGACACCCCACCGCCTTGCGCCATTCCAATTACACACAGTTCTGATTCCTTGCTTTATGGCTCCCCCCTCACTGTCCAAATAACAAATCAATAATTCCCATAGCTGACTTGACTGGTTTTCCTCAGCGTCCTCCTCCTGGGGTTGGGCTTTAAGTACAGAGAGACACAGCTGTGTGTTCCTCACTCATGGGCCAAATCCAGTATACCGACTTCTTTCTCTTCATTCACTAACTCCGTGATTCAATTGGAAAAGTGTGACCAAACCTGCCTAGCCCAATTTGTGCTTTATAAACCAGGTTGTTTATTGCTAATGTTCTGTTACTCCCTGGATATGTACAGATTTTTCCTCCTAATTTTGGTCACATTACTTTAATAGAATCTGAAGCTAGATTTAGTGGTTGTGACTACCATGACTACGGGTACGGCTTTTTGTTGTCTCGGATTCTTTCTTTCTCTTCTTATTTCTCTGTATAAATAAGTATAGGGAAGCTGTTATAAAATTTCTTCAGGTGGATTTTCATTTACCAATGAATGGTGACAATTATAAGGTCATTTGTATTTCAACTAGTAAAACAGAAAACATGGGTGGCACACAGGAAATCAGATACCCTATTGCTTAATGAAATGTGCCTTCTTCCTGCCTCCATTCATCCATCTCTTCCTTTATCCCTCCTTCCCCTTCTCTCTCTCTCTCTTCTTGTCTCTAACATATGGAACAAGCCATCTGCATCTTCTGATGAGATCCCAGAAGTCAGAGGTAGAAAAACTACGGTCCATGGAAGAAGTCCTCTCAAGTCTTTATTTCCATTAGCAAACATTTACTTGCACAGTGGTCCTATGGTATAACCGAAAAAGTACAGAATTTGAAGCCAGAGAACCTATGTAGCTACCCCAGGCCATATTTACTTAACCTCTGTTAATTGTTGTACCCTGTATGGTAATTTTAATAGGTCACAGAACAAAGTGGCTGTGAAAGAGGGCTCTTGAAGTCGCCATACCTGAGTTATAAGCCACTCATGAACTTGTCCTTTCCTTGTGACCTTAGGAAGTTACTGATAGCAGTTTCACCCTCTGGAAAATAGGGATCATAACAGTACCTACTGTATGGGGTTACAGAAATCAAAAAAGTCATGTTCTATAAAGCACACAGTGCCTCATGTAAAGAAGGAGCCCCGTCAATGATATTAGTAGAGTACTCATAAAAAAAATTCACAAAGTGAAAGGTGTTATCAAAATTTTAGTTCTTCAGCACCTGGGTGGCTCAGCTGGTTGAGCGTCTGACTTCAGTTCAGGTCGTGATCTTTTCACTCTGAGTTGGAGCCCCACATCAGGCTCTGTGCTGACAGCTTGGAGCCTGGAGTCTGCTTCGGATTCTGTGTCTCCCTCTCTCTCTGCCCCTCCCCCCGCTGGTGCTCTGTCTCTGTCTCTGCCTCTCTCTCTGTGTATCTCAAAAATAAATAAACATTTTTAAAAATTTTTAGTTCTTTTAAATTTTTTCATGGGAGACACTGAACAATCAAAGGCTGGGTATATAAAAAGATAAAGAACAACATACTCGTGTCCCAGCCCTAAAAATAATGGTTAAACTGATAGTGACACAGGATGTATTCACACAAAAGTAATTATCAAGATCCAAGTGCAGACGATGGGCCAAATTCGTCTTTCCAACAAATCCATGCTGTAGGACATGAGATGAGGGTCCCATGGGAATACACACGGCAAGTTCTGAAGCTTGCATGTGGGATTGGATCAGAGAGAACATTATGACAGAACAGCAGAATGTAGGCTTCAGGAAGCTAGAAGGAAGCAGAGTTTATGTTCAGAGGCTCTGGAGGGCAAAAGGGTAGTGAGAAAAAGGATGAATTCAGTGTGTTATCTTAGAATTATTAAATAGGCAGGGATATATAGGGAAAAGATAGGCCCCAGGAGCCACAGGAACAAGGGAACATTTATGAAACAATCCTCGTGCGCCCGTTTGCTTGGGTACCATGAATCATCCCCTACAGACACGATGTAAATCAACTGATGTGTATGTGTGCATGTGTGTATGTAGACATGTTTCTCTCCATGTATTTCTTGTTTTGTGCACCAAACCTTTCCTAGGGAATGTAAACTGAACATGCAGTCAGGTCATACTTGCATGGCCAAAAAAAGATACTATCTTAGCAAATGACTTAAATACAGGTAAATCAAGTATTTCCAAACCACATGAATTCTAGTAAGAGTAAAAATACAAATGGAGACATAAAATCAGTTGAAGTTCTCTTTTTTAGCTATTATGGTCACACGATACATTTTAATTCGAATAGCTACGATTTATCAATTATTAGGAAGACATTAAGCACAACTGCATATACCGTTTATCTGTTCATTTCTTTGTTTGATTTTCCAAACAATCCTCTGAGATATAGCCCATTAAGACTATTACCCTATCAGGGAAACTAAGACAACGGTGAACAGTATTACACAGCTAAGAATGGGGCAGCACTGGAATGGGCAATCAGGTTCTGGAGCCCAAATTCCTATCCACCTTGCCAAAGGTATGTGTAATAACCATCCATGGACCCTGGGAATGGTTAAACACAGACTCCTGAACCCCACATCCAGCAGTGGTGACTTAAGTCTTGGCTAGGGCCTAAGATTTTGCATTTCTAACAAGTTCCCAGGGATGCCGATGCCGATGCTGTGGTCTGTGGATCAGACTTGGGCAGCATCACTCTGTATTATGTTATTTCAATTGTTGGATAAAAGAAAATGAAATAGCATGATGTCAAAAAGTGATCTCTCATTTTCAAAATGTTTAAAGTTCATTCCAAGGCAATCCTCCCAAGCACTGCTATGAGTATTATAGATTTAGTTCACAAGTGTAAGCTTGTTTATTGAGCATGATAGAATATTTGAACCTATACCAGTATTTAGGATTCAAGTTATCCCAGTATTTCCTCTCTTTATCTTTCCTGTATTGAAAAACAACTTATGGGCTTAGCGTACTAATTGAAACATATCAGTAGTGTAAGGCACTTAATTTACATTACAGGAGACAATCCACTTGGAAACATTGAAAGCCTCTTTTGTTATACTTTATTGCAACAGTCAGAATCCAGAATGAGAAACAAAATTCACAAAAATTCGTTATGTGAACAAAATTCACATAAATCATAACCATCTTCAGTGTCTATGCAGAGAGAAGAAAAGGAGTTTCAGTAATCTGGTAGGAAAAAAAAAATCTGTTTGGTTCCCTCATGGGAAAAGTTCTAAATGTTGAGGAAAAAAGTGAATAATGCAGACTTCTCATTCTAGTAAAAGATGCAGGGACGCCTGGGTGGCTTGGTCGGTTAAGCGTCCGACTTCGGCTCAGGTCATAATCTCACGGTCCGTGAGTTCAAGCCCCGCATCAGGCTCTGTGCTTACAGCTCAGAGCCTGGAGCCTGTTTCAGATTCTGCGTCTCCCTCTCTCTCTGCTCCTCCCCTGTTCATGCTCTGTCTCTGTCTCAAAAATAAATAAACGTTAAAATAAATTTTAAAAAAAAAGATGCAATAGATATACTGTTTCCCTAGTCTTCCTGCTAAGTACAACCAGAAAGCCTTAATATTACATACAAAATAAACAGAATGAGATTTTGAAAAGCTGAGGGAAAAAGGCAAACCAGCCAGGAACCCCAGAACCTCCAATATGACAGAGTGGTAAATTCTCCAGACTTACTTTCTGCTTCATATATCCCAGACTTAGGACTGAAAAAGCCAGTGACTCAGAAACACCAATGGGTACAGGAACAACAAAACAAAACAAAAACCCAAAGCCTGCTCTTTATATTCAAAAAACAAACAGAAACAAAAACAAAAGCAAGAAACCAAGAAAGGGACAGCCCAGTAGGACAAAGGCTTTCAGACAATAACTACTTGTACCAAACAGGGACAACTCTGTGCCTACCACTAATCTCACCAGCAAAGGTTGAGCAGGGGACTAACATTTCTACCCTCTCCAGGCCGTTTTGAGGCACGGGGTTCCACCAGGGTGCTATCAGAGAACACTGAGCAGGAAGCTGCGACTTTCATTCTAGCCATGTGGCAATGAGGCCACACCTGTGTAGTGTCAGTGGAGATGAAATGGTTTATGGACTTTTACCCCATCAGCAGTAATGAGGTGTTCCAGCCCCCTGCTGGCACAGTGTCACTGGAGGCCAGGTGGAATTAGGACTGTCACTACCACTCAGAGGCGAAGGTCACCCCGTTCTCATTGTGGTGTCAGTAGAAGCTACGAGAGAAGCAGTAACAAGTCACTCTTGACCCTCACAAGCAGGGTGGTATCAGCAGAAGCCTGGAGAGTAGTTAGAACTCCTATCTTATCCAGCACTAATGAGGAGCCTCTCCTAGGGGGTAAACAGAGGCTGAGTGGGGAACCTGGATTTCTAGCCCTACCTGGAAGGAATGAAGCCATGCACTCCTTCGCCTGTTGGAGCAGTGCTAGAAGAAATCAGCTAAAACAAAAGGTATGAATCAGATCCCGAGTCTCATAACAAACTATACAAAATGACTAGGTTTCCACCGAAAAATCACTGGTCATAACAAGAATCTTTCAAACCTCACCCTCAATGAAAAAATAATCAGTAGGCACTAACATGATAGTGTTAAGATGATAGGAATGTTAAAATTATTGACAATGTTTTTTAAATTTTTTAATATTCATTTATTTTTGAGATAGAGAGCATGAGCAGCGAAGGGGCAGAGAGGGAGGGAGATACAGAATCCAAAGCAAGTTCCAGGCTCTGAGCTGTCAGCACAGAGTCCGACTAGGGGTTCAAGCCCATGAACCAAGAGATCATGACCTGAGCCGAAGTCAGATGCTTAACCAACTGAGCCACCCAGGAACCCCTATCTGACAAAGATTTTAAAGCCGGCATCATAAAAATGAGTCTATGAGCAATTATGAACACACCTGAAACAATTTTCTAAAATCCCACCTAAGAAGAGAGAATATAAAAGAGAACCAAATTGAAATACGGGAATTGAAACATGCAATAACTGAAATAAAAATCTCAATGGATATAGGCTCAACAACAGAATGGAAGGAGACCGTGGAAAAAATCAGTGAATTCAAAAATAGAATAGAAATTATCCAGTTTGAATAACAAAGAGAAAATAGATGGGACAACAAAATGAATAGAGCCTCAAGGAACTGTGGTATTATAAAAATGAAGATCTAACATTCATGTCATCAGAGTCCCGAAAGGAGAAGAGAAAAATGATGGAACTTAAAAAGTAGTCAAAAAATAAAAAATAAAATAACTAGAAACATCCCAAATTTGGCATAAAAAACACAACCGTGTGGATTTAAGAAGGTGAGCAGAGCCCAAACAGGATAAATTGAGGCCCAGATAAACCATAGTCAAAATTCTGCAAAATGAAAACCAAGAAATCTTGAAAGAAACAAGAGCGAAATGGCACCTTCCTGATAGCACAAAAAACCAACGAGAATGACAGGCGATTTCTCATCAGTGACCATGGAGGACTAAAGGAAGTAGCACAATATTTTTTAAGTGTTTAAAGAAAAGAACTGCCAGCCCATAATTCAAAAGTCAGTGAAAATATCCTTCAGGAATGCACAGGAAATCAAGACATTCTCCAACCACGCAAATTAATCAGTAGACCTAACCTAAAAGAATGGCTGATGGAAGCTTCGAAACAGAAAGGCAACGAAGGAAGAATAAAAGATGGAGTCGTGGGACATGAAGAAGGATAAAAGAATAGGAACAGTAAAACTATGAGTAAATAAAATGCTCATTTCTTCTCTTGAGTTTTGTAAATTATGTTTGATGGTTGAGGCAAAAATTGTAATACGCTCTGATGTGGCACTTTATGTATAGAGAAAATATTTAGGGAAATTATATGATAAACTGGAGAGGATGGAGGGCAATAAAAGGATGTAGGTAAGGTTTCACTCAAGCTGGTGATTTATACCAATAGATGAGTTATGTATATATAATGTAATACACAGAGTAATCACTGAAAAAGCTCTCCAAGACAATGCACTCACCATCACTCCAGATAAATCAAAATTTTATTTCAAAAAATTTTCACATAGCCCACAAGAAGGCAGAAGAAACAGAAATAACCAAAAAAAAAGGCAGATTTAAGCCCTATCATATCTATACTTATATCGAATGTAAGTAGTCTAGGTATACTAATTAAACTATAGAGATTGGCAGAGTGGATTCAAAAACATGACCTGGCTATATGCTGCCTGTAAGAAATTCATTTTAAATACAATCGTATAGAAAGATTCAAAGTAAAAGGATGAAAAAAGATATATTATGCAAAAATTAATCAAAAGGAAGCAGAGTGGCTATTTAGCATCAGATGATTAGACTTCAGAGCAAAGAAAATTACAAGAGACACAGAATGACACTGAATAATTATAAAAGGGTCAATCCATCAGGAAGACATAGCAACTCTAAATACACACAGCAGAGGTACATAATATGTGAAGCAAAAAGTGATGTAACTGAAAAGACAGATCCAAATATATGGAATCTTCAACACTACTCTCTCAGAGATGGGAGTATTAGCAATACAGAAAACCTCAAAAAACAGTATCACTCACAGAATCCAATCACATTTATGGAGAAGCTTCTCAAGTTTCTATGGAACATATACCAAGATAGACTCTATCTAGGGGAATAAAATAAACCTAAACACATTTAAAAGAATTGAAATAAGTGTATTCTCTGACCCCAAATGAGTCCAACTAAAAATCAGGAACAGAAAGGTAACGGGACAATCTCCAAATACTTGCAAGATAAACAGCACACTTCTAAAGAACCCATGGGTCAAAGAAACCTCAAGGGAAATTAAAAAAAAAATGAACTTAATGAAAATGAAAATACAGTAACAATATTAGTGGGATATAACTGAAGTAGTAGTGAAAAAGAAATTCATAGTGCTAAATTTACATATTAGAAAAGAGGAAGTGACACAAATCAATAATCTAGGCTCCCACTTCGAGACTCTAGAAAAAGAAAGCAAAATAAAGCCAAAGAAAACAGAGGGAAAGAAATCAGAAAGTTAAGAGCAGAAATCACAGAAATTAAAAACAAAACAAAATGACAGAGGAAAGTCAATGAAACAGAAAGTTGGTTCTTTGAAATTATAACATAAAATTGATAAATCTCTAGCAAGACTGTTAAAAAAAAGAGATAAGACACAAATTACTAACATCAGGAATGAAATGGATATTACCACAGATTCTATAGATATCAAAGGATCATAAGAGACTACAAACAACCCCACACACATACATTTTAGACCTTAGGTGGCATGAAATAATTCCTCAAAAAACACAAACTACCACAACTGACCAAATATAGACAATTTGGATAACCCTATCCTTATTAAGGAAAATAAATTAATAATTTAAAAACTTTTCCCCAACAAAATCTCCAGGCTTCTACATGGTATTTAGGAGGGAACTGCCACTAGTGATCCCCTAACAAAGAAGCCTAATTCCAAAGCAATAGCTTGTTTCACTTGATCATTGATCCAGACTCTTCAGGAAACCACAAATGGCTCTTGATAACCCTTGGAACTATTTGGAGCTATCTGTATACCTAACAAATGTTTCCATTTATTTATGTTTTATGTCTAGATTTTTATTTCAGTCAAGGCTGTGTAAGGGATGGGTAATTCTATACTGAAAAGCTCACATTCTGTCCTTGGCAAATAAATACATTGTCAATGAAAAAAAAAAAAAGTAAAGCAAGCATATCCACTGTCACCATTCTTATTCAACACAGGACTGAAAGTTCTAGGCAGTGCAAGAAGGCAAGAAGAGGAAATAAAAAGCATACAGATCAGATACTAAAACATACAAGTATTTTTAATTCCATAATGTGATTGTTTACATAGAAAATCCCAAGGAATCTTGGGGAACTAGAACTAATGAGTGTATTCAGCAAAATCTCAAGGTAGAAGATAAACATACATGTGGACACCTGGGTGGCTTCGTCAGTTATGTCAGACTCTTGATTTCAGCTCAAGTCATGATCGCATAGTTCATGAGATCAAGCCCCATGTCAGGCTATACACAGACAGTGTGGAGCCCACTTTGGATTCTCTCTCCTCCTCTCTCTCTTCCCCTCCCCCATCTTGCTCTCTCAAAATAAATAAATTTTTAAAAAGGTTAGGCATACAGGAATGCAAGCTGGTGAAGCCACTCTGGAAAACAGTGTGGAGGTTCCTCAAAAAACTAAAAATAGAACTACCCTATGACCCCGCAATTGCACTACTAGGCATTTATCCATGGGATACAGGTGTGCTGTTTTGAAGGGACACATGCACACCCATGTTTATAGCAGCACTATCAATAGCCAAAGTATGGAAACAGCCCAAATGTCCATCGAAGATGTCCAAAGAAGATGTGGTATATATATACGCAATGGAGTATTACTCAGCAATCAAAAAGAATGAAATCTTGCCATTTGCAACTACATGGATGGAACTGGAGGGTATTATGCTAAGTGAAATTAGAGAAATACAAAAGTCATATGACTTCACTCATATGAGGACTTTAAGAGACAAAACAGATGAACATAAGGGAAGGGAAACAAAAATAATGAAAAACAGGGAGGGGGACAAAACAGAAGAGACTCATAAATATGGAGAACTGAGTGTTACCAGAGGGGTTGGGGTTGTGGGGGGCGGATGGGCTACATGGGTAAGGGGTACTAAGGAATCTATTCCTAAAATCATTGTTGCACTATATGCTAACTAATTAGGATATAAATTCTAAAAAATAAAAAATAAAATTAAAAAAATGATAGACATACATAATCAATTTTATCTCCATATGCTAGCAATGAACACATAGACATTGGACTTAAAAATACATCATTTACAATCCCTCAAAAAGTCCTTCAAATTCTAACAAAGTATGTACAAGGCTTGTATGCTAAAAACTATTCAATGCTGATGAGAAATTTTAAAACTCATTAATTGGAAAGTCACACAATATTAATGGATGGGAAGACTCAACACAGTAAATGTATCAATTCTCCTCACACTGATATACAGACTTTATGAAATGCTGGACTTTTTACAGCTAGATTTTTGTAGTTGTAAAATTTTGAGGACCATAAACCAGATTTTTTGTCTCTATAAATCTGGAAATATACAATATATTCTTCTGATTGAAAATTTACCACCCTTTCCTCCATACATCGTTCAAATTCAAAACAAATAAAGTATAATGAAAGAATATTTATGTATATGCCAGGGAATGTTCCAAGCACGGAGAAAGCACATGGGAAAAATAGACAAGGTCCCTGCCATCAAGGACCTCCTTTTTTTTTTTTTTTTTTGTCTGTTTAAATGTGACTTTTAAGACCTGATTCCTTTGGGCACAAGTGAACTCATTGAGGTATTTCAGCTTTATTATTGAGCCAATTTTGAAAGGCACTGGAGTTCAGTCGAGTTGAAGAAAGAGTAGTAGGACAATATCTATAGTCCATTTACAGATTTACAAAAGTAAATTACTAGAGACACTTTCAAGGGCACCACATCTCTGAATATTTAAATACACCCACAACAGGGATTTGTGTTGCTGTCTAATATGCTAACTACAGATGAATCCAAGAGCCTTCTAACACTGGCATATTAGCGAATCAAATGTATCTTGGTGGTTACCACAACGAAAGTATCACAGGTTTGGCATCTAGAATCTGCTGGACCCAAAGCTCAACTCATACTCCTTATTCTGATAATAATATTAAATTTCTCTCTTTCCTAGTGTTCATATTGTCACTTTTTCTAGAAGTATGAAAGACAGTTCACAAATGGAAACCCCATGGTGCCTCAGAAGTAGCCTAAAATTCACCTTTTCTTTACTTCACCTGAAAATACTGTTTTAAGAGCTTCTACATACCAGGCATTATCTAAGCACTTTATAGTCATTAACTTATTTAATCTTCATGATAAGTCTATGAGATAATCTTTGTGATGAATCCAGTCTTGCTGTCATCTTACAATAGGGAAAGCAATGTGGAGGGAGATGGAGATTAAGAGACCTGCCCAGTGTCACAGGGCGAGTGATTGGTGGAGCCTAGACTCACAGGCCATGCTCCGAATGCCATTCTAACTCATGGTCTCATCAGTACAAGAACCTCATTCTGACTTCATTTCAGATCTGCCTCCAATGACTAATTTTTCCTTACTCAAATTTTACGTAGATCTCTGTTTGATCGCAGGCCATGTATAACCATATTTACAATCAGAAAACAGAAACTGATATGGAATACATCAGCCAACTTTTATTCCTCACATGGTCAATAAAGAACATTTAGTCACTTTGTATCTAATTAGAAATATGGCGAGAGAGGTCTTGGGACTGGAACTGGGTTTAATTGGATGAAACAGTTTTAGAATATCAATTTAGCACTGTTTCTAAATGGGTAGCAGAAGCTGGGGTCCTTAAAATTATCCCTTGAAACTTGCTGATAATGTTTCTTGTGTTTATTTGTACAACTGAATGTATATCAACATAAGGTCACTATCCCCCTTTGCAGGATTTTCATATTCATTATGGTTCCTTTCATGTGTGCTGTCTTAAATGCTAATGGAATTTAGTTGGGCAATGATAATAAAAAGACAATAATTGCCAACATGTTCATGGCAAAGAAGCCATAATTCCATGTTTGTATCTTCCTGATTTCACTAAAGAATGCATCCTGGCATTGAAAGCAATTCGATTAATCTAAGGCTGTTCCAGTGTCATTTTCCCTTACTTCTTGAGTGGTGGGGAAGGATTAAATTGGAGTTCGTACTTAACCAACAGCCTATTTCACCTATGCTGTAGTCCACAGGGAGTGCACTCTTAATAGTTTTAAAAATTATGAATCATTGCAGTGCTTGTGAGTTGTGATTCTAGAGTTAGTTTTGCTTTCGTTTTAATTTTCCACATGGGTAATTTTTTAATAAGGAAGAAGGCAAAGACAGATGAAGAAAGCTGGAGAAGTGCACCCACATCTACATTTACATCTGTGATGAAAGGATGCTGTGAAAATTCGTCAATAATGACACAGTCACTACGACTGTGAAAGTAAGGGGAGACACAGGTGATTGTATAAACCTGGCATTTAGTTGGACTGTAGAGGAAGACAACGTTTCTGTGTTTTGGGTGATTTTGTTGAATCAATTCAATTGTTTTCTAGGAGATCTTCAGATGTTGATTGTATTAAGACGTCACCCATTTTGAAAAATGATTCCTCACATTGATAAACTCTTGAATTGATGTTATCAGGTCCAACTGAGTCAAAAATATCCAAACGGTCAATTAGGTTTAAAAGATCTATAGAAACATTTAGCCTGGTACATCTTATTTACTTAACACAAAGGAGAAATGTCCATTTCAGAGAAAGAGTTATTCATCCACTATTTATTCAAAAATCATTCCATAAATAGCTATCGAGCATCCACTCTAAGCACCAGATATTCGGTTCAGGATAAGCACCCAGGGGCAGGAAATAGAGAAGGAGAAGGCAGAGTGAAACAGCATGAATTTTGAAAAATGCTACCCCAAATTTAAATTCTAGGCACGGAGAGTAAAATAACAAGATTAGGCCATGTATGATCAAGTGTCTGATGAATGGCACACAGTAAATCAGATAATAATTAGCACAGGAACAGAGGGGAATTTAGCATAAAGGTAACAAAGTTCCAACTTTTGGATCCCTCACTTGGAAGGATATTCACTCCTTCAACTTAATTTGCATGTGTCATTTTAAAATGTTTTTTCTGAAAGAGGGCCCAAGGGGCACAAGCTTCAGTGCCCACAAAGTCTAGATCTGCCTCTGTACAGGAATTCAGAAAGGCAGAAAGACAATTTTCTCAAGATCTGTCTCAACAAAGATGCCTTCTTTGCATCTCTTTATAGATTATTTTGGTCATGGCTAGTGGTTATTTTTGTTTACTGTCCAGTTGGTAGCCTTTAGGATCTTTAAACAACTGCTTTGATTTACAAAACATATTCTTTCTTGGGGCACCTGGGTGGCTCTGTCAGTTAAGCGTCTGCCTCTTGGGTTTCGGCTCAGGTCATAATCTCACGGTTTTGTGGTTCTAGCCCCACATAGGGCTCTGTGCTGACAGCACAGAGCCTGCTTGGGATTCTTATTCTCTCTCTCTCTCTCCCTTCCTCCCCGTCTCCCCCTCTGCCCCTCCCCTGATCACACTGTCTCTATCAAAAATAAATACACTTGTTTTTATATGCTAAAGTAAAATGGTTTAATTTCAGCTGGAGCAACTTCAGAGGCCAAGAAAAATGTCAATATAAATAGATCTTTTCTTATTTTTATGTCTAAAATTACATAACTTTCCATACCTTGAATTTATGTCATCCCATAGAAAACAAAAATCAAATTTGTATTATTTATATTAGTTATATACCAATATTAAGTACTATCCATCGTGATTTCCCTCTCTCTCTATATATATATATATACAACATCCACTTTGTAAATGGTCTAAAAATAAATAAACTTTTTAAAAAATGTTTTAAAAATATTTTCATTTCTTCCCAAGAGAAACGTGGGGCTGTCCTTCAAATCTGAACCTGAAGAGAGACCCCAACACACATCTCTTTCGGAAAAAAATTAAAAATATCTACAGAAGAACAGGTACTGGTCACCAAACCCAGAGCCCAACTCTTTCTGGAACCAGCAAAGGAATTCAATAGGGATTCCAAAGAAAGTCTTGCTTGTGGGTAAAGTGTAGAGTTATACCTACCTCATTCTTTATCTGCCCTCAAATAAGTTAGGAGTAAGTACCAGAACCGAAGGGCAGGGCTGAAGAAAGGGAGACAGAATTTCATCACGCCTTTTTTGAAGTTTATAGGAATATAGGGACAAGGAATCCAACTGATCATCACAAGATATTAATGTAAATTTCATGTATAAATATATACGTATACATTTAATCCCAGTAAATTTATTATTTTATCTTATGGCTTCTTGACTTTTTGTCTTTCTTAGAAAGACCTCACAAACACTGACCATTTTTTATTCTAGAATTTTACAGTTTAATTTACACATAACATGCTGATCCCCAAATGATTTTAGCATAAGGTTCTAAATAGGTGTTCAGCTTCATTCTTTCTCTAGGTGTCTAATAAATTTTACCAAAAGAATTTATTTAAAAATTTGTTCCCAGTGATCTAAAATGCAACTTTAACATACACTAAATTCCCAGATACATTTGGATCTATTCCTAGAAACTCTGTTTTATTCCATCCATAACACTGCATCATTTATCTATGCCTAAGTATAAATTATTGTAAATATTACAGTTTTAAAGTGTGTTGAATATTTGTTAGGATTATTCACTCACTGCACTTTACAATTCACAATTCCTTTAATTTTCTTTGCTATTCTTGGATGCTTCTATTTTATTTGAAATTCTGAAGTGTGATGCTTGCTTTGTTTTTATGGAACTAAATTTACCAATATGCTATGTATTTCCGCGGTCTTTAATCATTAATTCAAATCAGATATTTGCTTTCAAAACCTATTACCCATCTCTGACTTTTCTTCTGGGCTTTAAAAAAATCATCTGTCTAAATTGCTTAGAAAATCTTTACGACTCACGCTGCTATAATGTAGGTTTGGTTATAAAATGCCTGCCAATCAAATCCGTCTCCCATGATAAAGGTAGGCTCGCTCTTACTTAATCTGGAGAGCTTAAAATGAAGGTGTCATCCTTGTCCCTCAAAACCACTTTAATAATGGTCTCCTACTGTTACAGAACTCAACCAGCTTATTGAAGTCAGCTGTTTTCTTGAGAGCTCCATTACCTGTGGCTGTTTTCATCCACACACATTATTAAACAACAACAAGCAAAAGCAAAATTCTCTAAATTCAACCAAAGCAAATCTTTCAGTCGAAAACAAGTGCCATGATTTAAAAATAAAAAGAATTGCACCTCCTTTTATTTTATAGGGGTTCTAAAAACTAACTTGCCACTAGTTGTATCCTTTATTTGCTTAGAACAAAGACTGATATTAATAAAGCATTGTGATGTGTTTGCTGATCTTACAAAACATGTAGATTAGCTTAGCTATTAACATTATCCTTACTATTCTTGACTCAAAAAGGATGTGATGCAAATATACTTTTATTGAAGGCTACTAAAAACTAGAAGTAAAATTAATGACACAAAGAAAAAGTTTTGCATTACTATTTGCTGAGAAGCTTCCTTCTTATCTTCTGTTCAAATCTGGGCAATATACGAAAATTACATTTCCTGGCTTAAACAGCAGCAGAATCAAAAAGCAACATGCTCAGCACAGGGTTAAAATATGCCATTTGTTTACCCTTCTCATTAATTTCTTAACTAACTCTCCCACAAACATCAAAAAGATCCATTTGAAAACTGTGACTTGACATATAATAAACCCAATTAAAAAACACTCACACACAGAGATACATACACACACACTTACACATTTGTGCAGCTCCTAATGGTGCCAATAAATCAACTCAAAACTATAAAAAAGTAATTAGGAACAAAGAAATGACCTGTCTTGATGTTGCTTTTTTTCTCAATATGATTCTAACTCGATTATACATGCATATCTAATTACTACATCTGATGACCTATGGTCATAGCTTGATTTCTGTATTACAAATGGCCTGACATTTAATTAGTTTGTGTGATTAAATTATGTAAATATCTACATGGTGACCAAATGATTAAAACTTTTTTATACCTCCAGTTTCTCAGCACTAGAGTCAATTATATCTGCCTACATATACAGCATGTGAACAAACTGACACAAAAATCCAAGTGAAAAGAAAGTTACAGTTATTCAAATTCAGATTGAAAGCTATCTCATTGAGCACATCTTACAAGAGGTGCAGTGGGATGATGTAGGACTTCAATCACTGCGAAAACTTCAAACCTAAATTATTATAACAAGGACAGATCTGGTGAACCCGTTTCTCCAGTTCTCATTTGTTCTCATTCCATTCTCTTAGGAACTGATGGCTCTTATATGTATGGGTGTGTGTATATTATAAGAAATGATTCATTTATATAAAATTTAGATTAAATTTTGGTGATTGCTATCACGATCTCAAACTTATTTCTGTTTTTATGCATCCCAGTCAACCATGGACTCTTCACAGATTGTCATCTGAATTGCGACAGTTCTACGCTCACAGCTGTGGTACAAGCACCAACGAATTCAGGAGTTCTGAATCTCTGCAAAATGTGGAATTGTTGCGAGTCCCAAGCAGACCTGAAGAATAGGAATGGGAAAAGAATCCCCACTCTCGTTCATATAATCGAGTTGAATGAAGCAGGGAACAAATGCTTCCTCTTGAAACATATCTTTATTAACAGAGGGGATCCTTTTGCCATGCTTGAAGCATGTTCAATACACCTGTGTCATTTATCATTCCCCCATCCATATGAAGGCAGCGAGTACAAAGGCTCCTAATTACCCAGAGATAGTAAGGAAAGACAAAGAAGTTACACCAAATTACCACCAATCCTGAAATCACATTTAGCCAATGCATTCAATAACTGCTCCACGAGACATTTTTTTTTCCATTACATATCAGACCAAATTTAACTGACACTGACTCTCATGCATACAAAACTACTTGGTTAGAAAAAGAAAACTTCACAAATTTGACTTTGTTGCATAGTAAGTTATTTCCTAAACTGCTAGCCATAGGATTATTTATTAGGATTAAATGATTTATCTTACAATCAGCAAGTTACTTGATGAAACCTCCATGTCCTCCAGAAGGAAAAAGCATATATAAAAGTACAAGTAGACTGAATTTCTTTTCTCCTAGTTTTATAGAGAAAGTGCTCAGATTCTAAGGGCACCTGGGTGGCTCAGTCGGTTGAGTGTTTGACTCTTGATTTCAGCTCAGGTCATGATTCTAGGGTCATGGGATGGAGCCTCGCATTTGGCCCATGTCGGGCCCCTGTACTGAGTGTGGAACCTGCTTGAGATTCTCTCTCTCTCCCTCTCTGCCCCTCCCCTGCTTTCATATGCTCTCTCTCTCAAAATCAATAAATATTTTTTAAAAGTGCTAAAATGCTTCAAAGAGCCAATATCTGAAAACAATGTATATAAGCAATCCAGAAATTAATTAATCTGTAATCAAGGAAAGCCACGGCTGTAAAGGAGAGAATGATGAAAAAAGTGGAGCATTCATAAGAGAGAGAGAGAAAGAGAGAGAGAGAGAGAAATATGACCAATAACTTCAAAGAATAACAGAGATAAGAAAAGAAAAACAAGGTATGATTCAACTAAAGGTTATAGAATTAGAAGGCAGAAATGATTTAAAAGTAATAAATCTTCAATGGGAACTCAGTGTATTTAAAATGAAAAAAAAAATAGGCCTCTAGCTCAAGATGGATGAACACCTACGTATGCCTCACGTCCTTCATGAAACACATATAAATAGTATAAATACAGAAGACAAAACAAACTTATAAAAAGAATAGGAATGGGAATCCCCATCAGGCAAGAGATGTTAACAAACTCCAGAAAATTACCAAATACATGAGGCAGTAAAGTAGGGACCAGCTGGTGATCCTTTTCTATAAAGGGTCAGAGAGTAAATATTTCAGGCTTAAAAGGACCATACACACTTCATTGGAAACACTCAATTCTGCTCTTGTAGCACAAAACACCCATTGACCATATCTAAAAGGATGGATGTAGCTGTGTTCCAATAAAACTTTACCAAAACAGACAGCTGGCCCATGGTTGTAGTTTGCCAACCCCTACAACTAAAAACACTTTTACGGTCACGGTATTCAATGTTCTGATCAAAGACTCATAGCTTCTAGCTGAAAGATTCAAAAAAATGTGAAAATACAGATAAGAAAATTTTCAAAGACCTCACTAGGGAATAACGGTGCCAGTTACTCCTCCTTTAATCCTCAGGACACATAAAAGCAGGCAACTTGGCTCTAATCCCTAAGGAGAAGAATGCGAAGGTTCTTCCCTAAAGAAATTGTGTGATTCCTATCCGTGGCTGTTGATACCTTAAATAAAGCCCTCTTCTCCTAGCATTTGGACCATGCTTATCCTGAATTCAAGTCCAACCTCATATGTACCCTGTGCATCAACTCAATCGGACTGCCCACATATGGAAGATGCCCATTGTGAAGCGGATGAAATTATCCTATGGTGAACTAAACCCATAACACTTACACTGTGTTAAATGCGAACAAGTAAGCCTAGGGGGCTTGGTTGGTTAAGCATCTGACTTCGGCTCAGGTCAGGATCTCACAGTTTGTGAGTCTGAGCCCCGCATCAGGCTCTGTGCTGACAGCTAAGGGCCGGGAGCCTGCTTCGGTTTCTGTGTCTCCTTCTGTCTCTTTCCTTTGCCCACTTACAATCTCTCCCTCTCCCTCTCTCTCTAAATAAACATTTAAAGAAAATATTTTTTTTAAAGTAAGCAGGGATCATCAGACATGAGAATATCTAACAGAATATGAAAGACCAAATTGACCCCAAAGTAAACAACTCATATAAGAAATTAAAATTAAATTAAAAAAAAAAAAGGATTGGGGCACCTGGGTAGCTCAGTCAGTTAAGCATCTGACTCTTGACTACAACTCAGGTCATGATCTCACAGGTTGGGGGTTTGAGCCTCACTTTGGGCTCTGTGCTGCCAGGGTGGAGCCTGTTTGGGATTCTCTCCCTCCCTCTCTGTCTCTCCCCCATTCATGCTCTCTGTCTCTATAAATAAATAGACTAAATAAATAAAGGATTCAGTATACTCCTCGAAATCTGAGAAGACGTTATACATCTTATAAAAATGAAAATTAGGGACAACAAAAGAGTTCTCTAAGATTAAAAAAAATTTTAAAAATTCAGTAGCATGGCAGAATGATAACGTCAAATAGCTACATAAAATAATTTAAAGAGGAGAAATAAGGGCTGACATTGGTGAATGTCTGCACATGCCAGGCATTACTGCAAACATGTTACATATATTAACTCTCTTAACCCTCTACATTACTAAAAGGTAGATTCTATTATTTTCGATTTACAGAAAAGCAAACAACCACCTATTGTTTTAAAATATAAAAAAGGTATATCCAATTCAAATAGTGTGAGTCAGCTCCTGCATGAGACATGGAGAAGTAATCAGGAGCCCAATATTAAACTATCAGGAAGTTATTTAAGTAAGAATAGGGGGGGAAAAAACCACATGAATAAGATGAAATTATCACAGAAAGAGAAAAATTCTTTGAAGTGTAGAAAGAAATGAATTTTCAGTTTTAAAGGGCCAAAGAATCACTAAGAGGAAGATAAAAACAAGTCTTCGACTTGGAAAAATTCCCGTTAACTTGAAACTTCAAGGTTAATAAGGAAATCTTTAAAAATCTATTTAAAAAATTCCAAGTAAAACATCTAACCCAGTAGGACAATCAAGGAAATTCTCAGGATGACAGCTATACAAGAGGCTTAGAGAACATCGAGTCCTGAATGAAGAAAGAGGACACAGTATTTCTGAATTAATTCTCTATGGAGAAAAGAGGAATTCAATAATGTAAAACATGACTGAAACTCCAGATTAAAGGTAAGCTAAATGCACATCATTAGAAATTCTAGAAAAAAAAGGAAAAAAAAATTTTAATGTAAAAGTCACACTACAAATAAGATTTGTGTCTAATTTTAAAACATATGTGATTTCCCTGTAATTCTTTATGCTATTGATTTCAATCAAAATGCCGCTATCATTAAAGACTCTTCTCTTAGGGGCACCTGGGTGGCTTAGTCAGTTGAGCATTTGACTTTGGCTCAAGTCAGGGTCTTACGGTTCATGAGTTTCAGCCCCACATTGGGCTTGCTGCTCTCAGCCTGTCAGCTCACATTCTACGTCGGATCTTCTGTTCTCCCTCTCTCTGTCCCTCCCCCGCTTGCACCCTCCCAAAAGTAAATAAATACTTTCTGAAAAATGAATATTCTCTGAATGACTGTTGTAATTTGAGGAGATTTGTTTTTTTGACCCATTATGGTCAATTCTCATTAAAGTTCCCTGTATGCAGAGAATGATTATTCTACACCTGTTGTATACAATATTCTTTTTATATTCATTAGGTCAAAATTGATAACTGTTACTTTAATCTCCATTGATTTCTAAAAGTAATTAAAATTATAAATTTGTCGGTAGTTACTTTTTGTCAAAAATATTTAATTGATTTGGGGACCCTATAACTTAGCTTCGCTGCATGAGCATCACTTATTTCTCTGGGACTCCAAATAGAAGTAGGACATATCTGATCATTCTTTTAATGTTCTCGTCCATATTTTCTATCATTTTGTATTTCTATGCTTAAAAAGCTGTTTAACTTTTTCTGATCTATTTTTTTCATTCACTACTTTTCTATGTCCAATCTAATGTAATGTACACACTGAATTATTTCAGTTATTGTGCTGTTCAGACCTCAAATTTTCATTTGGTACCTATTCAAATCATCTATTTTATTTTCTACAGTTCCAATTTCCTGTTTTATTTATAACTTTGGCTTTTGTTCTTTGAGCATACTAAGCAGTCTGAGCCTGACAGTCTCAAATATCTAAAGTCTTTGCAAATCTTTCCATTCTCTGCAGTT
This sequence comes from Lynx canadensis, assembly GCF_007474595.2. Classification (NCBI taxonomy): domain Eukaryota; kingdom Metazoa; phylum Chordata; class Mammalia; order Carnivora; family Felidae; genus Lynx; species Lynx canadensis. The sequence continues at coordinate 13,705,861 of NC_044311.2, forward strand.
TCTGCTGGTTATTATTCATGGTGTCTTACTCCTTTGAGTGTCTCATTACCTTTGACTGTGTCTTGGGCATTTTATTTTTAAAATGATTCATAGGAATAATTTAAGGCATGAGATGATGACAAATCCCTCCAAACAGGTTCTATTTTGTTTTGCTTTGGCAAAGTGTTAAGATTTCCACTAGTCTGGGATGACTTTAATCAACAGATTTCCTGGATCACCTAGATAATGCAACTCCAGGCCACAAGCTTATTTCCAAAGTCTACCCATATCCTAGAACACAGCCTTTGGGGGTCTCTGCTTGAAGTGGAAGTGGCTTTTAGTTTGACAGGTCATTTTTGGTTTTAGAAATATGGAAATATAAATATAAATATAAATATAAATATAAATATAAATATAAATATCCATAGGCCAAAGCAGATTTATGTGCTAAGCTAATCCATCTGGGTTCTCACTCTCAAGATTTGGTCTAAAATGTCCTTAGAGTATTCTTAGTTCTTTGAGGTTTTTAAGAATTTTTAAATATATTTTTATCTAATACTTTGGTTGTCCTGAGCAGGATGATTGGTCCAAATTGCTCTGACAACCTTTCACTAAAGTTTAAAGTATTAGCATCTCATTGATCATATTTCCTGTTAACCAGTAACTTTTCCTGTATATAGACAATTGCTATAGTGTTCTATGCCCATGTCTCAGAGGAAAAACGCACAGCACAATGCCAAGAATTTTTAAAAAGCCAAATTATTTTCTTGTACATTTTAATAGCCTTGATCAGGAAAATTATGCATTAGTTTTGGTCAATGACCACTTAAGAACAAAATTATTCATTTATAATCTGGCCAAAGGTCCCTTGAATGAGCCAAGGAAGTGAGTCAATGGGAAGGCTACAAAGTCAGATACCAGTCAGTATGCCCTCAAGTACAGCCTATTCACAAAACCTGCAAAACCTCCCCATTGGCTTAGTCAAGCACCCACATTCCAAAAACAGGAAGGTAGTATAAAGAATCCAGAAAACTCATAGGTGTATAACCAAGTAGAAACCAAGAAAGTGGTAAGACTACAGGGTCCCACCCTGAAAATAAAGTCTCATCCCTAAGAGGGAGTGAGTCTAGACAACAGCGTGCTACACTGTCCCAGAGTTCCCACATGAACACGGTCTGTCCCCTTGGCAGTTAAATGATGTCCATACGTCTTCATATTTTAAAAAGATGGTGAAGGATTTTGGCTAGGCCTCATCAGTAGTGGACTGAAAAATATCCATTATTACAACACAGAAGAAACAGAAATTTACTTTCTGAAGACAGAAGGAAACCTGGCTTGCACAGGTCTTGTTAGAATAAAAGAATATAGGGCACTGAGTGGTCTGCAGGGATCAATGACCAAGTGCCCGATGGGATAGTCTTCATCTCTGTTAGGGCCAAAATGGACAGATATTAGCCTAAAATAAGATTCACTCCTGGGGCACCTGGGTGGCTCAGTCAGTTAATCATCTGGCTCTTGACTTCGGCTCAGGTCATAATCTCAGAGTTTGTGGGTTGAAGCCCCACAAGCATTCTGTCTCTCTCTCTCCCTCTCTCTCTCAAAATAAACAAACATAAAATTAATTTTAAAAATAAGATTCACTCCATCCTCTATGTCTCTAACATATTAAGTGATCCCTTCAAATTGGGAAACATACTCAGTGGTCCTGTCAAATGTAAAGTCATCATCTTTTAAAAATGAAGTAAATTGTATAAAACAACATATATCCTTGGCTCATACGTTATCTTTGACTTCTCTCTCATTCCACACTCCTGTGTTGTATTAGTTTCCTAAGGCTGCCATAACAAAATACCACAGTTTGGGTAGCTTAAACCACAGAAATTTGTTGTCACTCAGTTCTGCAGGTTAGAAGTCTCAGATCAAGGTGTTGGCAAGGGTTGATGTTCCTTCCGAGGGGTGGGAGGGAGAATCTGTTCCGTACCTCCCCCTAGCTTCTAGGTTTCCTGTCAATCACTGGCATTCCTTGGCTTACAGGTTCATCATCAATCTGATCTCGGTCTTAATCTTCACATGGCTTTCACCCTGTGAATCTTTACATAGTCTTCCCTCTGTGTAGATCTGTCTCTGTGTCCAAATTTCCCCTTTTTATCAGGGCATCAAATTGGATTAGATCCTACCCTAATGACCTCATTTTATATTCATCATGTCTGTAAAGACCCTATTTAAAAATATGGTCACATCCTCAAGTCCTGGGGACTAGAACTTCAACACATCCTTTAGGGACACAATTCAGCCCATAAAATATACCATCACTCACTTTCACCCCTACCCCTAACTACCACCCCATCTCTGGTCCTCACATGAGAAAGTGAATGAGGACATAAATTTGACACATTCTGTGATGATCAAAGAAGGAGAAAAGTTAGGTTTGAAGTTTTTCTTTCTTTAAAGGCATACATGATGAACCCAAGACAAGTGGTAATAATCGTTCCATGATACCCATTCTCTGACTCCTGACCAAAATGTAAAAGTAAAAAGTAGGTAGATTTGGGATCTGCATACTGGTAAGATTGCCAAATACTCTATAATTTAAGTTGAACAGAATCAATTGGTGGTTTCACTTCCCCCACAAAAAACACTTGATAAGCCACAGAAGACCAACAAATTTCCTTAAGTCTTGATTCCCGTGGCTATTTGTTTTGGTGGCAAAAATAAAAATACACAGTCAACAAGACTGAGACTATGGCTGAACTGTAGCAGAATGGTGTTGGCTACTCAAGACGATGAGGGTTAAGAATGGGGAGAAGGAGAATTTGGGGAAGATAGCCCAATAGCCACCAACAGGTCTCACTGGAATTAGAGAAGATGTTCAACTATTTCTGAAAAATGAGGCTTGGCTAAGTTACTTTAGGCTAAACTCCCCTACGCCACCAGCTGAATGCCCAGCATTTAGTTGAAGAGAAACATTGTCTTCAAAATGCCGCTTTTACATCGCTAAGTTTCACCTACAAGCAATGCAGTTTTGTCTCTGTCCTCTATCAAAGCGAAGAATCCTGACTTATTCTGCCATTCTGTAAGCCCTCTACAGTGGCTAACACATAATCTAGCACACATTGGGCTTTCATAAATCATTTCAATAAATGTATATGCGTCCATATACATTTTCCATCATTTCAAACTGTGACCCTTAGGCAGTTCCTACATTGAACTTCTTGATAAGTTTTACCTTTGAGAACATGTATTTTCCCCCTTTCCTCATTCAGTTTTCCTTGTGTCTTTTAGTGAATTCAAAAGATTTTTCTATCGAAGAGGAAAAATGAATAAAACACATTTTAGTATTTGAGCTAAAAATGGCAAGGAACAAGGTGTTTTTAATGTGGAATTAACTAAAACGCTCGTATCTTGTACACAGCAGGAAAAGTACACCGCATTAAGCACTTCTCCTATGTATTTGTTTACTTATTTATTTAGAGTGAGTGTGCAAGCAGGGGAGAGGGGCAGAGGGAGACAGAGAGAATCTTAAGCAGGCTCCACACTCAGTCAGGAGCCCGATGCAGGGCTCGATCCCACAATCCTGGGACCATGATGTGAGCCCAAAATCAACAGGCAGATGTTCAAGCGACTGACCCACCCATGCACCCCAGCACTTGACTATTTTAATAGTACGGGGGTAGATACAGCATTTGTAATCTTGAAGAACTGTACTTGTTTAGGGGCATGGAGGCAAACAGATCAGCAGATTTTCAATTTTCAATTCAACCAACAACTTCTACTTCTGGAGCTTCTGAACCTGTCTTTTTCAGAGCATCCAGGTAAACTGCTTCTGGAACAATAACCATCAGCCAGTCTCCTAGGCTCCCGGACATCTAGGCCAGATATTGGCAAACCATGGTCCATGGGCCAAATCTAGCATTTGCTCTTTTCTGTCAATCATTTGACAGGAAAACAGCCACCCCTTTCTGTTTTTTGGATTTTTCTAGGCTGCTTTTGGGCTATAACGGCATAGCCGTTATGACAGAGACTGGCTGTCTGGCCGGCAAAGCCTGAAATACATACTACAATTGCAGAAAGTGTTCACTAACACTGACCTCTGGTTCAGACAATACCAGATGCACTTAATTTCTTTTTTCCTCTTTGTAGAAAAATCCAATCACCAAATGATGTTGCTTAACTGTTTTTTGTTTGTTTGTTTGTTTTGTTTTTTGCTTCTCTATATATGAACATGCAAAACATCAGTTTTGAAGAAACTGGTTAGTATGGAGTTAACCCTCATTGGATGAAGATTATCTTAATTGCCTTCTGAAACAAAGGAATAAGTTTCTGCCAAGGCAAAAGTACAACTTTATTAGAAGTCTCCAATTCCATTCAAAAGCATCCTTCTTAGAAACACCTTTGCTTTTGGGGTGCCTGGGTGGCTCTGTTGATTAAGCCTCAGGCTTGATTTCAACTCAGGTCATGATCTCTTGATCATGAGATGGACTCCAGGATCGGGCATTGCACTGAGTGTGGAGCCTGCTTGGGTCGGTCGGTCGGTCGGTCTGTCTCTCTCTCTCTCTCTCTCTCTCTCTCTCTCTCTCTCTCTTCCTCCCTGCCCCCCTAAAATGAATATTAAAAACATGCTTTTTGTAGTCATGTCTATGCTCTCATTACATTGAAATCTTATTCCAATAGATTATTTTACCCCGCCTCATGTTGAAAATCAGGGTTATAATCTTATGCCTTTGTTTCCTCTTCCCTCTTAGCTTGCTCTTTATCACTTTCTGTCAATTCCAAACATCCTCATTTTTCTTATAAAGTACTCTCATCTATCCACTTCAGAATTAAAATGAATTTAGTCTCTCGCTCTCTCATTAATGAGGATGGCTTTCTCCTGCCTGTCTCCCTCCCTACATGTTGAGAGGAAAAGATGTGTTTTTACATTTCTTAAAACTATAACGTTAGAAATCAGTCCAGCCAACTGCCCTTACACAATCTTTCATTTTAGGCTCCACGTGGAAGTTTGTGATGTGTTTGCCCACAGATCGCTGCCAAACTGGGTGTCTTCTTTTTTACAGAACCATAACCAGCTGTGTTAGTATGGTGGAGGATGTCAGACAGCTCCCATAGGATATAGTTTCTTTACTCTCCTCAACTTTGGTTTGGGAAATTAGTTTTGTAATCATGCTAAGAAAGTGGCTTGCATCTCCTTTCTCCACTCACTCCAGCAAAGTCAGACTGGCCAAGGCCCATGAGTGGGGCTACGCTTGCAGAGCAGGGGACCATGGGGAGATGTGGTGAGTGGTACAAATGGAAGCAGCTCAGCTCAGGGACGGGGACGGGAATCTGGAGAAAGTGGGACAAGCGTCTCCTTGCTCTTAGGACCCACAGGGTGAAAATGGCTGCAGAGACTGTCGAGAGGGCAGTGTGAGAGTGATGTCTGGGCTCACAGGAGGAGCAGCCCAACTCAGGAGACAGGTGACAGGGACTTCAAAGCCCTGAAGGACAGGACTTTTGTGATAAATCTGGTGAACACCGCTGAAAAAACACCCGGTCCCTTCCCAACTTTTGTAGCACTCAAGAGACCAGAAGACGTAAAATCTTGTATAGCCTGGGAGATCACCCCCAAAATGGCTGAGACGGACTTTCCTACCAGAGTGGCAGGGGGTGGTGCCTTAGAGCAGAAGAAGTATGATTTAGGAAAGAAAAAAAGGAGGGGATGTTTGGAGCTGGAACTACTGTTTTGTCCACTTGGAACCCCAAATGAGTTAAATTTCAAGGATAAATTGTACCAACAATGTGGTAATCTAATCTCATTTGGCAAAAAAAAAACTACACTATCTAATAGATTTTTAGCTTAGCCATCTAGAGACTTAGATTCAAATACAGTACTCAATAAAAGTAATTACTTTTTTCAGATTTGTGGTGCTTCTTGTACTTAATCTCTTTGTTTCCATTACACATTTACTTGCTTTATCCTGAATTTTACTATTTTGTAGATTGTTTTGTTCAATTTATAATTTGCCTCAAATCCTGCTTAAAAGCTGAATGTGCACGCTAAATGAGGGATTGATTCAAGTTCCTTAGTGTCACATTTCTTTAGAATTTTGTTCTAACTAATCTAATCCCATTATAATATAGAAAAAAATGTTATACCCCCAAGGTGTTTCATGTAGCTTTAGTTGAAATGCTTTTTCATTACAATTATTCCATGTAGTAGAAATAAAAGAAAATTTGTTTTTAAACTAAAGTCACTTTTAAGAACCCAAATGGTTCAATTATGTACATTGTCTAACCAAGATTACAGTTACACCATAATTTATCAAATTTGTTCATTTGTGTCCCTTGAAAGCATTTTCAATTTTTGAAATATTTCTGGAAAAATATAGAACATACAGCATGTATGAGAGCTAACAATATTATTTTGTTTCAGCTTTATTTTTTTGTAAATAAGAAAAAAAAATTACAAATAAACTAAGGCTTTACCACACCTATCTATTTCAATTATCCCCCTCTTTCCTTAAAGTAGGCATTATACGAAAACTGGGCCATATCTTGCTAATACATACATCTCTAACTACTAATGTCTCTATCCAAAACAATGTATAAAATCACCTTATCTAAACATAACGTAAATGGCATCTTAATGTATATGGTGTGCATTAAAGTTATTTTTCTAACGATTAAAACAATTTTTGAAAAGTATTGATGCATTATTTTAAGAATTAAATACTGTATTAAAGCATTTTCTCAAGAGTTAGGTGCTTTAACGTGTGTGTGTGTGTGTGTGTGTGTGTGTGAGTGTGTGTGTTTCAATTCAGCTTATCACTTTGAGGTAATTGTAAATTCACTTACAGCAAATAATACACAGAGATGTCTGTTTTATCACCATAAGGATCCCTTGTGTTACCCTTTTATACTACATCCTCCTCTCTCCATGCTGATACTCTAAACTCTAAACTCTGGAACTACTCATCTGCTCTCCATCTCTATAGTTTTATCATTTCAAGAATGTTATATACATGGAACCATATAGGATGTAATCATTGAGATTGGAGGGTTTTTTTTTTTTTTTTGCACTCAGCTTGCCTCTTTATGGATCTCTTGAGCATTCATTCATTCATTCATTCATTCATGGTGTTGTTGGATATATCACTCTATATAGTTTCTTAGTGGTTTCTCCAGAATATACATATATACATATATGGATAAATGTAGAAAATCATAATCTAACTAGTATCAGCATTGCACTACTGGAAACCTTACTACCATTTAGGTCCCTTTACCTTTCTCACTTTTAAATATCACATCGTCTTGAATACCAGGTGGTATTATAATTTTTATTTCAATAATCAAATAATGACTTAGAAAACTCATGAGGGAAAGAACAATCTATTATATTTACCTATATTTCTGCTCTTTTCATTATTTTTCCTTCCGAATACTCCAAGATTTATTTATCTGTCCTTTCTTTTTGAAAAGCCTCCTCTGGTCATTCTTGAAGGGTAGGTCTGCTAGCCAAAACTCCTCTTAATTTTCCTTCATCTTAGAATGTCTCTATCAACACTTCTTCCTGAAGGACAGTTTCACTGGCTATAGAATTTGCAGTTGACAGTTCATTCCATTCAGCACTTGAAAATGTTGTGCCGTGTCCTTCCGGTCTCTGTGGCATCAAATGAGAACACAGCTGTCATCTGAACTGGTGTTTCCCTATAAGTAATATGCTGTTTCTCTCTCACTGCTCTATAGGCTTTCTTTGCATTTAGAAGTTTAATATTCACATATCTTGGCATGAATTTCTCTGTGTTCATCTATCCTACTGGGTTTGTGCAACTTCTTGAACCTATAATGCTTATGTCTCATCAAATATGGGAAGTTTTCAGCCATCATTTCTTCAAATACACTTTCAACATCATCCTCTTTTTCCTCTCCTTCTGGAACATCCACTTGGAAGGTTGATGCTGTTGTTAATTACCCCCTGAAGCGCTGTTCTTTTTTTTATTTTTCAATTTTATTGATTTGTCTTCAAGGTCACTCACTCATTCATCATCTCTACTCTTCTACTGAGTCCATACTTTGAGTTTTTAATCTCTGTTTTCATATTTTTCAGCTCTTTAATTTCCATTGTTTTTTTTTTACCACTTCTATTTCTAGTTGGAATTTTTCTATTTTTTCTTCTGTTTTTCTATCATTTGTTTCAAGAACATTTGTAATTCCTGACTGAAGCATTTTTGTGATGGCTGCTTCCAAAATCCTTATTTGATAATTCCAACATCTGATTAATATTGGTATTGGCAGCGTGCCTGGGTGGTTCAGTCGGTTGAGTGCCAATTTCAGCTCAGGTCATGATCTCACGGTTTGTGAGTTTGAGCCCCACGTCAGGCTCTGTGCTGACAGCTCAGAGCCTGGAGCCTGCTTCAGATTCTGTGTCTCCCTCTCTCTGCCCCTCTCCTGCTTGTGCTCTGTCTCTCTCTCTCTCTCTCTCTCTCTCTCTCAAAAATAAAATAAACATTAAAAAATATATATATTGGTATTGGCATGAATTGATTGTTTTTCATTAATGTTGAAACCACTATATTCCAGGTTATTTTCTATTATATCCTGAATATTTTCACTATAAAATAGACTCTAAATCTTATTTAAATCGTTTAAAGATTTAGGCAGTCACTCTGTTTAGGCTTAGCACACAGGTGCTGGCCTATTTTTGTGGTCTGTGAATCTGATTATGGTACCATTTTCTGAGGCTTTGTGATTCTCTTTCAGTCTGACTGGATACTGCTGGGGTTCTCAATGATCCCTGATGATGCATCCTGAGGGGTCAGAAGGTGTTTCCTCATGCAAGAAATCCTGTAGGTGGTGAATGAGAATACAGAGCCTATCCCAGGGTAGGCATCCACAGTGGGACTCCTGTCAGTGTCAGCTGGCCACCCAATGTCTCTAGGCATAGGGAGGATCTTTCTAGCCCAGAAAGAACTGAGAATGATTCTCAAGGTAGGTACTTACTGTAATAGGTGCACCCCATCAGTGCTACCTGCTGCCCATTGTCTCTAGGTTGGGGAAAGTATTTTCCAGCATATGGAGAAGAGGATTCCTGAGCTGAGCACTTGTCATGGCAGGATCTGTCCTATTTAAACCAGCCAGCTGTCCTGTGTCTCCAGGTAGAGGAAGGAAGTCTCAGGCCCAGAGGGAAAATAAAGTACTTCCCCCACACTATTTATTATTGTCAAAGGACTCCCAATAGACCCTGAGCTTGCCTAGTGTTGTCAATGGGTCTCCTTTGCCCAGAATAGGAATGAGGCAACTGGACCACCTTCTACTGCCAGGTTGGGGATGGGGAGACATAAAGCCTGGGTTGTATTCTGCTCAGTGAATGGCGGTAAGATGTCTTGCTGCTTGCTGCTGTATTCATCTTCTAACCCTAGAATTTCTAATCACTTTGCCTTCTTTCTACTTTTCAGACTTATTTGGCTGCCTCTTGTAGGATTTCCAGAGTTGACAGTAATATTTCAGGAGAACCAGGAGCCATATTATACAGAAGAGAAGTCTGGATTGCTTTTCACACTGTAAAAACTAATCTCCCAATCATATTCTATCAAGGGATAAATTTTTGAGTTTTATTTTTTTTAAATGACAACTATTTCATAAAGAAATGACAAACGCTGAAATTTATAAAACATTTCTTACTAAAAGGTTATTTCAAAATAGGTATTCTCCTAAATGAAATCAATAAAAAACTTTAATATCTGCAGGCCATTCTGTTAACAATGCTTTTATGTGATAACTATAGGAGCCAACTGGGCTCATTGCAGCCTAATGCACTAGAGCCTTTCATGTTTGTACAACCATTTATCATAACAAATAATTAAAAGGAAAGCCTCTACTAAACTTACATAATATATTGCCATTATGATGTCTACTTTGTAAAAAGATTCAGTCTCAGGACTATAGAAAAACATAGAAAAGCCTTACGACTTTTCTGCATATCTAAAACTGTTCTGAAATAAAATATTTATTTTGTATTATTTTGTTAGTTTTTAATGTGCCTTTGGCTTTATGAATGGACCTCAATGATTTGGAGGGAGTAAAAGCTACCTGTTCCTTTGGTCAGAGCAACATAAGTATTCAAGCTAATGTAAAACTATTCTTTAATTAGAACTGAAAACTGAAGGTTGACACTTTTGTTAATGTTATTGTTAAGGAAACTAAGGCCATTTTCCCTCATTTTTCTTCTTTTAAAAACCGTTTGTGTTTTGTTGTTGGTTTTTTGGGTTTTTTTGTTTTGTTTTGTTTTGTTTTGTTTTGTTTAGCACTGGGCAGGAAAAACTCATATGAGAAATCTAGAATTTTCTTTTTTTTTTTTTTCAACATTTATTTTTGGGACAGAGAGAGACAGAGCATGAACGGGGGAGGGGCAGAGAGAGAGGGAGACACAGAATCGGAAACAGGCTCCAGGCTCTGAGCCATCAGCCCAGAGCCTGACTCGGGGCTCGAACTCCCGGACCGCGAGATCGTGACCTGGCTGAAGTCGGATGCTTAACCGACTGCGCCACCCAGGCGCCCAGAAATCTAGAATTTTCAAGAGTTATTTGTGACTTGAATAGAGTCTTGTAATAGAGATGACCCCAGCACAGACCCAACAATGTCACCAGGAAATAGAGGAAATTGAGATTTCTACCTTAATGGAAAGACCTGCCAAGAAAGGTATCTTCTTTTAAGCTTAAGGATAAGGGAATCACATCACTACTGCCTCACTCATAGGGGAAAAATAAAGTAAAAATTACTGAGAAAGCAAAGTCTTATCTTGGAGTCAGGTGACAGGTGTTAGGTCAAGACAAGCACAGAAAACTGACTTATATAAGGACCCAATATTTGCACTCATCCAAGGCACAAAATCAGGCTTCTCCATGGTGAGTTGATGAACAGTGCAAGAAACAGGCATCTACACTGCTGAACAAATTCTTCTCGCTAGATTATCTGCTAACCTAGGAAGCAGGAGGAGCCACTTAGCACTTACAACACAAACCACAACCCAGACACGTTCCCAAGAGTTGATGCTCAAACTGCACTTACCTATAAATCCCTACCTGTTGTTGTGAATTATCTACCAACTATCAGGTTCTCTATGAAACATCCTTGAATGTCAAAGCAAAGTTTGCTTATTTTCATCTGTTTTTATATTAAGAGCAATGATTTATTTTTTTCTCATTAATGTAGGAATGATGATTCTTGAAGCACAAAGTTATTACAAAATAAGTTGTGGAGCTGGAATTTACGAGAACTCTTACTGATTACAGATAATGATGTCCAAGCTCTGTGAATGACAGTATGGTTCAGAGCTGGACAATCCTTACAGATTTCTCTACCATCAACTGACTTCCCCTGTGTTTCTACAAACTTTACACACTTCTTTTTTTCCAACCAGTCTGAACCTGAAGTATAAAGCATGTGGTAATTGAGCATTCTTAATACACAACTCATGACGGTGCCTGATAAATGGTACTGGTCACTTACTAAATCATAAAGATGAAGTTCATCTCTTGGAGGTTATGTTGAAGTGACAATTTGAATGTAACAATAGGATTTGAGAATCCAGGCTTCATCTTAAATGTTTAAAACTTCATTTCACTTTATACATAGCCCAATATACACTTCCATTCTTTCCATTTTCCCTTTTCTTCATTTCTCCTTCATTATTTGCTTTTTCCCTCCTCTTTTCTTTTCCTTTCTTTCTCCCTTCCTTCATTCTCTTTCCCTTCTTTATTTCCTTCTGTCCTTCCTTATTTCTTTCTTCCTCCCTTCCTTCCTATCTATTTATCTTTTCCTAAGGAATATTCTCGTGGTTCCCTAGTGTATGTTTCAGAAAGTACATTTTGCTCAGAACCTTCTGATTATACATGCAGGCTAAGAATTTATCCTACCAAGAATAATGTTAAAAAATAACATGCTGAATGGTTTTTATGTATTATAATGCAAAACAGGAATATAGGACGAAGGAAAAGTTCAGCCATGAATGAATAAACAGATCACAGAGCTTGGAATAGAGACTCTTATTTTGCTATCACAGAAGGATACTTGATTTGAGAATCCACCAAAGCCAACCTATTTGCAATGTAAGGTCAAGTTACTCTACAGGGAAATTATTCTTGTATCCATGATTTAGGCCCACTTAACACATTCAGTCAGAAAATTAGAATGTTCCTACACTTAGTTCTCTGCAACAGGATAGCCTTCATCTGTGGAGAGCACTGTAATATGCACTTGTCTACAGGAAAAAAAGCCCATTCCCTGCCTTCTTAGAAATAGGAAATAGTAAATCTTGGAGCATTTTCCAATGCCTGAAGGTGGTAAGTTAGCTCCTTTAATTCAGACTTCCAAATACCAGTTGGGTTGTTACGAGTACAATGCTGCATTTCAGTGCTGAAAGACCATCTGCTACTCCTCTGGAAAATAAACTCTCTACCCTCCAAGCTTGGAAACGAAGCTTTTTTCTCTTCCTCAAGCCTGCTTCCAGCCACACAGTTATTTCTGAGGCACTGGAATGGACACAGTATCTAGTATTGTTAATACTGGGTACGGTATTGTGCAGAACATGCTCACCATTTGCTCTTCAATACGCTCCAGCTTATGAGGCTCAGGGCAATGGAGAACATGCAGCTTTTGTGACTTTTGCGGAAGTGTTGGATGTACATTTATGTGAGTACAATGTGATTATCTTCTTGAAGATTCAATGAGTTTCTTAACGAACAGAGCAAAAAAGGGAAAACAAAACAAAACAAAACAATTGCTTCAAAGTCATTCAATAGAAATGACTTCCAAAACAAAATGTCTGGTGGAAAGATGCAACTACAATTCACTTGTTCAATGTTGGGTTACTGTATCAAAGAAAAATGGAAAAAGTACATAAATCATCTATAAAGCCAGATCAGCCTAGAAAATGAGGTAAGAATTAGATGCCCGGAGCCTACCCCCATTCAGTATGACTAACTTCAGAAATGTTCACAATTGCCACAGTTTGTTAATTGCTACACAAGAGTTATCACATTAATGCAACTCGGATGCCAAGAAGGGTTTAAATGAAGTTAAATGAGTAAAGCACGCAGAATGCTTTTCATTGTTCAGGCTTATGGGTAGTCAGTGAGTTGTATAATTGGGATCTCTAATGTTTCCAGCTCATTTAGTCTTTTACTGTATTGTGTGAAGTCAACAAACATCTGCCAAAAAAAAAAAAAAAAAGGTGCAATAGCCCAAATTCAAAGATCTTCAATGTAAAGATCAAGTAATTTTTCCTCCCATTCAGAGTTTACTTTCTTAAAAACAAGACCTGTAGAAAATACACTTGTTTCTGCTTATTTACTTTTATCTAACTGCCACAATAGTTAGCACTTTGCTAGTCAAAATATGTTCCATAGACCAGCACAATCACCTAAGAGCTTGTTAGAAATGCAGAATACCCAGCCCATCCCATATTTACAGAATCAGAATCTGCATTTAACAAGATTCCTAGATGATCTGTATGCAAGGTAAAGCTTGAGAAGCACTGAGCTAAACAATAACCTACATGGAATCGGTAAAGGACAAAATATGTAAATATCTTACTTTTCAGCAGGTAGCATGAGTCTTTTTTCTGACAAACATTCATGCAGAGTTGATAAGCTCATGGAAGCTCTCTTGTTTTATTGTCTCTTAGGGTTGCTAACTGAATGCGAACAAACTGACTACAGACGTATTTGACATTTGCATACTTGCAAAGTTGTGATAAAAAAGAAGAAAACAGGTAATTCGTGTACGAAAGCCCTTTTGCCTCTTTTTGTTGTTAGATGTAATCTTTTATTGATAGGGCGTCTAAAACTTTACTTAGCGGTGTACTGGTATATGATTAACATTAGACTGTCCATTAGAAGAGATAGCTCAGATTCAAAACGTTTGGTGATTTCTGGTGTGAATAGTCCAGCTATGGCCAATTTAAAGTCCCTACCATGGGGTCATGTGACTCAGATTTGGAAAGAAAAGTGCACAAGCAGCTGTTCTAGCAAGTCTGAGGCAGTTCTGGCTTTCTGCTACACAGACACTCAGAGCTGGCCCTTAGCTCTCCTTAGAACCTCAAGGCTTCAGAACCCAGCTGGAAACTTCAGGAAGGAAACTCAAGGCAACGAAGCATAAAACAACGCTTGTTTCATTCTTGCAATTCCTTTCCTTGGTTCCAACACCTGGTCTGCCCGTCTAACCTGGCTTGCCCTTGGATCCTCTCCCTTTGTTCCCATCCTGTTACTGGCATCCTTCTGCAGTTCTCAATTCTCTACCAGTGGCTCGGAACTGTGCCGGCGTGACCTACTGTTCATGATCAGAATCTCAAGTGTTATGGCTTGTAAATTTTTAACTGATGGTAAAGTATACAAATTCACCAATGATTTCCTTTTCTGTATATATCAAAGCACTTCAAACTCCTATTCAAAATCCATTCTACCAATATTTCGTGAACTTTTTCTTTTTTTAATGTTTATTTATTTTGAGAGAGAGAAAGCGAGCACACATGCATGGGAGCAGGGGAGGGGCAGAGAGAGAGGGAAAGAGAGAATTTCAAGCAGGCTCCATGCTATCAATGCAGAACCTGGCATGGGGTTCAATCCCACCAGCTGTGAGATCATGACCTGAGCCAAAATCAAGTTTGATGCTCAACTGACTGAGCCATCCAGGCACCTCCCAGTGAACCTTTTCTACTGCTAGCAGTGTAATAAGTTCTTGAAAAGGAGAAAGGAGACTGAAAAACAGCTGGGATCCTGAAGGCTTGGGTGTGTTTTGCTGGTGAATTTCACTCATGAAGTGAAGCACAGGGAGGAAGGCAGGGCTCTCTGCTCAGCATCCTGGGTGCCCCGCTCTCCTTTTTCCTATGTGAAAGGAAAGAGGCTCCCCATTCTAGCCCCCTCTCTTAGGCCCAATCATCTATTACTGTCCTTCATTCAGGAGACAAAATACCTAAAGAAGATTCTCAATCTTAGTTTCTTTAGGAATTGCTCCTTTGCAATGACCAAGTTAAGCTAAGCAAAACTAGCCGGGGCTTTGTGATGAATTGGTGGCAGATGTGGCCTGGAGGGGCAGATCTTCACAAAGGTGCTTACAGGAGCTGCCTGAACCTTATTACCACCCTTGCCTCCCACAGATGCCTTCTAAAACTTACACATTCTCACATCAAGCAACCTATGGAATTCACCTAAGAAGTGAACAGCCACTGGCTACAAGAGAAGGATCAAATTAGATACAAGGAGGCCTACGCACGGCTGAGCGTACCGCCCTCAATTCTGAAGTTCCGTGTATCTTAACATGTCAGTTCAGTTTTTACTTTGCTTTATAGCCCTCAATTTTTCCCCCCGAGAATCCGTCTATTCTATATGGCAACCACAACACATTTTTAAGTTTTATTACATACTGATACTGCCTTCTGCTTATAGTTTTTGTCAGTTTAAGAAAAATCAGGAAAGGTTAATGTCAGATATTTCAAAATTCAGCAATTCTATTTTGTAAAAATAAGGACGTGCAACTAGCAGGTTTTAATTTATCTGAATCAAATACAACTCCCAAATGCCAATCATACAATCTCACATAGGAAAGTTATCTAAACACATATTAACATTTAAAAAGTCATTTGCTTGAGAGTGTAAATTTTAAGACCTCTCCACAGATTGAAAATTCCTGCACAACTGCAATTGCACAATGGTACTTGCGATCTATATACAGAACACGAAAAAATAATTATCTTAATAACATAATCATGTACACAGAGGCAGCTCAAACACATCCACTGCATAAACAGTGACCTTGCATTTATAATAAGAATGCCATGCTTTTGCTGGTGACAACTAATGACCACTCAGCACAGGTTAATGGCATGGCCCAGCATGCTATTTTGTATTAGTAATTTTAATTTATCTTAGTGGAAATAGGGATGGAAAGTACATACCAACATTTCCACCTTGAATCTTACCTCTCAGAATCTTAAATATTCTCTTGTGTTGCCAGTATCTCTTGTTTAGACTTATTTACTACTGAATCATTAATTATGTTATGATACACTGAAATAATTGGTAGATTTGTAAGTATTTAGTTAACATATTTTGAAGAACACTTGGGCAAGGTCCAGGAATGCACTTGAATTTCAATGCTTAAAATTACCCTCAGAACTGAGGGATAGATTTTCTTTCTAAAATAATGAGGTTTAATAACATAATTATTGGGCAAAACCCAAAACAAACACCTAGAAAAATATACAACAGCAAATTATATTTTTATGTATGGCAAATTTATTTTGAAAGAACTTTTTAAAAACCTCATTAAGCTGTTTTAATTTGAATGCCTAAAATTAACCTTAGGAGAAAAGAATTTATTTTATTTATAAATAATGAAGAAGAATGGATATCATAGCTGCTGGAGTAAAAGCAACTTAGATCGAGGTCTGCAGAAAACATAAGAAACCATTAATTGTGGTCTCAAAAGAATGTGACTTAATTTAATTTACCTAAATGTTGCATATGTTATGCTTGTACTCTACAGACATTTTTAACATTAAAAGAGTCGTTTATAAATAACAGAAGAGACTGGGGCGGTATGTCCAAAAAAAATTAAAGTAGCATTATTTAACAAAGAATTCATTACCATGACTTGTGTTAGTAGAATTCTGAAATCATTTCCTTCCCCCATAACTTTGTGAATCTCAGTCTTGTATGACAAATGTACAAGAGGAATGTGTTTGGGCCAAAATTTAGTGATCTAGGAATCTGAAGCACCATCCACTAACCACATAACTATACAAGATACTAAACAAAAGGTCAATTATTTTGCTTATTTATTCTAGAACCCTCCTTCATGTTAAATCATCTACAAATTAAAAACTAATGGGGGCGCCTGGGTGGCGCAGTCGGTTAAGCGTCCGACTTCAGCCAGGTCACGATCTTGCGGTCCATGAGTTCGAGCCCCGCGTCAGGCTCTGGGCTGATGGCTCAGAGCCTGGAGCCTGTTTCCGATTCTGTGTCTCCCTCTCTCTCTGCCCCTCCCCCGTTCATGCTCTGTCTCTCTCTGTCCCAAAAATAAATAAACATTTAAAAAAAAAAAAAAAACTAATGGATATCACCAATAGACACAGAGAAGTGGAAACCACTGCATTTTCTCCAACAATCATGAGTACTCTGTTGTGGTTTTTTTGGTTTTTTGGTTTTTTAATCAACACCTATGTTCTCCCAGGGTGGTAGGGTCCCAGCAGCCACAGAAGCTCTCAGACACAGAGGAGGCTTCAGCACTGAACCTTAGCTGCTCTCTGTCCCTGCAGTGATATTTTCACACTGGAAGCAAGTTAACCAGTGGCAGCTTCACATAAAGTCTGAAAAATGCTCCATTTGACCAGGCACAGTGGAAAGAGGCTGTGGGTTAAATATGACCCTGGGATAAAGCAATGAGACAGCAAGCCTAGCACTTTAGAAACCAGAATTTGCCAACATCAGAATAAAGGCCAGGTCTCTACGGCCAATAACAGCATGTGGGGATGTGTTTATATTCTCTCTCCTTCCCAGTTGAAGGAGAATAAATAGTAAACTTTGAACTTTGAAGGTATTCCATTTCTTACACTTTAAAATATTTGCTTCCTTTGTCTCCATCCCAATGCTTTTTTTCCACATTTTATTACATCATTTCTCTTTCTTTCACTTTTGTCTAGATCTTAGGTCTCAGAAGCACTTCACATTTTAAAAAAATCACTGAGGATTCCCCAAGAGCTAGCACATATACGGGTTACACATATCAACATTTACCATATTCAAAATTAAAACTCAGAACCTTTTCTAAAAACACAAGTATGCACAAGCACACATTCTACTAGATGCCACAGCAATGCTGTCACACATTATGCAGCCTCAGAGAGCTCCAGTGCACACTTGCAAGAGAATGAAAGTGAAAAACATAAAAATCAACTGGTGTTACCAGAAACAGAGTATTGACCCTGTGGAGCCCTGAAAGGGGACTTCTGGGGATCTCTGGAAAGCAAATTAAAAACTGCTGCTCAAAGTAAACAGAAGGCAAAAAATCAGAATTGTTTTTATCTCTTTCATGTCAATTTCTACTCTTCCTCTGAATACTGAAAAACAACGACAAAGGTGGACTTCACCACTTGATTTCCTAATTATCGTGTCATGGTACTCAAGACCGCATAGCGTTGTGTACCTATCAGAAGAGGACTCATTGAACCAGCTATGGGTGAAAATGTGGGAAAAGCTGAACATTTCACACCACTGGTAAGAATGTAAAATGAAACAACTACCACAGGCAATCAGTTGGCAGTTTCTTTAAAAAAATTAAACATATACCTACCATATTATATACCTATTATGCTCCCAGGTCTTTACATAAGATAAATGAAAGCACACAGAAATTACACATGAAAATTATAGCACCGTTATCTGTAGCCGTCAAAAACTGGAAACCACCAATGTCCGTTAATAAGTAAATTATGGCATAGCCATACGGTGGATACAGTACTCTACAATAATGATGAATGAACTCTTGATATATACAACTACATGGTCGAGTTTTAGAATAATTTTGCTTAGTGAAAGAAGCCAGTCAAAAATAGTCCATTAAGAGAATGAAAAGCCAAATCACTAGACAACAATAAATCTTTGCAAAATGCATTTCAGGTAAAGAATTTGTATCCAAAACATTAAAATTCAACCAGAAAAAAATAAAACTCAGTTTTAAAAATGGGCAAAAGACGTGAACAAACAACTCACCAGAGAAGATATAGATGGAAAATAAGCAAATGAAAAGATGCCCAATGTCATATGTTATTAGGGAATCACAAATTAAAATGACCATGAGATACTACCACACACTTATCAGAATGGCCAAAATCCAAACACTCACACCAAATACTGGAGAAGGTGTGGAGCAAAAGGAAGTTTCATTCATTGCTGGTGGGAAAGCAAAATGGTAAAGCTACTTTGGAAGACAGTTTCCTTACAAAATTAAACATACTCTACTATAGGATCAAGCAATCACACCCCGTGGTATTTATTCAGAGGAGTTGAAAAGTTATGTCTACACAAACACCTGCACATGAATGTTCATAGCAACTTGATTCGTAATCGATAAAATGTGGAAGCAATCAAGATCTAAAATAGGTAAATGAATAATAAAACTGTGTGGTACATCCATACACAGTCATAAAAAGAAATGAGCTATCAAGCCATGAAAAAACATGGAAGAACCTTAAATGTATATTGCTAAGTGGAGAACTTTAAATGTATATTGCTAAGTGAAAGAAGCCAATCTGAAAAGGGTACGGACTGTGTACCTTCCAACTATAGGACATTCTCGGAAAGGCAAAACCATGGAGACAGTAAAAATATCAGTGGTTGTCAGGGGAAGGAAGGGAGGCAGGAAGGTGGAGCCCTGAAGATTTCCAGGGCAGTAAAACCATTATTCTGTATGATAGTATGTAATGGTAGGTACATGTCACTATACATTTCTCAAAACCCATATAATGTACAACATAAAGGGTAAACCCTAATGTAAACGATGGGCTTCCATTAATAATAATGTCTCAGTTTTGGCTCATTAGTGGTAACAAATGTGCCACACTAATGCTATACGGCAAAAATAGAGGAAATTGGGTGGCGGCTAAGTGGGCATATTTTCATATGTACTGTACTTTCATATGTACATATGTACTGTACTTCTTCCTCATCTTAAACCTAAAACTTGTCAAAAATTCTATTAATGTTTCAAAAGTACAATATATGATTCCATTTACATGAAGTACTAGAACATGAAAAATAATGTATGTGGCAGAAAATGGAGCAGTAGTTGCCTGGAGATGAAGACGAAGAGAGGCGGGGCTTACAAAGGGGTGCAAGGAAACCTTTGAGGGTAATGGACATGTCCGTTATTGACTGTGATGATAATTTCCTGGGGACACAGATATGCCAAATGTATCAGATTTTATACTTTGAATATGCATAGCTTATTCATGTTAACTTGCTCTTCTAGCCATTTCCCAGATGATGCTAATAATGCTGGTCGAGACCACACTTTGAGCACCACTCAGAGCCAGTGACACACAGATTAGACAAAAGGCAACTGTCCCCACCTTGGGCTGCACTTTGGAATCTACTGGAGTAGTTAAAAAAAACAGAGATTCTGACGTCAGTCTGTGGTGAAGCCTGGCTTGGGGATTTTTTAAAAGCTTCTTCAGTGATTCTCACTTAGCTAGGATGGAAAGCAATTAGGATAGGGACACCTCAAAAAACACTCTAGTTCTACATCTGGATCGTTTGTAACAGCAACCTACCAATAACCAAAAAATAACTAAAATGACTCCACCAATAATGTATACTTGGAAATTCCATTAGTTTTATTTGTGTCACATATAGAATTTTTGATACATCTATTAAAAAGAAGAGTTCGTCAATTTAGGGAGCATTGGGGGAAAAAGATGGGAATTATTTTGTTGGCTGCAAATAGCTACAGTTTAATATTTAAATCAATCAGTAAAACATAATCTCTAAAAAAATAAAATCATCTCATGTCCTTTCCTTTCTGTGAGTTGCTACATTTTATGAGGTCACCAAAAAAAAAATGATACAAGATGACAGCTGATGAATTTATGATTTAATCATTTGGGGGATGGGCTGGGTAATTTTATAGTTCATTTTTACTAAATGAATGTTTTCCCTTCCCGTAAGACACCTTTCAATTTAAGTTCTCTCATGTTTCTTTAATGATCCATCGACTGGATTCTTCTAGTGTCCAACCTCCCATCCATACATAAGAACCAGTGCAGAGAGAAACACAGGGCTGAGGGAAAGAGACTGTACCCCAAACCCCAGAACTACTCATTTATGCTTCTATCTCCCATCTATAGGCACAAACTGAGTGTGTTTGTGCATGAAGAACATAAGCTGTAGTATCTACTACCCAAGTTAGCCTCAAAACCTTTCCACTATATAACCCATTTTTAGTTCCTGAAGGATTTTTCCTAACTCGCTGTCCTAAAAGGTTGCTCAGGCCACATCTTATAGAGAGAACCATCAGATCTTCAGTGGCCTTAACATGGCAATGCAAACCTCCCTAGATAAACTTTTGGTTGGCTAATAATACCGCTTTCAATATACTAAACAGAATTTTATCAGCCATCTGAATCCTCATCGGTTGTAGTTTACCCTAAGAGCTATTGGTGCACCTAACTAAATTCCTCAATTAAGGCAACCCAGGCTTTTTTAAGTCAAGCCTGAAGGTAGTTTTATAAAACAGTGTGTGTATAACTGATTAAGCAAATATGTCACTAGTCCGACAAACAACAGGAAGCTCAGGAGAAGAATATTTCAAGACATTTGTAATTTAGAATCACATTGAAATGTGATTCTAAATTTAGGTGCAAACAATTAAAAGTATATGGAATTCATACTGGCATTTATACTCCGGTGTCAAGGAGCTACATTATTTTGTATGAACAAATCATTAGAGTCAGTTTTCAATGAAAACACAAAGTTCCTTTGATGACCACTGAAGTGATGTCTTTATAAAAAAATAGAATTTAATGATCTCAACAGCCAGCTTTGGCAGTCCTAGAACTCCATGCTTAAGTTCCAATGAGGCTCTAACTCATCCAGTCTTTTTCAAGTTGTTCCAATAAATGCCACAGTGATGAGGCAGAGAGCGTATGGAAGAGGCCTCCAGGAACACAAGCCAAAATTACACCCAAAGCTGGTACTATGAGCATATTCTTGATCTCATCTCCTCAAGCATATGACAGGTTTTTCAATCAGAGAGCTTAATTCCTACTTCTCCCCAACGTCACACACTTCACGGTTTTAATCTATACAGCAGTACCCCACCAGAGCTGCAAAGTGACAGATTTCAGATGAGCTGTGTCCTATAATTGGCTATACAGAGCATAAGTGGTAAAGATATGAAAAAGGATATAGTCAAAGGAATCCAGATTCTGGTCTATTCCTACCCTTCAGCACTGATTCCACTTCATCACCAAATATAGATGATAATGCCAGCTTTAATTCACTTCCTATGTGCATTACTCTGACCTTCTGGGATACCGATATTAAAAACCAGCCATGGACTTACATTAAAAAGCAGTTATGGACTTTCACATCTGATGAGAATACAAAGTCACAAGGTAAGTTTGCCCCCACTCCAACAAAACAAGGAGCCAGACAATATACAAAAACAATGGGCTTTCCCCAAAGCCTGTAAGAGAACTGACGTCACTGAATAACTTTAAATAAAACAAAAAACCCTATTGAACTAAGTCCAAAATAAGACTAGCCTTTTCCTGAATAGAAAGGAATCATGCCTGCTTTCTTCCGTAGTTGAGTAGTAGAAGAAAGAAGACGCCATCTTAAGTGGAGGTAAGCAGAAAACGGCTCAGCTTTCTGCAAATTTGAAGGCTATGTGTCAGCTGGCATGACTCCTTCACACGGAAGCCTCAGAGGAAATGGAAGACTTGACAGCCCTGCAAATTCTTTCACACAGGCCTTTCTGAGTGTTCGTGACAAAGGCTGGGGACAGGGCAGGAGAACTGAGAATGATAGTGAAGTCTCAGGGCGGCTCAAGAGAAGTGAGGGAAATGTTCCAGGCAAATTGGGCCTGACAACTGAGTGCCACAGTTGTCCACCACTGGAAAAGAAAACGTACAGCTGAGAGAGCCCCTTTGCACACATACACCCACTAGAACTGTTTGAATAGAAGGGCGTATGTAGGAGGACTTAAAAGGCACACCACACCGACACTGGACCCTCCATAAATACCAAGCAGTGGCTGTCTGCTGCTGAAAGAGGCTAACAGAGAATCACTTGAGGTGAAAATGCACTGGGATCTGCTGAAGTATGAAAAGTAGGGGAGAAAACCCCACAACTGTACCCAGTTTTAGCCATATGCTACTAAGGATTTGGGGGACACAATTGGTCACACAGTGTACATACACATGACCTACTAAATTCTGACAGAACAGAATTGAAACAAACCTGTGGTGAATAACAAAGCCCAGACACAGCTCAACTGATGACTAAATTGACTCACCCTATCATTCACCCCCACGTGCAAATACACACACCACAGCCCGACAGAAGAGGAGCCATGGGGCTGTTCTGGGCTTAAGTATTTTCTTCAGTTTCTACTTTTTAGGTTTATATATACTGTTCAGAAAGCAGTAAAATGCAGGAGAGTCATGAAAAGGCAAGAAAATAGAAACCATGATTGAGGGGAAAAAAGTAGTTAATAGAACCAGACTGCAAATAGCTTATATGTTGAAATTATCCAATAGGAACTTTAAAAGAACTATAATGGTCAAATATGTAGGGGAAAATGTAGACAACATACATAAGTAGATGGGAAGATTAAAAGATGAAAACTATAAAAATGAGCCTTAGATAAATGTGAGAAATAAAAAATATAAAACCAGAGAAATTATTTAGATGGGATTACCAGCAGACTGGACACAGCTGAAAGAAAAAAAAAATCTGTCACCCTAAAAACTTTTCAAGAGAAGTCCAGTACAAAGAGAAAAAAAAGAGTAAAACCTACAAACAGTACTTGAGACCCATGAGACAATATCAAACAACATGTGCGTAATTGGAGTCTCAAAAGGAGAAAAGGGAAAGAATGAAAAAGACGACCTATTTTAAATACAATAATAAAGAATTTTCCAAAACTAATGAAAGATATTGAAATCCACAGATACAATGAGCTGAATGACAGCAAGCAGAGTAAATATAAAGTAAATCACAAAGAGGCAAAGAAACTCAGATCAAAGCCAACCCTAAGGAAAATCTAGAAAGTGGACAGAGAAGCAAAGACATAATACATGTAGACAACAATGATAAGTAATGGCTGATTTCTCATCAGAAACTACCGAGGCAAGAAGATAATGAGAAGACATCTTTAAAATATTGAAAGAAAAAAATGTTAACCTAGAATTCTATATCCAGTGAAATGCCTCTCAAAAATGAAGGAAATGGAAATGGAAACTGGTGCAACCCCTAGGGAAAATGGTATGAAGTTTCCTCAAAAAATAAAAATACCACATAATCTAATATTCCATTTCTGAGTATTTATCTGACAGAAACAAAAACACTAACTCAAAAAGATATCCCCGCATCCCTGTGTTCACTGTAGCATATTTACAGTAGTCAAGACATGGAACCTAATTGTCATCAGTGGATGAATGGATAAAGAAAAGGGAGTATTATGCAGCTATGTAAAGAAGGAAATCCTGTCGTGTACTATAACATGGGTGGACCTTGAGGGGATATGCTAAGTGAAATAAGTCAGACGTAGAAAGACAAATACCATATGATCTCACTTTTATGTGAGAATTCTTTTTTTAAATGAACTCATAAATACATAGAACAGATTGGTAGTTGCTAGAGGTGGGGGTGGGAGCAAAATGAGTGATGATGGACAAAAGGTATAAACATTCAGTTATAAAATAAGTCTGGGGATGCAATGTATGGTATGGTTAACTGTAGTTAACAATACTGTATAGTATACTTGTAAGTTGCTAAGAAAATAAATCTGAAAAGTTCTTATAAAAAGAAAAAAATTATAATTATGTGTAGTGATGGATGTTAACTAGACTTATATCTATAAGATATATATCATATGATATATACATCAAATCATTATACTGGACACCGGAAACTAATATGTCAGTGATAATTCAATAAAAGTTTTAAAAAAATAAACCAGTTAATTTTTACCAACAAAAGTAAACAATCTACTCAGGCATCATCTTTCCTAATGAGTTCTAACTTAAACACTCTGTTTGGCTTTTCCCATGTCATCAATATTACCTTCAAAAAAATGGAGAGGGGTGCCTGGTGACACAGTCAGTTAAGTGTCTGACTCTTGACCTCACCTCAGGTCATGATCTCATGGTTCATGAGTTCAAGCCCCACATCACGCTCTGTACTAATGGTGCAGAGCCTGCTTGGGATTCTCCCTCTCCCTCTGTCTCCCTGCCTCTCCCCAGCTTGTGCATTCTTTCTCTATCAAAATAAATACGCTTTAAAAAATTAAAAATAAATTAAAAATAAATAAAAAGTTAAAATGGAGAAATACATATCTGACAGACAAAAGCTGAAGGAATTCATCTCCAGCAGATGTGCAGTATAAGATTAAATCTTCAAAAATAAAACAAACTATGGGCTATATAAAGTAAAATTATTAAAATTATTGTAGGGTATATAGCATATGTGACAACAAGAACAGAAAGTGTAGAAGTGTGCTAATTGGAAATTTACTACTGTAAGTTCTTATATTGCTCGTGGAGTAGAATGCTTGCCAAGGTAGACTACGATAAATTCAAGATGCTTACTTTTCATCTCTAGAGCAGGGATTGGCAAACTTTATTTGTAAAGGGCCAATAGTAAATATTTTAGTCTCTAAAGGCCATATGATCTCTGTCACAACTGCTAAATTCTACTATTGAAAAAGCAGCCATATATAATAAGTAAATGAATAAACATGACTCTGTTCCAGTAAAACTTTATTTACAAAAACATGTCCTGGATTGGCCTACAGAATATAGTTTGCTGACCCCTGTTCCAGGACAACCACTAACAAAAAAAGAGATACATAACCGAAAGTCAATAAAGGAGATAAAATGGAATATGAAAGCTTACTTGATTCATTCTGGAAAAGCAAGAAAGTAGTAAAAAGCAGATAGGATAAGTATAATCCAGACACCAAGATGGCAGACTTAAACCAAAACATATTAATGATGAGACTGAATTAAAGTGGAGTAACCACTCTAATTAAACTGATATACTGGAGTATAAAGATATATATATATATAAAGAAACACCCTTTAAAGATACAGTCAGGTTTCAAAATAGAATATAAAAGATATACTACACTATTACTGTAAGAATAATAGCCTATATGAATAGGAGATAAAATAGACTTCAAGATGTAGAGAATTATTACTATAGGCACTTCTTAAAAAGTTAAATCTACATCTTTTCTATAGATGCATAGAATGCATATAGTTTTTCACAATATTTTCTTATAATTGCTTGCATTTCTGTGGTACTGGTCATTATTTCTCCTCTCTCATTTGTGAATTTATTTATGTGGGTCCTTTCAGTTTTCTTTTTGATAAGTCTGGGTAGGGGCTTATCAATTTTATTAATTTTTTCAAAGAACCAGTTCCTAGTTTCATTGATCTCTTCTACTGTGTTTTGGATTTTTTTTGTTTGTTTCTGTGTCCTTTATTTCTGCTCTAATCTTTATTATTTCCTTCCTTCCGCTGGCTTCAGACTTCATTTGCTGTTTTCTTTAGGTGTAAGGTTAGGTTATTCTTTTGAGCTTTTTCTTGCTTCTGGAGGTAGCCCTGTATTGCTATATACTTTCCTCATAGGACCACTTGCACTGCATCCCAAAGGTTTTGGACCATTGTGTTTTCATTTTCATTTGTTTCCATGTATTTTGTATATTTGATATCCTTCTTGACCCATTCATTGTTTAGCAGCATATTATTTACATTCCATGTATTTGCGGTCATATTTTTTTTGTTATGGATGACTTCTAGTTTCACACTGTTGTCGTCAGAAAAGGTACAGGATATGATTTCAATCTGTTTTGCATTTGTTGAGGCCAGTTTTGTGACTTATTATGTCATCTATTTGGGAGAATGTTCCATATGCATTTAAACAGAATGTGTATTATGCTATTTCAGGATGGAAAGTTCTAGATATATACGTTAAGTTCATCTGGTCCAGGGTGTCATTCAAAGCCATTGTTTCCTTGTTGATTTTCGGTTTAGATGATCTGCCCAGTGATGTAAGTGGGGTGTTAAAGTCCCCTACTATTATTGTATTATCAATTAGTTCCTTTATGTTTTTTATTGTTTTATTATTTAGGGTTCCACATCGGGTGCATAAATATTT
This sequence comes from Lynx canadensis, assembly GCF_007474595.2. NCBI lineage: Eukaryota > Metazoa > Chordata > Mammalia > Carnivora > Felidae > Lynx > Lynx canadensis. The sequence continues at coordinate 13,732,758 of NC_044311.2, forward strand.
GCAACTGTTATATCTTCTTGTTGGATTATCCCCTTTATGATTATATAATGCCCTTGTCTCTTTTTACAGTTTTTGTTTTAAAGTCTAGTTTGTCCAATACTGGTATTGCTACTCCAGCTTTCTTTTGATATCCATTTGCCTGTTCTATGTTTCTCTTCCTCTCTCCACTTTCAATCTGCAGGCTTCTTGAGACCTAAAATGAGTCTCTTATAGGTAGCATATAGACAGCTCTTATTTTTTAATTCATTCTGACATCCTAGGTCTTTTGATTGGAATGTTTAGTTCATTTACATTCAAAGTAATTATTGATAGATATGTATTTATTGCCATTTTATTATTTGTTTTCTCATTGTTTCTGGAGAGTTTCTCTGGTCCTTTTTTGTCTTTGTCACTTTTGGTTTCTCCTTTGCATTCAGAGTCCCCTTTAACATTTCTTGCAGGGCTGGTTTAGTGGTCACAAACTCCTTTAGTTTTGTTTATCTGGGAAATTCTTTCTCTGTTCTTGTATTCTGAAAGATAGCCTTACTGGATAGAGTATTCTTGCCTGCAGATTATTCCCATGCAGCACTTTGAATACATCATGTCATTCCCTTCTGGCTTGACAAGTTTCTACTGAGAAAACTCCAGGTAGCCATATGGGTTCTCTCTTGTAAACAAGTTAAGGACTTCTTTTGCTGCTTTTAAGATTTTTTTATTTATCACTATTTTGTGCAAATTTAATTACAATATGTCTTGATGTTTGCCTGCTTTTGTTGATTTTGATAGTCCTCTGTGCCTCCTAGATCTGAATGTCTATTTCCTACCCCAGATTAGGGTAGTTTCCTGCTATTATTTCTTGAAATACATTTTCTGTCCCCTTTTCTCTCTCCTTCTTACTCTGGGACTCCTATAATATGAATGCAACCCAGGGATCTTATTCTTAGGTATTTTATTCAAGAAAAATGAGAACCTATATCCACAAAAAGCTCATACACAAATCTTTATCAAAGTTTTATTCATAATAACCCAAATATGGAATAGCTCAAGTACCCATTAACAGGTGAACAGGAAATTAACAGTATATTCTTATCATGGACTACTTAGTAATAATAAGGAATTAAAACTAACATTATTCTGACATAAAGACTCTAGAAACGAAACAGTATATAATGTACGATGATACTTCTATAAAGTTTTAGAAGAGACAAAACTTACTTTCATAGAAGTAAGATCAGTGTTTGTTTTTGGCAGGGTACTTGACTCAAAGGGCACAAGGAAACATTCTGGGGTGATGTAAATGTTTTCTATCTTGACAGAGATGGGTCACATTGGTGTATTCATTTGTCAAAATTAACCAACCTGCATACTTAATATTTTTGCATATACTAAATGTAAATTATACCTCAATAAATTTGACATTTGGTTATAAAAAGCATTTATACATGACTATGAAAATCAGTAGGCATTTATGTTAATCCACTATAGTAATATAAATATTCATTTGCTATTAAACTGTTTTCAGGTCCAATCCAAGAAGAATATTTGCTAATTAGGTTTTCTGCTGATAAGATATCAAACATCCTGGGATATTCCATTACCTGAAAGCAGTGGGGTAAAACATACAGAAACATGTAGCATATACTAGATAAGCAACACAACATTTTTCTTCCTCCTTTCCTAAGATGAGATCTAAAGGGAACATGTCTTATCCAAAATATCATGAGTGTAACATGTGTAGTCCCTTACCTATTTGAGTCACATATGGCTATGAGCTATAACAGCCCTCTTTCAGCAACCGAGGTAGCCACCTCCAATGGATCCAACTTAACACACACTTTGAAACTTGTGTGTCACCTGCACCAAACTATGAAATGCAGCTCTCAAAAGCTTACTGCATTGTCACAGACTGGGCTACGGCAGGATAAGACGGTTCTGGTCAAAGTTAGACTAGACTAGACCACTTAGTGGAGCAATCAGAGGAGAATCCTATGATAAGTTAAAGATGAGACCCTAACCTGGCCGGTCAGCATGGCAACAGTAGAGGCAATGAGGAGGATAGAATACCATCAGATAATGAAGTTGAGTTCAATGACCAGGAGTTAGGCCCAGAGATTAGTGGTCAGAGAATGAATCAGCCTCAGGACTTTATTTTTTTTTTTTTTAATTTTTTTTTTTCCAACATTTATTTATTTTTGGGACAGAGAGAGACAGAGCATGAACGGGGGAGGGGCAGAGAGAGAGGGAGACACAGAATCGGAAACAGGCTCCAGGCTCCGAGCCATCAGGCCCAGAGCCTGACGCGGGGCTCGAACTCACGGACCGCGAGATCGTGACCTGGCTGAAGTCGGACGCTTAACCGACTGCGCCACCCAGGCGCCCCAAGCCTCAGGACTTTAAAACCCAGTCCAGGTTAGGGGGCCCAGGTAGTAAGTGAAATCTGTGTATAAGAGAAGGTATCAGAGAGTCAAGCCAAACACGACTTACCCTAGAACACAGATTTAGTTTCTAAGAATGCATTGGAAATTGGTTTTCATTATACATTACAGTGTACTCTTTTAATAGTTATTGTTGGGCTGATGGCCTAGGAGAGTTTCCTATTTATATTTCTAAGCATATAATTTAGGGGTTTCGGTGAAGGAAAGAACAGAATATGATGTTTGTGATTGAAATTGGATTTTAATAAAACTGTCTCTCTGGGTTCTGCTTAAAATGCTAATTTGTAACTTGTGCTTTTGATGAAGTAGAATGAAGAACAAGGCTCCCAATGAGAACTAGAAAGGCAGATAACATACCAAAACATCTGTCTGTAGGTAATGGAACCTGCCAGAAAGCCAGGACTGCAGAGGCCGAGATACTGGAAAGAAAGATCATTGAGTTGAACCCAACTTTCTACACACTGCTTCCCCCCCTGGGTTATTTGCCAATTCCTGGTACCGAATGAGAAGCTAATAAGGCTGGCAGATGTCAGCCACTAAATGGCAGAGAAGCCAGCAGAGCTTTTGACAACCTCATGGTGCTGCCGAGACAAAAATGACATTTGGAGCTGCCAAATTAGAAGAGGTTGAGAGGCCAGGCGTCTAAGGAGAAGTGATCCCAACTCTCAGCACAAGGTTTGCCCTGGAGGTATTTACTGATTCTTAAGCTGTGCTGGACAAAAATACCAAGAAGCCAAATAGAAAGACAGACAAGAGCTGAAAAGCACAGAGGAGTGGTTAATAGAAAAACGCTAGAGAGGTGACCATGGACTTTACAAATTACCAAAGGAAAAAGACCCAAAGAACTCAGGTTCTAGGTGGAAGAATACCTGAAGGGCTAAAAGATAGGCGGGTCTGAAGCAAAGGTAGACCGAGTCATATAAAAACTACAACCCAGCCTTGAGCCTGCTCAGTCCCTAGCTAAGGTGATGCCCCTGTGCTCACACCAAAGTATCATCAAAGTAAAAGGATAACATCCTGAGCCTCCACAGTATTTCAAACACGTGCTAAATATTCAACAAACCAGTACCAACTATTAAAACAATGAGACCAGGAGCAAAGCACACAGACACGGAAAAAGATATGAATACCAGAAAAGACAGATCTGATGGTAAAATAATTAATTGTCACAAAAATCAATGTTAAGGTCAAAAATTTCACTGGAGAACTGGAATCTATGAAAAAGAAACAAACAAATTCTAAACATAGAAAATAAAATAGTGATGCACCTACAAGTCAAGGAATACCAAGGACTGCCAACAACCACCAGAAGCTAGGAGACATTTTTTTTTTTTATCACAAGCCTTAAAAATCTAAACTATATTTTACAAGTAAAGCACATCTCAAGTGAAAATTTTTTCAACTGCACTAGACATATTTCAATTATTCAGTGACCACATGGAGCTACAGATGACCATGCAACATATTAGCCAGTACAACTCGATGCCAAAACCAAAAGTAGGTAAAGCACGGGTCCAAACAGAAACATGTGCAACTTCCTTGGACATATTCTTGAACAAAAACAAGTCAGATTCAAAAGGGATGTGTTGATTCCTTGTGTGTGTGTGTGTGTGTGTGTATACATACATATACTAAGAAAAGGCAAAGGTGACTGGTGGTCATAGAAGTCAAAATACTGATCACTTCATGTGGGAATGGTTTTGACAGGAAGGGGCATGAGGGAACATTTTTGGAGTCTCCTCTATATCCTGACCTGTGTAGTGCTGTACACATAAAGTCAAAAAGTTGTATACTTAGAGTGTGCTTTCTGCAACTAGCATAATGTATATTATATCCTGTAGTGTGTTGGTTAGCCAGACTTCAAGGGAGGGGGGAAGAGGAGAAGGAAGATCTCACAATTTGCAGAATATGCCATCCTCCATTATGCAGGTGCCCCAGTCATGCCCAACTTTAAGCCTCTAACATGACCTCACTAAATGTGAAATTGAAAGAGATACGCAAACTCAGCTCTTACAAGTTGATGCAAGCCAGTTCCAGCACATGCACCTTCATATACATAAAAAATGAATAAATACGTGAAGGAGCTGGGGTGTGAACAAAAGCAGTTGGAATAGAGAGCCCACTCTTTTGATGACTACCCCTACACGATACAAATCACCGTGTAGAGGAGGAGGAGGGCGGGGGGAGGAGCTCTTCTTCACGAGGCTTCTGAGATGCTCAAAGAGAACCCCAGTGGAGATGTTACTGACACAAGGCACACGTAGGCTCCCTCATCCTCTGTCTCTGGCCCCTGCATGTGCTCTCCTGCCTGGTGGTGCCCTGCGCTCAGCACACCCGAGCGGAGCTGAGGGAGGACAACCGCGGGCACTCAGGAGGGAGCTTTCTCTTCTACACAACGCAGGGCCCAATGTGCTGTCAAACCCAGGAAATAATACACTTGAAGATAATGAAGTGTATTAGACAACAATACCAAAGGCAATATTGAAGTGTCAAATAAAACATGTACCACAGTAAAATAAGGCAGATGCTCCTGGGCTCCTGGCTTGTTCACAGGAGAATATATATTAAAACAAAAATAAACAGCATGTGCTTCACTGAGTCTCTAAATTTTTACATGTTTGCGGTGCAGGAAAATTCACGCTGAGAGTCACCGTTTGCACTTCCTAACCTTTGTTAGGACTCTATGGCCTCAGTGACACAGTGCTGCAAGCATGTGAAATTAATTTCCTGGTTGCATTAGCTCAAAGAGATGCTGTCCTTTAAAGGTTATCAATTAATGAAAATTCTAATTCAAGAGAAACACGGGGCCATAAAGGGCCTGGATTCTGTACAAGGTGGCCTATTCTGGAGGGCAGTATGACATCTGACCCAAGGCCTAGTATGACACACAAGAAAGTGAAAACAGTGGTAGCAAGGCCTTTTACAATTATCGAATGCCATAAAACACTGTCACTCAGGGGGAAAAAAAAAAAAAACATTCTGATTCCAATGGTATAGTGGTTAAGAGGCAAGGCCCAGGCATGATTGACTGGAGGTTGCATTCCCCTTGTGCCAGTGACTAGCTGTGCAACTTTGAGCAAGTTCCTTAACTTCTTTGTGCCTCAGTTTCTTCACTGAAAAGGGGGATTATAATAATACTATCACACACACGTATAATCTCAAAAATAAATTACGTAAAATTATTTTGATGCATATTTTCAAAACTCATCCTAGATTACAAATACATACATTTCTAGGCCTTCAAGTAAACTATAGTATTTATCTAAACTTTAACTTTTAATTATAGATTTTTATCCATCCTTATTCCAAAGGAGTCTCAGGTAGTTTTTTATAGTATACATAAGATGAAAGATTAAGTATCAAAATATGATCATGTGAAACTATGAATAAGAAAAATAAGATGAGGACAGGTGTGATATTAACATATAAATACTCATTCTTTACAGCTGAGCATTTTTACTTTGTAAGAAGCCATATTCAAGTTTTATAAATATCTAGACAAATACTGGATTAAGCAAACTGATGACATGAATGAATCATCTCCAATTCCTTTTGAAAGTTGGTGTAGGATGCATAATAAATGAGTGAGTTAATGACAGCAATGAAAACTCATGTCGATAATCCATGACATGGACGTGAATAATTAGATGATGACTGTATTAGTAACATGGGAATAATTTTCACTCACATGGACATAAAACTTTAAAGTCAATGAGTCTTCAACCTGAAAAGGAGAATTACTATTCAAGTAATTATTACGATCTCTTATTCTTTTGTTTTTTCCTGTCAGAAAATGTTAATCAATATCTGGGTCCTTTTGTACCCAAAATGTTCATTATGTGTTTTTGGGGGGTTTTTTTTTTGGGTTTTTTTTTTTTTCTATATACACATCTAAAATTAGTAGTTTGGCCCTTTTGTAGTGCACAATTCTATTTCCAAAAAAAGTTAAGTGGGCTCTTAGATAATGCTTGTATAGAAGAAGGAAGTGGTAACCTCCAGAACCAATCATTAACAATGGTGAAACAGACTAACAAAACCAACAGCCTTTCAGTGTCTCTAGAGAGGTCTCTCCAAGATGGCAGCCACGAGTCACAAATGGCTAAAGCTAAATTAATGAAAATGAAATAATATTGAAAAATCAGTTCTTCGGTTGGACTAGGCATAATTCAAGTGCATACTTGGTCCGGTGGCTACCACATCGGGTGGTGCCGATGTGGAACGTTCCTCTCATCACAGAAAGCCCTACTTGACAGTGTGACTTGTAGGATATAAGTTTTCTTTGACCAGTGAAAAGACAGCTCATTTGCAAGTATATATGTAAACTGATGGACTGGAGATCAAAATGTATTTTCCAATAAAGCCATGATCACAAATGATTTCCAGGTGAATCCATAACAGTCTATTGAGCCTTCAATTAACTGAAATCGTGCAAACTGACAGTGCAACAGTTGTGAATAAATCTACTACACACTTATAAGTAAACGGAACTGGCAAACAATAGCATTGCCTGAGAGATCGTGCTTTATATCCTGTGAATGCCTAGTGAAGGAATAACAAGTTTAATTAGACAAGGAGGCGTCCATCTAAATAGGGAATTCTGTGACAATTTGTTAAACATATTCTTCACCTTCCCACTAGTATTAGGTGGCTAACAAATCATTCTATATTATAATTTGGTTTTGAGTCACAACATAGTGCTTCTTTTCCTTGATACGAGGAGATCACTGCCACCAAATGTGCATATATCAGTTTAGGTATTTGTAGTCTGCCTTCAGAACTGCATTTTAAAAGAGGAAGAAGAAGGGAGTAAACAATCTTTCATCAATTAAATAAGCAGGAGTAGAGAAGGGAAGGTTAAAGGGGTTGCAGCCAGTATTTGTTTGTGGTCAACACTTTACATATGTACATTATCTCATTAAAAGTGCCTGTAGGGACAAGTGAGAAAAAAGAAGAGACAAAGAACAAACTGAACTGTACACAGAAAATGACACAAGAAATAAATTAAAGGATAAGATTAGGGAGAAGAAAAAGGTGCAATAGACCAGACATGTATAAAACCCTGCTACTCAAAGTGTGGCCCGTGGTCTGGCAGCATTGACGTCACCTGAGAGCCTTTAGGGGGATGCAAATTCTCATGCCCCACCTTAGACCTACTGTATTATAACCTGGGTTTCAGCAAAACCTCTAAGCGATCCATATGCACACTAGTGTTTGACATGTGGACAATACCTAGGAAACCTCTGAAACAAGCCACTTTTATTGCTTTGTAGGATGTGTCAGGCATTGTCAGCAACCCATCCATCAACCATTCCCCAACTCCTTCTCTCTCACTTGCCTTCTACTACTGAAACTAAAAAAGCCAGACACTTTTCTTCCTTCCTTCCTTCCTTGAAGCAAAAAACAGCAATGACCACCAGGGGGACAATGAGGAGTGATGAAATGTTTATTGAATGGCATCTGGTAAAGATTTTCCTACCTGATAAAAGCAGAGATAGTGAGGCGAGATCTTTTGGTCACTTGCTAACTTTCTTCAGCTAAGATTGCTGCTGTGAAGATACAGTGCTCAGAACTGAGATAGATATTTCATGACTAATAGAAGACATCCATCATCAACTTACTAAGAACAGCTAAGTGGAGTTAGAAAGAGCCTGAGTCCTTGATGACATCATGAGCGACCGCACCAACCAAACTGGCCACTTTTGAACTTCTTGTGCTTTGTGAGATAATTAAATATCCTTTTCCCTAAGTCACTGTTCTATTACTTGCGTCTGAAGGCATTTCTAATGGCCCCTGGTCACAGCGGTGTTCGAGGAAGAAAGAGAAAGGCAAGGAACTATCTATTCTATATATAGGAAGTTCATACAGTGGGTATCAAAACACTAAAAGGAATCAAATTTTTAGTCATATCGTAAACTTGATTAAACCAGTGATTTCAAATCTCAAGTGTTGGGTGTGTCTTTTCTCCCATAAGGAAGTGACATGATAGTTGGTAAGTCTGTGATACAGGCTTTGTTTTATAAATGCAGTATGTGAATCACACTTGAATTCCAGTCTTTTTTAAAATATTTAAAAATTTAAAATATTTAGAAAAATGATTTACCTAAGTCAATGATTAAAAATGACACAGTCTGCTACTTTTTTGTTAAGCAGGTTACTTTCAAATCTTACTTATCTCAGATTGTGTGCCGTTACCACACATTCACCATACCTCTCAAAACCAGTTAAAATACAGAGTTTCAGTCCATAGGGAGTAGATATCAAAGTGATGTATGAAATAAACAGCTTATATCTTCCCCAAACTTCTCATGATTAAAAAAATTAATCAAAGAATATCTTCTACCATTCTCCTTCCTTTCCTCCGATTCAACAGTCTTGTTTGCAAGACGAATGGAAATTTCAGCATCTATTTCTGTTTGGAATTGAAATTTTCTTTTTCTTTTTCTTTTTCTAATGTTTATTTTTGAGAGAGAGAGAGAGCGAGCAGGGGAGGGGCTGAGAGAGAGAGAGAGAGAGAGAGAGAGAGAGAGAGAGAGAGAGAGAGAGACACAGAATCTGAAGCAGGCTCCAGGCTCTGAGCGGTCAGCACAGAGTCCGATGCAGGGCCGGAACCCACGAACTGTGAGATCATGACCTGAGCCGAAGTTGGACGCTTAATCGACTGAGCCACCCAACGCTCCTGGAATTGAAATTTTCCATGACAGTTCAATCATATCCTACCAATATAGGACAGTGATGTTGCTGCCACTGTTGCAACAAAGAGAAAGTGCAATAAAAGGCATGAATTACCAGAACTTGCAACGATTAAAGTTTAAGTCTTCTAGTTATTGGGTACAATGGAAGAATATATTGTAACACTTGTGGATGAAAATCTTTTATGAATCTATCAATGCATTTCCTTCTTTAACACCATGATAGTAACATGAAAAAATCCTTAGATCATTGTGAGCGTTCACAGACATTATACTAATCAGTGAGGTTCATGCTACAGAAACATTAAAATAAAAGGTGGATTGGTTTGAACTTGCTGTTTATGTATCATAGGACACGCCTTGCAGAGATATGTGGGAATTATTTTTGGATTTTTTTCAATTGTTTTTAGTTAAAACTATTTTTTTCTGTGAGGCTGTCATTAATCTCCTCTCTCAAAAAATTATAAGATCATATCTAACAAACAGTTTATGTTCTTTAGAGTTTTATTATTTTGTAATAATATTTTTTTACAATACACTCAGTATACGCAAGGCCAAGTAGTTCTCAGATTCTAATGTGCATGTAAATCACCTGGGGATCTTGTTGAGCTACAGATGCTAATTCAGTAGATCTGGGGTTGAGCCTGAGATTCTGCAATTCTCATGGGCTCCCAGGTGCTGCCCATGTTGCTGGTCCACACGACATTCTTTGAGTAGCAGGGTCTAACATCTTACAGTTCACAAAGTGCTTTAACTTATGTAAACTCATCGAATTCTCAGCCAGTCTCCACCATACCGATGAGTAAGAAAAAGTAAGTTTCTGAGAGCTTCAGGGTCTTGCTCAAGACCGTTAAGTCATGAAGTTGGCACTTCAACCTACACGATCTGAGGCCCTTTCTACTTCAAAATAGGACTTTCCCCTCTGCCTCTCGCAGGTGAGGCATCCAGTCGTCTGGAGCAGGTAAGAACAAAATCTGTAGCCCATCAGTTTATATACACTAATTACATTAACTAATTTCACAGAATACCATAGAAGGATCAATCTAGCTTGACTTACCTATCAGAATGCATTGTAACTTGGACTTTAATTAGACATTAGAATGTGACACAGAAAGAAATGCCCGTTTAAACATACTGTGTGCACTTAGCATGCCAGCTTTCTATTAAGCAGAAGTTAATTTATCTTCAGATTGGGGGAGAGAAGAAGTGGTAAACAGATTCTTTGTAATTCAGAAGATGCTTCTAGGGAAGAAAAACATTAGGGTTTCATTCTCTTCCCTCTGTTGTCCTCCTTTCCTGTTTCCTTATCTTCCCCCTCCTTCCTTGTCCCACTGCCTACACATCTATAAAACCCTTTAGGATCTGATTCCATTTTTATGATTCAACTAACTGAAAAAGCTAAAATCCCAACGAGAGTCTGGGAGCAGCAGAAAATCTGATTATTTGGAGTGCTGTTGGCTAGCTCATGGCATCCATATTTAAGGCAGCATCCTGCAACAACCATCCAGAAGGAGCATATGGCAGACCTCTGTATGCAACCATTATTATTCAGTCACTGTTCATTATGTTTGAATTAACAGTGACAGCACACATCATACTTATTAGATGATGTTTCTATTTAATTCCCTATTATCTATTAAAATCTCTCTGCTCTTGCAGAGAGAATACACAAAAAAGTCACGCATAGAGACTCAAGGACCACCCACATATTACTTTGGAAAATACAGTTCTAAAGAGTTGACTCTAAAAAGCAACACCACCAAATCAATATAATAACAGCATACTTCCGGTTCTGACCAGAGTGTTGGTAGGAGAAAATGAATTGGTGTTTTTTACTGATCTGTGAGCCAAACTGCATTCCTTCTTAGAGAGCAGAGGATTCGGAGTGACCCTCAGGTGCAGAGCGGCCAGGTGGAAAGATGGCTTCAATATGCTCTTGGATGTCATTAATATAAAAGCTCCACCAGCACTGCCACTTTCTGATTCTACACAGCTGCTATTTTGTTAACAGCTCTAGCATCCAGGAGACTGGAAAGAAGGGCCGATATAGAACAGCTCCAAGACCACTGCCTTTGTGCCATATTCTTTAAATACTGTCCAACTGACACTGTGTACGAAGGTGGTGAAAAATTAACTGCCAGATGGCCATGTAGGAGTTATCTGAGCTAAGGTCTCAATCCTGTGGGTGAGTTCAAACCAGGAATAGAAAGGGCTTTCTAATGGGGTTTTCTGAGTTCTTAAAGCCTTATCATCACCTATTTATCTCTCACCCCATGTGACCACCACCATGGAGTTGGGATACAGCCTGCGCTGGGACCACCGATGTAGACTCCAGTGTCTATTTGGGTGTTTTTTGGTTTTGTTTTTTTTGCTTCAAAAGCCTCAGTGTTCTTCTAACGTTATAAGTCACCCACTGATACAGCCACAGCTGTAAGCACTGTTGGGGATTTCATTCCCATCCGGAGACTTCTCCCCCTCCCCGACTTTGATTTGATTAGGGAAAAACCAGGCTTGCAGATCTAATACTTGTGCTCACTATGTGACAGAATGAGAATCAAGAACTGTAATTTTTGAGGTTTTTCAAGGTTCTGTTTCAAGCCTATCATAATGAAATAAGATGGAGATATTCATTTTGGCCATTTCTCTGATTTCTGAAGTTTATGAGAGACTGGTCATCTCTTTACCAAGATGGGCAAAACCATACAATGAATCACAGCGGGGACTGGGGCACAACATGTGAATACACCCCTAACTTAAGAAAGGCAAAATGAGTTCATTCCATTTAGATTTCATTAACTCTAAGTGAATACTGTTTTCAGGACTGATTATTCTTTATTGAAAACAGAATTACAAAGCTTTCCCTCAGCAGAAAAACTGAGGCAAAGATTTAATAGTAGCCTAAAGACGAAAGAGCCATTTACTGAGTGCATTCTGTTTAAATTAAAGTAGTAAATAATCTATTCACTGCTCAGGTTCACTTGTAAATAACTGCCTGGCTCTTCTGACAACAATAACGATTATGATAATACCCTGGATGTATTAAAATCGTTTTATACTTTTCAAACATGTTCCATATGGATTAAACCACTTCTAATCCAATAAGCATTCATAAAACATACATGTTGATTTCACGTGAGTGTTCCCCCCAAAAAGATAGTGTTGAAACCCTAAACCCCCAGCACTTCAGAATGTGAACTTATTTGGAAATAGGGTCTTCACAGAGGTAATCAAGTTGAAACGAAGTCATTAAGGTAAGCCCTAATGCAGTATGACCATATCCTTATTAGAAAGCGGGAAATTTAGATACGGACAGGCACTGAGGAAAGATGCTGTGAAGAAACACAGTGAAAAAATGGCTATCAATAAGCCAAGGAGCACCTCATGCTACTAGAAGGTAGGTAACTTCTGCTCATTTGAAGTCAATCTTTTCAACTGTTTTTCCTTCTTTAATGAGGCTTCTCTTGGAGTGTTGGGCATGGCAGTTGATTGGTATGCTTTCTAGACGGGTGAGCTATGGTTCCAAGAATGCTGATTTTCTACATTTAAATAATGAGTATTTGGGTAATATGACTGTATACTAGGGGAAAAAACTTGCAGAAGCAAGTTCCTTCTTTCTAAGTGGGTATAAATGTACTAGTCTATTCATCATATACTTATTACATACTTATTATGTGTCTGGTACAGTAGATGTAGGATCATATGCAGAACACAATTTCACGTAAACATCCTTATAACCAGACCTGGCAAAAGAGTAACAAAAGCGTCCTTACTACTCCCTCTGCTAGCAAAAGGAAGAGTCCACCCTCGCCCCAGAAAGCTTGGGCTAAGATTGATACTGCAGTGAAAGAATTTGGCGTATTCTCCATGAAAATGCCGATGTTTTTATTGGGTTTGACAAATGATAAGATTAACTAAGCTATCATTATGCCATTACTTGATAATTTAATCAAGTATTTTTATCATCGTAATAATACCTGACTTTTGTGTACCAGAATCATTATGTCAAAAACTTGTCTAGCACTTCCTCTTTTGATCGTTACGACTACCACTGGGTAGATACCACAATAACCCCATTTTACTGATGAGGAAAGCTAATGCACAGAGAGGCAAGTTACTTATTTCAAGAGGTCACAGAAGTGATAAAATGTGGAATCTGATCCCAAAACCACCAATGTCTGTTCACAGAACTGACAACAGAAACAGAGAACACTCATGTATCCACTGACTAGGCTAAACTTCAGTTTAAACATCCACCTTCCCATTTCATGGAATGATCCCTTTGATTCATACTTTTGCAAAATCCACATCCCGCCTTTATTTTACAAACTCTAAGTCCGACAGAGTAACAGTGTTGCAAGAAAAGGAAAAGAGCAATAAAAAATACACACAGGGTATGTAGATCCCTCAGGATGCGAATTTCATCCTTCAAGTAAGTCACTCCAGAAAACAAATCAGTAGTTCAATAGGAGGAAAAAATGCGTATATATGATCACTGGTGTAAAGAAAATAACAGATGGCAAATGAAATCTTTAAAAATCTAATGCTGATGAATAAGACACGAGACTGAAAAACAGTCTCTTGTTTGAACCCTCAACAATTTTCTTCCCAAATACAAATTCCCCTGTCAATGACAGAGTTTATACCAAATTTACCACCAAATGTGAAAACAAAAACAAAAACAAAAATGGAAAACCATGGGGGCGCCTGGGTGGCGCAGTCGGTTAAGCGTCCGACTTCAACCAGGTCACGATCTCGCGGGCTGTGAGCTCGAGCCCCGCATCAGGCTCTGGGCTGATGGCTCAGAGCCTGGAGCCTGTTTCCGATTCTGTGTCTCCCTCTCTCTCTGCCCTTCCCCCGTTCATGCTCTGTCTCTCTCTGTCCCAAAAATAAATAAACGTTGAAAAAAAAAATTTAAAAAAAAAAAATGGAAAACCATGGCATCATTGAATGAAGAAGTGGAAATGACCTTAGGGGGTATGTTAAACCCCCATACAGAGGCTAAAACCTCAGCTCAGAGTTCAAAGTTGATAACATTAGATGGAAATTCTATAGAAAAAATGCATTAGTTGTTGACAAGGGAATTTTAATAATGTCTGCCCAAAGTATTCTTTTTTTTCCCTTCATGCATTCTTCTCTATGTGAGGTCTGAGATGTTTATTAGTTCAAGTAGTTCATAACTCTATTAAGAACATCGAGTGCTAATAGACTTTTGAAGTTGAACCATCTGCCTCCCATCACCAAGAAGATCCTTCTTCATTTTGGCAATGAACCCTTTCCAGGCTCTTTCACATACGCACCACATGCCAATACAGCATTTTTTCCCCTCATAATCTTAAACACTGTGGCAGAGATCATGACCCCATGCCTTCTTCCAGAGCACATAGGCAGAGTACTAGCCACTATTACAGTTAGGCGGGGGCCGCCTCACTGACTTCTGGCCCATAATATGTAGCTTGAAGAAAGAAAAATTATTTTAAAGCATGCTTCATATTCCCCCGGCGTCTCTCCTCCGTCAGTGGTTATGTTGGGAGTTCTTTGTTCCACCGGACATAACCTCTATACGGAAACATTCTAGGTCACTGAGTCACCACTTGAAAGAGCTACTTGGGAGAGTGGTCATATTTTACTATGTGAAGCCACAGATATTCTAGGGTTTGTTGCCATAGCAGAGCCTAACCTATCCTGACTAACACAGAGAACAGCTTTCCTTAGATGACCGTTCATAAAGCTATGCTTTTTCAGAACTCTGGCTGTCCTGCAACACAAGCACGTGTAATACTCCATGTAATGAGGGTTTTGATATCAAATAAAATATCTAAACGGGGATTACATAACGGTCTTTATTTTCTCTTTCTCTGGGTGTCTCACTTCTTTCTTGTTGCCCCCTTACACTGGGAATCAATCTGTATCACTCTGAGACATCAGCACCATGTTTCCCAGCTACTACATACTTAGCCTTCTCCTCCATTTCAATCCTCTACCAATAACAGGACACATGCCTTTGATCTCAGATTCCTCTTATTCAGTGGGCTCATGTTTACATTACTGACTTGATCCACTGGCCATCTACTGAGTTAAAGAACTCTAACTTACCAGGATGTGTTATAAACACAGACTGTAACTGGAATTCATGACCCTGCATACATGATGAAGATACCTAATCAAATATCCATCAGTTGGTATATCTTTCCATGTCTTCTCCAGGTGTAGAAGGAAACAAACCAACAAGCCAACAAACATCCTTCACATTTGTTGGTTAAATAGGACCACTAGAGAACAGAACTGTATTTTGCCTTCATGTTTTCCCTGGAGAGGTAGGTTTTATAGAAATGTGATCTCCTAATGGGAGACTCTATTAATTCCAAAATATCAAAAGCAATAGCTCCACCTAAATTTTTTCCTTCTGTGTATAAAGTGCTGCGATATCATGAGACTTTTAGGACACAATTCCTTTAAATTGGAATTGAGTACTGGATCAGAGACTCACTTCTCCTATTCCTTTCACAGTGTCTTTGCTGCACAGTTTGAGACACTTGTCAATGGTGACGGGAAAGGAAAGGGGCTGATCTAGGAAGAGTTCTTAATTGAGAACGTCTAGATTTGAGAATAGCCTGCTATACTCAAGTGGACAGGAATCACACACTCCACAGCACCTCCTAACATCTGGAGACAAATATTTATATGGTCTCTATGTTCCCATTCTAAAGCAATACAGTCATTACATGGGGGAAAAACTTTGTAGCAGTAAGGCACCAAAGAACAGCCCAAAGGCAGTGAGAAATGTATGAAAAGGACATCTACTTTCCCATAAGAAATATAGAATAGAAATTATCTTTGAAGATATGCAAAGAATTGCCTGAAGGACTAGAAGCTTTTATCTAGAGAAAGGTGGGAGGAGAAGGCAAAACTGAAAGAATTCTCACGAAAATAAAACAGTATGCCCAAAAACTATGTGTGAAGAGGAGCTTGGTCACTTAAGGAAACTGCAGTGGCTCATTACAGCAAGAGCCAAAGAGCACAGCAGATGATGTCCTTCATTTACAACTTACTGGTTCTTAGTTAACAGTTTTAACCCATCATCCTATCCTAGTCAACAATTATCTACACTGTCTCTTGAATCCTTCCTTTGAATTCTGATCAAATAAGAGCTCTTCTTCTTCAAACAACCTTTTCGAGTGGATGTTTAGCGTACCTTGTGGATGCCCAGAAGCTTTGAATAAACTTGCTGGTTTGGTAAATTCCTCACTTTGTCAATCCTGGTCGAAAATAAGAGGTTACCTTTCTGTATAAAAGTCTCCCATTCACAGCCTTCTCCAAGTTGAATATAACTAAGAGCATGCCTATCAAAGCCAAACACTGAATGAGAAGCTGGTAGCACATTCCTTCTGGCTTAAATTACTCCCAGTTTCCAGGGACAGCAGGTGAAGCAAAGTTCTGTGCTAATGTCTCATGTCCAGTATTAAAGTGCCTGCCATGGTATCTCCACTTAACCAGTTTTGACTGTTGATTTGAAACACTGGCCATTGCTAGGTGATCCTGACACCTCCTAGAAATTATTCTCTACAAATTATTCCTAGAAAGTATGACCTCATTAATCAACCACACTTACTTTTTGCTTAAAACACTAAGGACTAATTTCTCTTGTTTATAACCAAAACTGTGTGGTGGACATTGTCCATATCCTGCTCAGATTCCATTCATGAGTGCTGTGATTCCTTCTCCTGGCTTCTACTTACTTTGGTTTCTGAAGGTAACTCTTCCAACTTTCCTTAGAAGGACTGCCCTCTGACTATAAAACTGCTTTGTACATAGGCACGAAGAAACTGAAGCCCCCGTAGGCAAGATCTGGCAAATGACTGACAGGTGTAGGAGTATGAAAACTACGGTCTTAGTTTTCCAGGGCTGTCATAACAAAATATCAGACTGAATGGTTTCAACAGCAGAAATTTATTTTCTCACAATCTCAAGGTGTCCATTGGATTGGTTCTTCTAAGGTGATGTCCTTGGCTTGTCTCTCCCATGAGTCTTTACATAATTTTCCCTGTGTGTGTTCCTATGTCCTAATCTCATTTTATAAGGACACCAGTCATATTGAATCAGGGCTTGCCCATATGACCTCATTTTAACTTAATTACCTCTTTAAGGACCCTATCTCCAAACACAGTCACTTTCTGAGGTAAAGGTTATGACTTCAACATATAAATTTTAAGGGTGACACAATTCAGCCCATAACAATGACCTCACTTGTCGCAAGGAGATACAAACAATGACACATGACTTAAATTTCAGAGACCCTCTGAAGGGTAGGGCTAAGGTTTGAACTTGGTCTAAAATTATACTCTTTCTTAGACTTCCTTCCCTTGTCTGGTCTGCCTCCCTCCAGCCTTTACTGGTTTTTCCTGGGAGCATTTCCTTAATAAATTGCTTGCAAAGGGATTCTCATCTCAGGCTCTGTTTCTTGGGAAACTGACCTATTACATAATCCTGAATAATACCCCTTCCTTTGCTCAGACAATATCCCATCTGGAAAAAAAACTTTCAAGAGGATATGCACAGCTTCCTTAAAGCATCAGGAGGCGATGTCAACGGGAATGGAGAAGTAAAGATTTCAGAAAACACTTTCTTCCATAAAACCAATGAGCGCACTGGAAAAAAAATTGTCAAGGAAATAACCTGTTTCAAAACCCTGGAAATTAACCAAAGGCTTGCAACAATCTGGGGAACATAAACTCAAGAATCTCAGTAGGAACAGAGAAACAACAGCATTTTAACTTGGTCTATTTCTATCCCCCCTTTCACCTTTGCGACAGCTTTGAAAACCAACAGCCTTACAATCAGTGAAAACTAGTATCTTAACAGCCACTGCAAGTAACAGAACAAAGTTGGATATACTCCAAAGCCCAACTCCCAGAGAAATGTTGTCATTATTTGATGTGTCTGCCCATTCCCTGGAAAGCCATTCTGACAGGGTTTGCTTTCATTTGAACTAGCTTAGAGCTCACCCAGAGCAAACAACTCTTCAGTACATCATAATAAAACTATCAAGTCCAAAGACAAAAGAGAATCTTGAAAGACCAAGAGAGAACCCATCACATGCAAGAGATCCTCAATAAGACTAATAACTGATTGCTCATCAAAAATCATGGAGGCCATAAAGCAATGAGATGATTTACTCAAAGTGCTGAAACAAAGACTGTCAACCAAGAACTGAACTAGCAGTTTTAGAGAACCAAGAAATCTATATCCAGCAAATTATCCTTCAAAGAGTAAGGAGAAATTAAGACATTCCAAGGCAAACAAAGATGGAGAGAACTGGCCATTAGTAGACCTGTTCTACAATAAATTCTAAAGGGAGTCCTTCCCAATGAAATGAAAGAACACTACATGGTAACTTAAATCCACATAAAGAAATAAAGTCACCAGTAAAAGTGACTACATAGATAAACATGAAGGATGCTATAAAGGTATGTATTTATTTGTAATATTTTCCCTTATATGACAAAAAGAAAACTACCTAAAACCATAATTATAAATCTGTACAGATGGGTACACAATGTAAAAAAGACATAATTTGTATGACAGTAATAGCACCAAGAATGATGAAGAGGGTGGAGCTCTATAGGAGCAAAGATTTTTATATGATTGAAATTAAGTTTGTATTAATCTGACTGCATTGTTATAAATTAATAGGTTAATGTTAACTTCTACGGCAAACATTAAGAAAATGAGAATACATTTAATAAATGACAGATCTTGCCATTTGCAACAACGTGGATGGAACTGAAGGGTATTATGCTAAGTGAAATAAGTCAGAGAAAGACAGGTATCATATGTTTTCACTCATATGATGATCTTGAGAAACTTAACAGAAGACCATGGGGGAAGGAAAGAGGAAAAAATAGTTTCAAACAGAGGCGGAGGCAAATCATAAAAGACTCTTAAGTACAGAGAAACAACTGAGGGTTTATAGGGAAGAGGGGAAATGGGTGATGGGCACTGAGGAGGGCACTTGTAGGATGAGCACTGGTTGTTGTATGTAAGCAATGAATCATGGGAATCTACTCTGGAATCCAGCACACTGTATACACTGTATATTAGCTAACTTGACAATAAATTATATTTAGAAACAAAAGTAAAAATAAAATTAAAATCAATGACAAGTGAATTAGAATGGTACACTAGAAAAATCTAACACGATAAAATAGTACAAGAGAAAATGCAGAAAAAAAAACCATTAAGGTCTATAAAATAAATAGCCAAATGGAAAATGTAAATCTTAGTTTATTATTATTTCCATTAAATGTAAATGGAACAAACATTCTAATTAAAAGGCAGTTTGGTGAAATGTATTTTTTTAAAAAAAGGAAAAACATGATCTGACTGCACGTAAATCAAAACCACAGTGAAGTACCATGCCACACTCACTAGGATGGCTATCATAAAAAAGACTGATAACAACAAGTGTCAATGATGTGGGGAAATTGGAATCTTTATACATTGTCTGTGGTAATGTTAAAGTGGTACAGCTGCTTTGAAATACAGTTTATCAGTTCCTCAAAAAGTTAAACATAGTTACTATCTGACCCATGATTCCATTAGTAAGTATGCACCCCCCAAAATTAAAATCCTATGTGCAATTAAAACTCAACAATAAGAAAACAAACAATCCAATTAAAAACTGGGCAAAAGACTTGAACAGATACCTCACCAAAGAACATTTACAAGTGGTAAGTAACCATATAGAAAGAAGTTCAACATCACATAGCATTAGGGAATTGCAAACTAAAACATTGAGATTCCCCTGCACACCTGTTAGAACAGCTAAAACCAAAATGTGGACAATAATGTGTGAGGATATAAAGCAACACAAACTCTCATTCTTTGCTGATAGGAATGTAAAATGATACAGCTACTTTAGAAACGCATTTGGCAGTTTCTTACAAAGCTAAATCTAGTCTTACCCAATGATTCAGCAATCACACTCCTACCTATTTATCCAAATGAGTTGAAAAACTATGACCATATAAAAATCTGCACATGAATGTTTATAGCAGATTATTTCTAATTGCCCCAAATTGGAAGTAACTAAGATATTCTTCAATAAGTGAATAGCGGTATAGCTATACAAAGAAATATCGTTCAGTGATAAAAGGAAATGAGCTCTCAAATCATGAAAAGACATGGAGGAAATTTAAATGCATACTGCTGAGTGAAAGAAGGGAGTTTGAGAACACTACAGACTGTATGGTTCCAAGTATACGATATTCTAGAGAAGGCAAAACCATCAAGAAATGTAAATAGATTAATGGTTGCCAGGAGTTTAAGGAAAAGGAAGGAGAGAAGGAGAAAGAAGAGGGGAAAGAGAGGGAGGGAAGGAAGGACATGGAGTACAGGAGATTTTTAGGACATTCAACTATTATTTTGTATGATACTCTAAAAGTGGATACATGACATGCATTTAGCAAAACCTATAGAACATACAAAAAAATAAACCTTAATGTAAATTATGAAGTATAGTTAATAATAAGGTATCAATATTGGTTCATCAGTTGTAACCAATATAACCATACCAATGCAAAATGGTAGTAATAAGGAAAACTGTGAGTGGTGGGGGAGTGGGTGTATGTAGGAACTCTCTGTACTTTTACCTCAACCTTTCTGTAAACCTTAAACTGCTCTAAAAAATAAAGTCTAGGGGCACCTGGGTAGCTCAGTCGGTTAAGCATCCGACTTCAGCTCAGGTCATGACTTCACAGCTCGTGGGACTGAGCCCCATGTCAGGCTCTGTGCTGACAGCTCAGAGCCTGTAGCCTGCTTTGGATTCTGTGTCTCCCTCTCTCTCTCTGCCCCTCTCCCACTCACACTCTTTCTCTTTCTCTCTCTCTCTCCCTCAAAAGTAAATAAATTTTTTAAAAATTAAAAATAAAGTCTATTAATTTTTAAAATGTTAACACAAACACTTGTATATAAGTGTCCATAGCAGCATTATTCATAATAGCAAATAGTGGAAACAACCCAAATGTCCATCAACTGATGAACAGCTAAATGAAGTATGGTATATGCATTCAATAGACTATTATTTTGTCGTAAGAAGGAATGATATAGTGATATACGTGACAACTGAAATAAACCTAGAAAACATTAAGTGAAAGAAGTCAGACCCAAAAGGGTACATATTTTAAATCCGTCTACACAAAATTTTCAGAATAGGCAAATCTAGAGAGATAAAAAGGACATTAGTGGTTGCCAAGGACTAGGGAGTATTGGTAGCCATATAACTATGTGAATATACTGAGATTCATTGAATTGTACACTTTGAAACGGTAAACATCATAGCACGTGAATGACATATCAATTAAAAAACACCAAGCATTAATCCACTTTGTCTTTGACCAAGTGCCTTTCATTCTTTGGAAGGAAGAAAATACATGTAGGAAACATAGTATTGTTCAAAGGTCTAAAACACCACTGTGCTAAATCATATGTCCATATAATCAAAAGTGTTTTTAACCTGACAAGTAAGACCATCGTGTTTTCTTATTATCAGTGTTTACATTCTCCCCTGCCTCCCTCCACCTTCACTCTAATGCATGTATTTTGGGAACATAAAAAGAATTTGAAACATCTTTAACTAATCATGAGTGGGCCTAGAGCACTATCTTCTATCAAGAATGACATCTGTGATATTCTAACTTCTTATTTGTTCTTCATTGTCTCTTCAAGTTAAGCTGTCTTTATTAGAGGGCTATTGTTTTGAGCTTTGAGTGCGTTTTGGGAGACACTGAATCATACCTCACCTCTGCCCAGATACCCACACGCACACAAACCTCTAGCATATTCTTATTTCATGTGCTAAAATACAAGAAACGTACAATGAAGGCAAGGCATTGTACTCACAGAACTTAATGCCATGTCAACAATTGCCAACATCTACACACAGAGAATTTCCAAAAGCTCTGGAAACAAAATTCTTATTTGCAAAATATGCCATATCAGAGCAAAGTGGGGCCAGACAGCCTTACAGAATCAGAAAAAACTGTATTTGCTTTTTTCTCATTTTATCACCATTTCAACTCTGTGATGTAAATTTGACAGGCATTTTCATCTCCACTTAAAAAAATAAAGACTTACACATCAAGAGGCTGCATTGTTCATTTTGGGCCAGAAAAGAATTAAAATGTATCCTGATTCTCTCACGCACTCGCTAAAAGAACACCCCCTCGTCACTCATGTTGGGCTAGCAGCCCATTGAAAAAGCAAGGAAAATCGCTCTTTGTAGTTAAAATGCCCGAGAGAATTTTTAAAATAGGTGATTGGGTTTTGTGATTCTAGAACTTAATTTGGAAAGAGGAATGAAAGAAGTTGTGCAGAGAATGGGATGGAAGCCTTTAATGGCATATTTGTGTAAAATATTGTAGAGGGAATTACCCGTGAGTTGCTTATTTGAAATCAAATAAATTTCTTTAAATCACTCTCTTTTTCTTTTCCTTAACAAATCCTGTATTGGGAATGATTTTGCAATCTCCACAAAGTAATAAAATGCAGTCTATCAATCTATGTGCAGGCGACAGCACACTAAAGTAAGCCCTCCTCCCTGCATCATGCACACATAGGCATGCATGCACACACGCATTCACACAACGTCCTTATTTCATGGGCTGAAGTATGTTCTCTTCCAGCATGTGCTTTGCACAAAAAAAAGAAAGAAACATGCCAATGCCTCGGTAGCAGAAGGAGGGCTCCCGAGGTGCTTTTGCAATAAATTCAATACCTACTCCTGTTAGAGAAAATTGCCATAAACTACCAGGTATCATGTTTTGGCTAAACCATCAGTCAGTCACATTTTATAGAAGTGTATTTACTATCTAGCACATTTCTTGAGATTGCCCAGGTTGCTTATAAATGTCAAACAAGGTTCACATACTTACCTGTATTTCTCTTTAGCAAGTGACAGCAAAATGCCCTCTCGGTGGCATCCTGTACATGTGATTTA
This sequence comes from Lynx canadensis, assembly GCF_007474595.2. Lineage (NCBI taxonomy): Eukaryota > Metazoa > Chordata > Mammalia > Carnivora > Felidae > Lynx > Lynx canadensis. The sequence continues at coordinate 13,755,854 of NC_044311.2, forward strand.
GCCAGGGAAGCAAAACCAAGAACCAAGACGTCCTTTACCCCACCACGGTAGCACAGCTGAACAAGAAAAATCTCTACTTGCTGCCCCTGGGAAACAGCACCAAAACAGAACATGGAACATGTCTATACGATGCTACCAGCTGTGCACGCAATCAACCCTTAATTAAACATTACTTAAGAGTAATAAAACTAGGGTCACCACTGCCATTTTAATTTCAGTGGAATTGAAAGGCAAACTCTGCCAACAATGAGCCGTTTCGTTTTGTTTTCATCAAATGTTCTTCTCTAAGATTATACAGCTAATGCAGCCTAAGTTCCCATTCCTATGAGAAGAGGAGATTAGGTAGGAAGGCAATCAAGAACGACTTTAATGCACAGAAGACTACCTACAAAACTTTTTATAATGTTCCCCCTTCTTACAAAAAGAAAGTGGATTTTGCCCTCTGTTTCCTCATCTGTAAAATATTAATAGGAATACCCTACCCAAAAAGCTGTTGTGAGGACGGGATGAACAACATACACAAACTGCCTAACAGTCTTCTAAGACAGCACCAAAAGCCTGCGTGCAAATGCCATCTAAACTCATCTCTATAATCTTCCCAACGAGAAGGATGAGAGTTTCTAAGAGGCCTCTCAGTTCCATCACTCAAGAATTCCATAAGTGTGTAACAGAAAGGAAATACTGTTTGATTCCTCTCTCCCAACAGCTCTCATGGACGCTAAGTTTTTCTTTTGCTGCTTGCTTGTTTTGACGATCCACCCTAACCTACCATACCCCCATCATCACCACTAAAAAAAGAGGAAGCAAAAGCGAAGTTTCAAAATGACAAGCGCCTTGGCCCTTGGGGCTGAGTTTAACATGCATCTGGTCATCAAGTTATTTTGCACATGAGTGGACTCACATATGGAAACAGAAGACTCCTTTTGTGGAATTTTAGGAAAAGCTATTAGCTATACAGGATTTCGCTAATATTTTTGGCATTTCAACACAGAACTCCAAATCTTAGGTATATGGAATCTCTAAGAATTCTATTCAATTTCGGTGAACTTAAATATTTTATTGTTAAAGGGCCATTTTTCTTAGATACACTGAAAGGAAGAAAAAAAAAAGTGATGGAAAATGCTGAGTCACTGTAGAAGACAGAAAGGAAAAGGAAATAAATGCAGAGACCTGGACACAGAGGCATACCTCTGATTCGGGCTGGATCTAAGAGGCAGCAACGGACTGCAGAACCCACAGATGTGATCCAGTTCCCTGTGACCTCCTTCTCACTACCAGCAAAGGAAAACCAGCATTCAGGTGAGCACGTTCAGCCGTGTAGGTGAGTGGAGATCCAATCTATAGCAAGACAGGAGCCTGAGCCTTTTAGAGAGCGTTGTCCCAGGTCCAGTTTGAGTGCTGTGTAACTTTGGAGAAATCCTTTAACCTCTCTGAATCAGTGCAACATACAGCAAGCTACCAGTTACCTCTGTAGTTCAGATAAACAAATAATTTTGCATGTGCAAAATTAAGTTTTGAGATTCTTTTTTTTCATCTTTAAAGTCATTTGGGAGAAGAATGGAGAATGGGAAAAAGAGGTTTCAGGTCATACAATCTGAGTCCATTCATTCATTTATTCTTTTGTTGTTGTTTAACTTTTTAACAAGTTTTATTCATTTGAGAGAGAGACAGCATGAGTGGGGAAGGGGAGGAGAGACAGAGAGAGAGAGAGACAGAGAGACAGAGAGAGAGAGAATCCCAAGCAGGCTCTGTGCTGCCTGTGCAGAGCCCAACGTGAGGCTTGAACTCATGAAACTGAGAGACCATGGCCTGAGCGGAAATCAAGAGTTGGACACTTAACCGACTAAGCCACCCAGGGACCCCCATTCATTCTTTCAATTCTCAAGTCTATATTATATGCTTACTGGGTACAAGGCATCAAGCATCTCATAGTCAATAAAAGCAGACATGAAGCTATGAAAAAATACACCAATAAAAATAAAGCTTCATTTCTGATGAGGGCAGTGGCAAGATGAGGGACCAGGAGAACTGTGACAGGTGCTAACTGAAGTTATGCATGTGATGAGGTACAGGCAGAAGAAGATGGAAGCAACAGCACCCAGGCTTGGTCCTGAGTAATCACAAACCATAATTATCTAATCAAGGAGGACAAGCCTCCAAGGACAATAAAGTCTGGAGAAGAAGGAGGGATCTAGGATATTAATATTGTTGAGACCCGAATAGGGTCTCTCACACAGGTAGTCATGGTGAACGCCGAGGAATGCAGCTGACAGGTCAACTCTAATACCAGCTCTGAAAGAGGTCATTCCACTCCATGACAAGGATGCCACTAGCACCTGAAAGAGGGTGGGCGGGCAGGGGCATATTTACTTCTATTAGCTTTGCAACTGTGAACAAATCTTGAGACCAATTTGAGCCTCAGCTTCTCTAGCTATCAAAAGGGAGCTAACCATCTACTTTAGAGAGAACACCACAGAGTTTAGCAGAGTTTATGTCCACTAAATATCTCGCTGCATGTTCAAATTTCATCCAAGAAAACTGCTTTCACGGCACTAATTCAGATTTAACTTGCCCTCGAATTTTTCTTGGTGAGGTTAATCTGAATAACAACCATGAAATTTACTCTTATAGTCACTTACACTGTAACAGCTTTTAGGTAACAATCTACATAAAAATGTAGATATGCAAGCAAATAAAATCAAAATAAAACACCACTGAGTAGGTAATTCAGAAAAATTATATAATAGACTTCAGGGACCCATCTTGGTGTTGCCATCATTTAAACTTTTTTTTCTTCGCCATCAGGGTCTGAATCAAAGTTGCAACTCGATACCTCACTACCCCATTCTTTTGCAAAACTTAAAACAAAAGCGTTACTCAGATTCCTTCCTCTAGACATTCTCCAGCAAATAAACAGCATCCTCAGAGCTACATCCTCTCTTGCTCCTGTCTCATACGGGGGAACAGGAGTCAGCAACACCTTTATCTCCATGTCTGTTATGTACCAATCACAGAGTTAGTGGCTTTACACACATCACCTAAGTAAGCATCCCGTAATTCTGCCCCATAATTATGACTAATCTCAACAGAAGCTCACTGAGGGTAAATAACTTGCAAGGACAAGGCTCGTACATGGTGCAGCCAGTCTCTGAAATCAGATCTCTCTGATTCTAAAACCCTAAGACTTTTCATTAATTTTTTCCCAACTCAATAGTGTAGCAATATTTGGGAGGGGGAAGGGACAAAGAATCATCCAACAATATTCACAGTAAAGGAGCATATTATCTGCAGATAGTAATGCCAGATTTAGCAAATAAAAATACAGGACACCCAGTTTAATTTGAATTTGAGATGAATGACCTTTTTACATTTTTTGATAACCTTTTTTTTTTTCTTTTTGAGAGAAAGAGCAAGCATGAATGGTAGAATGAGAGAGACAGAATTCCAAACAGGCTCTACCTCCAGTGCGGAGGCTGACACGGGGCTCGATCTCATGACTGGGGGATGATGATCTGAGCCAAATCACCAGCCTCTTCTTCGTCCCCACCACCCTCACCCTACAAACCTTGACTCATCACTACCCAAACTGTTCTATAGAATGTCAGCACCCCATGAGATATTAAAAAGGCTGGTGGATAATCTTCAGAGAGGGCCATGGTTCCTTCCTTCCGTCTGTCCGTCCTTCTAAGCTCACCTGGCCTCATGAGGACGTTAAATCTAATTCTCCTCTTCTTGAATCTGGGTTGGTCTTCAGCCTTGTTTAAGCAAGAAACTATGGCACAATTGATACTTTGGAACTTCCGGGTCTGAAATATTAGAAGCCTTGCAGCTTCCCCCTGGGTCTCTTGCAATGTTCCCTCTTTGGGTGCTCTGAGAGTGCTCCCTCACAGAAATCCTGTGAAAACCCATAGCCATGCAGAAAGGACACAGGTAAGTACTCTTACTGACGGTCACAGCTGAGCTCTCAGGCAACAGCCACCATTACTTGCCAATCATGCAAATGTCCAGGCTGGTGAAATCTTCAGGTAACTCCAGCCCCAGCCTCTAGCTACAACTGCATTATAGACCCCAAGCAAGAACCACCCAACTGAACCCAGTCAAGTCTATACTGTGAAAGATTGTCATACACTGTTTAAAGCAAGGGTTTCTTTGCCAGACAGAAGTAGATAACTATGTAGAGAATTCTCATGGGATTCGAAAAAAGAGTTCCGCACACTAACTTGGAAAACACTGAAACCATATTTTTCTCTTGGAAATTCACAGTGTATAAATCCATAGCAACAGTTCTGAAAATCTCTGCAGAAAAGAAACTTTAATTTTTGTTTAACTCACTATTTCTTAAATGTACCTGGTTACATAGTTCATTCTCTATAAAATTCTCATTAACATTTTAGAATAAAAGTGTTCTTGGAGCTCAGTTTAGGAAAATCTGTACTATTTCATGCTATCTCCCATCAAAGATAGTTATCTGATGGAGCTGTTGTTTCAAAACAAATGAAATGACAAATCTTGCTAATGGGATGCAGTCTATAAGGCAACTAAGATGTTCAACTATTTTGATTATATAATGTATACGGTAGGTCCATTTGCTGAACAACAAACAGGGATATACATTCTAATCCAGAAGCATACTCAGTCGGTTAAGCGTCCAACTTCGTGGGTTTGTGGGTTTGAGCCCCACAAGGGGCTCTGGGCTGATAGCTCAGAGCCTGAAGTCTGCTTTGGATACAGTGTCTCCTTCTCTCTCTCTGCCTGTCCCTGTTCATGCTCTGTCTCACTCTGTCAAGACTAAATAAACATTGGGGCGCCTGGGTGGCTCTGTCAGGTAAGCGTCCGACTTCATCTCAGGTCATGATCTCACGGTCCGTGAGTTCGAGCCCCACATCGGGCTCTGTGCTGACAGATCAGAGCCTGAAGCCTGCTTCAGATTCTGTGTCTCCCTCCATCTCTGCCCCTCCCCCACTCTTGCACTATCTCTCAAAAATAAGTAAAATATTTTTAAAAATTTTTTTAAAAAGAATAAACATTAAAAACATTAAAAAAAAAAGAAGTGTATACATGCAGGAAAAATGGGAGGAATATTTGAAATTAAGATAGTCTAATCCAAAAACCCTGGAATGCAAAATAGCTGAAGCAAAGGGTTGCCTTTATTTTTCACAGGAAGGTCTCAATATAGAAGCCATCTATTTAAACAAAAGCTAGAGACTTCAAATCAAAGTTTCACTTTACAGTTTGAATTGCTTGGCTTGGCCACAGCTGACAATCCAATTCAATTTCTTACTTTAAACTGTGCTGCATAGATATAGCTTTACTTGTAAAATAAATCACAGTTAAAGTACAGGGAATATTTGTCTCCACCCATTTGTCTGAAATAGATCTTGAGTAATAAAACTATAATTCTCTAGCATTTTCTGACATGTATACCAGTTGACATATTTTCCCTCTTTAGTTCATGATAGTAGGCTGAAAGGTATTTTTTTAACTCCTCATTTATCTTCTATTAATAAATCATAAAGATAGCATATTCCTTTGCAGGTTTTCTTAAATATGAGTGTTTTTAGAGTCAACTGCTTGAAGGAAAAGACATTTTTATTTATAGATTCAACTGAGATGAAAGAAAGTAAAAAGCTGTATAAATAAATTGCTACAAACATTGCCTTCATTTTAATGTAGTTATCAAAGTACAACAGGTATTTACAAGGAAACACTGCACAGAGAAAAGGTAAACACATGAAAGGAACCAAGAGAGATGTAGATAAGATGAATCTGTGGCCTTGCTATTGTATTTGGGAAGCTTATGGATATCATTCAATGGAAAGGGGTCAGGACAGGCCATCAACGGAGAATGAGTTGCTCTTCACAAAATGCTTAACTGATTTCATCCTCTCCAGTTCGTTTTACAGATGGAGAGACTCAGGCTCAGATAGAAAGTGAGAAGTACCCTTGGGGGTGTGCAGAGGCACATTCACCAAAAGTAGCACCTTTTCAAAAATGTTCACATGACCCTTAAGATAGTTTAAAAAAAAAAAAGTTAGATGAACTTCCAGAACTTGAGCCTAAGGACTCCAGAGTAAGCTAGTATCCCAGCTACACTATTCCTGCCAAAAGGGTCCTGGGAGAGGTACAAAGAAACAGCAACAGCATCCACCCCACAGCGGGTCATGAGTTCTAAATGAGTAAACATATGTAGAAAGCTGATAGCAATACCTAGAACGCTGTAGGTCATGATAAAGTTAATTCATTTATCAGGGCCCCCAAATCCCTCAGGAAAAGTGCTCCACTGCTTGTGAGGCCCACAATTTCTCCTTGGATAAAGGACAAGCTCAAAAAAAAAAAAAAAAAAGGTTAGATGAAACAGACTGAAACACACTACAGAATCATCAATAATCAAACTACAGGAAATACAGCAGACAAAGGGTTTTGGTGAGTGTGTTTTTGTTTTTCCATGTGTTCTGGGAGTTCCATTCACATGGAAAGGTATAGGAATCATCCCTGAAAACATTCAGTGGACATGTGTGGCCTTAAGGAGAGGCCCTACCCACCCCACTTTCCTTCACGGAACTTACTGCCAAGGTTGCTGAACTTGGTTACACCTATATAGCAAATCAATTCTTCAAGTTCATATATCTTTCCAATCCAACAGTGGCATATTCCAAATGTATAACCTAACCTCTCTGATTTTTAAGTCCCATTATGGCTCTTAGTTACATGTGGCCAAGAGGGATATGGTAAACAGATCTAGGTTGTCATTGAGTGATGAAAAGTAAGGTATAGGTATGTAAAAGTAGAAGACAAGTAATCAAAAAAGTCTATATGACTTTATACAGTATTAAAATTCCTAAACTCCTAACTTACAATATCTCCCCAAATTTTTGTTAGACCAACAAGAAATAGAACAAGACCAAGGCCTTCAATAGATCCCTTAGGGTAATTTGGAAATATAATTATTCTTTACACACACACACACACACACACACACACACACAGAATCACGTATGTGCATGTCACCATGGAGAAAAAGAAAATACTCTGTGGTCACCAGAGTCAGTTCTATCCCTTGGTTTAAACTGTGAAGGACAACCATAAATAAACCAATTCTATGACAGTCCTAACTTCATACTCTTGACCGGACTCCTCCTTGCGAGAAATTTTGAATTTGCCTTTTTTCATGTAATGATTGTATGTGAAAGTCTGTTATGACATGCATTCTTCCATGTTTTTCCAATTCAATCCTCATGACAATCCATAGAAACTGGACCCAACTGTAAAGAAAACCAAGGCCAAAAGGATTTCTCTGACTTGCTAAATGGCACAGATACTTATAGGCATGCAAGCCTGGGACTTGACACTGGTTTTTGTTTTCATTATTAGTCAACAATTCTTGAGCATTTCTCAATTTATGTTTCTCTCATTTCCTTGCACCATTTCTGTATTTAGTTTTATGGTGATAACACCAGTTAACTCTTAGAGCTATATGAGATCCTTACGGGAAGGTAAAAAGGAAAAAATCTGAGTTTCTGAGACAGAAGAGACACCCCCCCCCCCAAAAAAAAAGACTATATGGCAGATGGATGGCAACCGCACTGACATAGGAAGTGGAAAACAGGTACACACCTAAGCAATTTCAGAAATGAGTGGAGACTGTTGGGTTAAAGATAAAGGGAACTGCATCTAGGCAGGGTACCGTAGTTTATAAAGTTTCTTCTCATGGGAGCAGGGGTTACCAATTCTGCAATCACTGTACACGTGTACTGGGATGAAACATACAAGCAAATGGATCGTGGGCAGTGACTGCCAGTTTTCTCACTGTTCGAGTGGAAGGTTAGAGACAAGCAAGGGGAGGAAGCCAGAATGAATCAAGTGATGTTGGATTAGAGCTGGAGACCTCAGTATGAACTCCTGTTTACCTTAATACAGATACAGATGGATAAATACGAAAATAGTTATTCATGAGTGTGTATACACGGGTTAGTAAACATATGTATATTTCCAAGTTCTGTTTGCTGAGCGGGACTTAAAGCAGTGACATCCAGTAGCAATGAGCATATCTAGTGCCCAGATCTTAGTTTCTAACACCATTTTGCGGTACAAGGAATCAGGACTACTTGGAGAAATGGCTGATGCCAGGGCCAGGGCAGGGACTACACAAGATGAGCCAGGAGAACTCTGTAGTGTCAGGTGGTAAGGGAGTGCTCATAAAAGGATGGCAGTATGTCAAAGGGGCACAAGAGCCACGTGAAAGTTCTCTCAGTGGCCAAAGCTGGAACAATTTGAGTAACAGAAGAAAAAACATAGTTGCGGTGCCTGGGTGGCTCAGTCAGTTAAGCGTCCGACTCTTGATTTCAGTTCAGGTCACGATCTCACAGTTTGCACAATTGAGCCCTGTGTCATGCTCTGTGCTGACAGTGCAGAGCCTACTTGGGATTCTCTTTCTCCCTCTCTCTCTCTGCCCCTCCCGACTGTTGCTCACTCGCTCGCTCTCTTAAAAAAAAAAAAAAAAAAAAAGACCTAGTATTGGGTTATAACACAATATATAAAGTAAATATACACAAGTCAATACTGATATAAATTATTAAATAAATAAGGAAGAAGAGGCAAATCTCCTATCCATCCCAAATAATTTATATAGACATTCCCTTTCAGGGTAGTGGAGCATTAACACCCTTCTCCCCCGACTCCAAGTGTGGGCTGCACTTAGTGATTTCCTTCCATAGAGTACAAGATGAAAAGGAAGGGAGAAGTAACTTTATAATGAAGGCACCAATTCCAACTAGGTGAACAAGCTTAATAGCATCAGTAAAGAGCCATGTTGACAGCATGTAATTTTGACATGATATAATGAGAATATTCCGTGGTCTTCCTCCCAAGAACCCATAATCTCAATCTAATCAGGAAAAAGTATCACACAAAACCCCACTGACAAACATTGTACAAAATATCTACCAGTACTCTTCAAAACCATCAAGACCATCAAAAACCAGGAAAGTCTGGGAACCCACCACAGCTTAAGCCTAAGGATACTAAATAAAATGTGGTATTCTGGATGGGATCCTGTGACAAAACAAACAGGCCATTAGGTAAAAATGAAGAACATCTAAACAAAGTATAGACTCTAGTTAATAACAGTCTAAAACTACTCATTTATTACGAAAATGTACCATACTAATATAAGACATTAATAGGGTTAACCTGATGTAAGGCAAATGGGAACCTTCTCTAGTATCTTTCTCAACTTTCATGTGAATCTAAAACTACTACAATGTTAGAAATTATTTTAAAAACCATACACACAGCTTCCAAATGGATTTTTTTTAAGTCTTGGTTTCTCTGATGGTACTCTATGAATAATTAATTCACCAAAGACCAATATAGCATTCATAACCAACTCTTAAAAACATGGTCCACTGAGGGGAAGAAGGAATGGCATGGATATTTCAAAACATAAGATATTTAAAATTGACTTTATATTTGCTGAGGAAGATACTGAGACACTATCGTATCTGATTTCCATTCTTTATTATATTTTGCTTTACCTTATGCTAAACTTACTTGGCACCCTGAATAGTCACCAGTCGGTGGTGGGAAGCAGTATTTAAGACACCATGGACGGGGGTGTCTGGGATTTAAACATTAACAGATGATCGGCCTGCAAAGTGGGCAAGCCACATATGGATGAGGAGTTAGTCATATGCTCAAAAACTTCCAGTAATTCCAGATTCAAGAATCCAAGGTTAAAGTTGTCTTGAGTAGCACACATTAATTGCAGATTCAGGCACTAATTAGAGGGTTTCCTCAAGTTGGCCAAAAATTCATAGGGCATGGGAAGCAGTTTTTCTACTTCAATTCTAAACAGCACAGTGAATGAATATAATAAAAGAACTTAACCCAGCGTGGTGCAAAATAAAAGAGTCTCTCTGAATGAATGGCATGAGGAGTTTGGAGGAGGATGGAGGTGCCACGGCAGTAGGGAGGGAGGGAGATTAGAAAATTATACTTTATATTCCAATCACTTTAAGAATCATGGCAGGTTTTGATCTCCTCAATGTCCAATTTTTCTCATTCCTAAAGAGAGCAAACAAAGCAAAAGAAAACAGCCTTAGGCCCCAAAATAGCAGGTCTCAAACACTGAAAGCTATGATGCATACAACACCTTACGGCAACCCGCTGTGCATGATTTCTGAGTATCAGCAACACGAAGCAAGGGGATTACAGGCAAATGAATCACTCCACGGTCACCAGTTAGAAGCTGCTTACCAATCTCAATTTGGTGAGCCTAATTTGGAGGCTTGAGAAGTTGCAAACTCTATATACTAATGACCAACAGTTACAGGGAGAAGTTGGTTGCCCTGTCTCAGAGTAGGTCAGGTTTTTGGAATGATTTATCCTTCAGAGTTCTCCAGGGGACCAAGCTCAGATTAGACCTCAACTAAAACCACACCTTTGCCTCAATTCTTCCTTGTCTTACCTGGATTTTCTCACTTCCTACAGGATTTCACCGGCGAGTGGTCCTTCAAAAAATATTTGCACCAGAATCCCTCTCTCGACCTCTACTTCTAGAGAACCTGACCTAAGTTATCCCCAATAAAAACTTCAAATGATAATAATTTGCAATACCATCAACAACCACAAACACAACAGCACAATAGCAGATTACATTTACTCAGTGTTTATATTGCCGGACGCTGTTCTAAGGGCTTTATAATAATTATCTCTTTTAAACCTCACAAAAACCCACGAGGTAAGTGTTATTATCACCCCCATTTGCAGAAGAGTAAATAGAGGCTCAAAGATATGGTTAGAAATATATATACTTGCCTAAAACCATACACCTAGTAAGAGGTAAGAGTCCCAGGTACTCTGGCTATAGAGTCTGGACTCTTAACCTCTATTCTACTCTAATTCAGGTCCTCATATATCTTAGATATATTCACACAATTCTTCAAGTGAATCTATTTGATGCGAAATTTATCATCTTAAGGTCCCAAACATGTATCCTTAAGTAACTAGTTTAGCTTTGGCCATGGGATCTAAAGAAAGTGTGAAGAATTATGGCCTGAAAATACATTGTGGACCATCTGCCGACATATAGAGTGCTGGGGACACCACAGAGAGGGAGGGGGCCCCCCATCCCCACCTTCAGTAGAATTTAGACTACAGAAAGTCAAAATCCATGGACAGACTTTAGAGTACTTCTGTTTTATAAACTGACTTAAGGAAAATTAGGTGGATATTCCTGAGCTGCTGGGGACCCTGTGCTTTATTTGAGTTCACGACCCCGTAGGTAAGAATCCAAAGGTCGCATTTTACAATGTTGAGCAGGAAAGGACTTAGAATACTCCCCTTTTTCTCTCCTCTCTATCTCCTCTTCCCTGTGAGTGCAGCTGCACAGGGCACCGCAGAATCTAGAAGGCTGCTTCTGCTTACAACAGCCAATTAGAAAGCAAAAGGCCAGCAAAGTCCTGCCAGAGACTCACCGTGCCCTGGACAACTTCCCACGTAAACAAAGTGGGGACTCCTTTAAAGAAAAGATGCCCTTAGCTTTTTTGAGGGTGAGAGTGATCTTCCTACAAAACCACAACCTTTCCCTGGCCTTGAGTTCCCCTTATGCAAAACTCAAGTATATGTGGTTTTACTTCTGTATAACCTTTTCCAGCAAACCCACAAGAATTTGGGTTCCAGTTTAAGTGATTTGCCAATTACTCCAGTTGGGGATAATTAGAAAAAATAGAAACCAGGGTTTACAGAGGAAGAAGGAGGGAACTCAGAAGGCAGAATCAGGGTAGAAATTTTGGCAATAAAACCTGGAAAGAAAGAACAGAGGAAAAGAACTTTAAAGCAGGGCCGGATTAAGACTTTTAAGGACCAATGCTAAGTGAAAAGATCGTTTTAAGCTCCTCTCTATATAATTCAAAACAAAAACTTTACACCCTATACACTGGGTGTAACATATGCCAAAATTAAACTCGTTTCTCCTGAGTTTTGTTTCTGTTTCGTTGTTGTTGTTATTGTTTTAATTGTAAAAGTCTGGAGAACTCCATAGCAGCTGTACACCACCTATCATTTTGGAACCTTTGCTTGGCCAGCCCCCTAAGATGCCTGCTGACTACCTGCTCAAAGCAGCATGAGGTAAAATGAAATCTAGGTCTTAAAACTAAATTCTTGTGCCTATTGGAAGGAGAAAAACGATGGTATGTGCGATTGTTGCTGATGTCTATACTTGGCATAAATTGGTCTATACTTGGCATAATTGTCTATACTTGGCATAAATCTGACAAACCTGAGCATTCACATTATTCGCCATTTTAGGGGCCAACGAAGATGCTAGAGTTAGGACATAGAGAGATGGAGGCAACAACTCTTGTGCTATAAAATTCTAATAAAATCTCAAAGGTATTGACTATCTAGGAGAAATCTTAAACACAGAGGGGATAAAACATCTTGAAGTGTGCTCACTGTTGGCAACAAGATAAAGCGACTCTATAAGCAAAACCAACAGTCACCTGGAGCACTGGAGTTTCATCATACTCATTATTAAAATCCTGAAATATGCCTCTACTGATTGTGAACTAGGTGATGCTCCCAGCAACCTCTACTCCCTTAGCCCTCCTCAGGAACTCCAGGAACCACAAGCTTTCCCAAGAGCCAGCAACAAGTACCCAGACCAGGTCAGATCAGTGTCCCCTCTGAATGGACAGTGCTCCTCCCTCATAGCATACCTACCTATTAACATGACACTGAAACCATAAGCCAAGGAGATCATGACACTTTCCTAGCAAATAAGAGTAGAAGAATGGACACAAGGAGGATAATGGCTATTATAACTCATTTGTAATAAATGCATTTTAAAAAAATTCTAACTTCCTTTTATTTATTTTTATTTATTTGTTTTAAATCCAAGTTAGTTAACAAATAGTGTAATCATGATTTCAGGAGTAGAATTTAGTTAATTCATCACTTACATATGACACCCAGTGCACATCCCAAAAAGTGCCCTCCTTAATGCCCATCACCCATTTAGCCCATCCTCCCACCCAGTATCCCTCCAGCAACCCTCAGTTTGTTCTCTGTATACAAGAGTCTCTTATGGTTTGCCTCCTTCTCTGTTTTTATCTTATTTTTGCTTCCCTTCCCCTATTCATCTGTTTTGTCTTACATTCCACATGAGTGAAATCATACGGTATTTGTCTTTCTCTGATTTATTTCGCTTGGCATAATACACTCTAGTTCCATCCACAATGTTGCAAACAGCAAGATTTCATTTTTGATCACTAATATTCCCTTGATGTGTGTCCATCTTTATCCATCTGTCCGTGGATGGACATTTGGGCTCTTTCTATAATATGGCTATTGTTGATAGCACTGCTATAAACACTGGTGTGCATGTGCCCCCTCAAATCAGCATTTTTGTATCCTTTGGATAAATATCTTATACTCCAATTGCTGGGTTGTAGGGGAGTTGTATTTTTAATTGTTTGAGGAACCTCCATACTGTTTCCCAGAGTAGATGCTCCAGTTTGCATTCTCACCAGCAGTGCAAAAGAGTTTCCCTTTATCTGCATCCTCACCAACATCTGTTGTTGTCTGAATTGTTAATTTTAATCATTCTGACAGGTATGAGGTAGTATCGTTGTGTGGTATTTGTATTTTCCTGATAAGTGATGTTGAGCATCCTTTCATGTGTCTGTTAGCCATCTGAATGTCTTCTTTAGAAAAGTGTCTATTCATGTCTTTTGCCCATTTCTTCATTGGATTACTTGTTTTTTGGTTGTTGAGTTTGATAAGTTCTTTATAGATTTTGGATACTAACCCTTTATCTGATATATCATTAACAAATATCTCCTCCCATTCTGTTGGTTGCCTTTTGGTTTTGCTGCTTGTTTCTGTCATTGTGCAGAAGCTTTTTATCTTGATGTGGTCCCAGTAGTTCATTTTTGCTTTTGTTTCCCTTGCCTCTAGAGACATATTTAAAAAAAGGAGGTCAGAATTTTCAAGTTTGTTTGTTTCTTTATTGGGAGGGAGGGAGGGAGAGAGGGAGAGAGGGAGAGAGGGGGAGAGGGAGAGGGAGAGGGAGAGGGAGAGGGAGAGGGAGGGAGGGAGAGAGAGAGAGAGAGAGAGAGAGAGAATTCCAAGCAGGCTTCGCAAAATCAGTGCAGAACCCAATGCAGGGCTGAAACTCACAGGACCATGATCATGACCTGAGCCAAAACCAAGAGTCGGATGCTTAATTGACTGAGTCACCCAAGTGCCCCCAACTTCCTTTTAATTCAAAGTTTCTCAACCATACTTTTCTTACTATGGGGTTTTTAGGACTCTAACCTTTATAGCTGGAAAGACCAGGGTCTACTTCTAAAACTTGTAATAGGTAAGTAAAGATACATTAGGATACATTAACCTTTACTCATGTAAACCGCTCCAACATGGGGCAAGACACTGTCCATAATTTCATTCAACACAAAACTGTTGAGGCCCCTCAATGTTTCATGCCTCCTCGCTGGTGCTAAGAATGAACCTACAAAGAAGATCCACCCAGAACTCTCCAGAATTTACTGTCCAACAATCCTATCACATTGCTCCCTCTTTAGAATCATTTCACCTTTACAAATTCCCATGGGAGAGGGTTTTCTGGAGCAGAGTTGGCTGAAAACCTTTCCCATTTTCTTGTAGTGAGCATATTTAGCCTATTGGGACTCACATACAGATGGTTCCTTAGTCATTCAAAAAAATGGTGTACACTAAGACTAGGGACATGTGTTTGGTGAATGACAGGCAGGAGCAACAGAACCATAAAAACTTCGCTGCACTTCAAGAAGGTTTTGTTTTTTTTTTTTTTTCATGTGTGTTTGGTTCTCCCCTCTTCCCTTCTTTCCTTCCTCCCTCTTCCCCTCTTTCCTTCCCTTCCTTACTTCCTTGCCTCGTTCTTTCTTAAACATCTACCTCTTACCTATGATCTTACCAAAGTCTCTCTACTTTGAAAGAGATTAAGAAAAAAGAAATGAGGCAGGGAGAGAGGTTCTGAGGGAGGGAGGAGAGACAGAATAAGGCCTTAGCTTGAATTTTAGTTGTCACAGCCGAGGGTTGTATGGTAATATTGCATAACCTCTCTGCTTCAAGCTGAGGAATTCAACTCCCTTTTCTGGAGATCTTTTATGAAGGGCCATTCCTCTTATGAACTTTTAGTATCTGCATTAAAACCCTCCTCATATCCCACTGTCAGTACATCATCTCCCTAATAGATTGCCTTCTGCTTGGTAATACCTTGTTTAGTTTTTATTTTCTAAAACTACACTTTGGAGATGAGACAGTGGAATTTTAAAAGATATTACAAAATTAAAATTTCTGCCTGTTGCAGTTTCTAGGAACTAAAGCTGATCCTCATCAAATTATGCTAATTTACTGTATAGTGTTTAATTAAATCTTACCCCAGGCAATCTACTTCCAGGGTTTATTTTTACAGCTTAGAACTTTCAAACATGAAAATGCCTTTCAATTTAAATTTAAAAAAAAAAAAAAGAAGAAAGAAAGAAAGAAACTATTCACTGAAGTTCATTAGGAAAAAAAATTTTACTTTATATCCTGGACTTAATTCAGCCTCAATCCCCTTCTCATTTTTACCCTTTGTCTCTTTCTCTTTTCAGGAAAACAAAAATGCTTCTTAGTAATTCCCTCCCTCTATCCTGAGTAGTAGATAGTACCTCTCTCTGTGAAATGGCAACCTCTTTTCACTGGGCCATTTCCCAGGCAGATTGTGTTCAGCTAAACGTAAACATAAGTGACTGGGGATAAGATGGGATCTCTTTCCTCAGGAAGTGACAAGGGCTGTGTCGTTGCAGCTGAGCACGTGGGTCTCAGTGCCACCTGCACCCCAGGTCCACTTTCACAGGAAAAACAAGCTGACATTCAACAGGAAGCCTCCCTCAGCTCTTACCACCCGCACACTTGGGATGAAGTTCGTCTCTTCTTTAATCCTGACTCCACCACAGGGCCCTGACTGCATCATCTGCCAACTGATGATAAAGAACCTTACTTTCTACATTTTCCCTTGTAGAAAACCCCCAGACAGCCAAGAGCTGCTGGAAGCTTACAAAACTTCTGCTAAACCATCACAATGTCACACCAGAACCAGCCAAGATGAAAGCTTCTAAGCTTTTCCTCCAACCAGGCATTTTTTTTGTGTGTGTCCTTTTGGAGAAAATATTACATCTGTATGTTATGACATTGCCCCAGATCTTAAGGAAGCCAATGCTTTCAAATCATTTTGCAGAGCAAGTACTAGAATATCTTTATAATTTTCCATCATTTCTTATTGGCCTTTTCCCATCGAAGTCACCTAAGCCAAAATATTCCTTCACCCTTTGTTGTACAAATTCTGACCTCAGTTATGTCAGAGACAGGAGGAGCAATCTCCCATATATCAAATCCACTCAACCTCTCTGGAGCACTTGTGGTAGGCAGCCTCCAAGATGGCTTCCAATGATCTCAGCCTCCTGGCATTCTCATCCTGTGTACTACCTCCTACACTGTACTAGGGCTGGTCTGTGAGGTCAGTGATGTACAGTAGAAATGATGGTATGCCACTTCCAAATTTAAGTCATAAAAGATGACATCTTCCATCTTGGATACTCTCTCTGATCATTTTTCCCAGAAGAACCCACTGCCATCCCATGCAACACTCAGTCTATGGGAAGTCCAGGTGGCAAGAAGTTCCACCCAATAGCCAGTGAGGAACTAAGAGCTGTCAAGATCACATAAGGGAGCCTGGAAGGAAATCCTCCCCCAGTTAAGCCTTCAGATTGAGACTTCAGTTCCTGCCAACATTCTGACTGCAATTTTATGAAGGATTAAGCCAGAACCACCCAGTTACCCAGATTCTTAACTCACAGAAACGGTGGTGTTTTATTATATGTTCATTGTTTTAAGCTACTAAATTTAAGGTCAATTTGTTACATAATAATGGGTAACTAATATAGAAATGTTAACTATCCTATCCTTTCCTCTTCTGGTATCTCAATCAAAGTCTGATTAGGAAAGAAATCACTTGGTTATTTTCAACAGAGTGACTCAATGCAGGGGATTGGTTATAAAAGTGATAGAAATGTCGCTAACTCAGGGGACACTTGGGTGTCTCAGTCAGTTATGCGTCTGACTCCTGGTTTATTTCAAGTCATGGTCTTACTGTTTGTGGTTTTGAGCCTCACATCAGGCTTTGTGCTGACAGTGCAGAACCTGCTTGGGATTCCCTCTCTCCCCAACCCCCTCTCTCTTTGCCCCACTGTCCACCTCTCTCTCTAAAAATAAACAAACTTAAAACAAATGTTGTGAAGGAGAGGAAGTGAGAAAACCCAGAGATTAGCAGCACCGGCAGCCAGGACCACCCTTAGACTAGAATGACAAAAAGAGAAGGTGGTGTTACCAGAGCCTGCAGACCACATTACTCTCTAATACTCTAATACTGTCCAACAGGACTTTGAGATAATGGAAATTATCTATATCTGCATCTCCCAATATGGTAGCCATCAGCAACCTATGGTTACGTAGCACTTGAAAGGTGGCTAGTGCAACTTAAGAAATGAATTTTTGTTTTCAACTTTACTTAGTTTAAATTTATATAGTTGCATACAGCTATATATGGTAGGTAGTGGCCATGATATTGCACATTGAAGCTCTAGAAGCTAAAACCACAGTAGGCAATTCCCTTGAGAGCAAGAGCACTGGAGGACACGCAGCTGCTAAGGTGCTACCTGAGCAAGAAGGGCCAGGAGAGAGTGAGTCCCTGACATCTCTCATCCCTCTCCAATTTCCTCCCTGTCTCCCCACTGATGATATCTAGTAGGAAGCAGATGCCAGGAGCCAGCCTCCCTGTGGGATATACAGCACAGCCGGGAGGAGGTATTGACTTCAAGGAAGCGACATGCTCAGAAGAGAAGGACTTTACAATATCCATAGGCATATACCTTTCTCTTGATAAAGGAAACACCACCAACTTCTTTTAGGTTGCACAGCAGCCTTGGATGCAGCCCTGGGACTTTGCCAATCAAGTCTCTTCTCCCAAACAAGTACAGCACTCTTCTTAAAGGAATTCAAGCAATTAAATGTCTCTTCATCTTGTTTTAGGTGACAAATTGGTTATTGTGTTTTCCATGGTAAGCTGTAAACTGCCATATTAGACTTATACTGCTACACAACAAATCAACCTATATTTTAGTGGCTTAAAACAACATGTATGTATTATCGCACAGTTTTCATAAAATGGGAATACAGGGAGAGCTTAGCTGGTTCTTCTGTTCAGGATTTCACAGGCTGTAATCAAAGTGTTGTCTCATCTGGAGGCTCAACTGGGAAAAAATCCACTTCCAAGTCCATTCAAATCTCAGAAAGAATTTATTTCTTTGCAGCTGTAGGACTAGGGGCCCCAGCTTCTTACTGGCTCTTGTCTGGAGGCCACCCATAGTTCCCTGCCATATGACCCTTCCTGTAGGCAGTTCACAAAATGGCTATTTGATTCTTCAAGACCGAAGGAGATTTCCTCACTCCAGTATGCTGAGAGGGACTCATATCTAACAAAATATAATCAGGGGCATGACACCCCATCACTTCTGCCATGTAACACAACCTAATAAAGGAATGGACATCCCATCACCTTTGCTATATTCTACTGGTAGAAGCAAGTCACAGCTTCTGCCTGCACTCAAGGGGAGTGTTACTCATTGGAGGTTCACCTTAGATTGGGTCTTCCATACTGCTGGAGAACAAACTCTATGTCTTGCTGATATTTGATGTTATATTCTTAACAAACATCATAGTCCCAGCACACTAGAGTTTCTTAGTAGTTTCTTGGATTAGAAAATCCTACTTCCAAAAAATTGTTCTGTGAGGATATGTTGACACTCAATATGCAGCAAGATGGGAAATACATGAGCAGCAGGGTGGTACTAAAGATAAACCATCTGCTTGACTAGAACACATAGTGAGACGCCCAAACCCTGACAAAACAGACTACCTAGACCAAAGCACAGACACAGTAATCACTGCCTAGTTCAGGAACATGGTGGAAGATAGAAGTCATGCATATACAGCTGTGTCACAGGTCAGGATGCAGATGGACTTTATTTGGTTCATATATAGTTGTTTTAAAAAATGAATTAGTTGCCAACATCTTCTAATCAGGAAATTTCTCACTGAAATTCAGATTCTTCCTTCTCTTGAAATTGCCATGAGCAGCGGGATAGGACGGGTGGCTACCCCTCTTTAAACACAGTATGTGTTTAATCAATCAACCCTTACCCAGCCACCTCCAATCAGAAGTCATATGAGTTTGCAACCTCTAAGATAATATAACAACAGGTCCCAGAAGGTGAAATAGGTTCAAGCCCCAGAAATACAGGAAGTGACCAAACTTCAGAAGTCCATTACAGGTTGCTAAGATGTGGAGAACACCGACCAAAGAGATGCTCTATTAAGAGAAAAGCCAGCCTAAAGTTGGAAGAAGACTCAACAATCTTTACAGAGGAACTCAGGATAGGGATACGATAGAAGCCAGTTCTACAGAGGCTAGCTAACGAAGCACCTTTGTGCCATAGAATCCTATGTTCAGAACTGAGACCTTGTAGGATAGTAGGAAATGCACAAGATTCAGGGATTCTGCCTTGGTGCCCTCACTCACAAAGCAGTACACTTGGAAAGGGGACTTAATGCTCCTCTCCCACCAGAGGAGTAGCTCAGAAACTAGACATTGGACCTAAGTCAACAACTAGAAATTTGAGTGAATTCTATGAAGAGACGAGGTAAAGGGCTGGGACTGATAGAGATTTCATTCCACTTAATTCTTCAAGTATAAGACTCCAAATTTGTTTCAGGAAATGTTTATCTGGTTTTGTTAGGAATTAAGGTGTTAAAGAATCTGTCTCCTGCTTCGCTTAAAAACAAAACATCACCACTGAATCTCAGACATATTTAAAATCATGAATGTAGAGCTCCGGGAACAATTAGCAAAGAGTTTCTACCTCAAAGGAGAAATTGCTGTTTGTATGAATTTTCCCAAAGTGGCAGATAAAATAAATTACTCTTCTCTGAAATCTTTTTTTTTTCTTTCATTTTCTGTCATTTTCTTCTTCCACCACCTTTCCTATTTCTTAGTCATCTCCTATTTAGATGTAGGAAAGGATCAATGTCTTGCTAGTAAATTTCTGAATACTTAAAGCTTCCTGTCAGTGATTTTTTTCCCCCCCAGAGGAGAGAGCGCACAAGGGAGGGGCAGAGAAAGAGGGAGAGAAAGAATCCCAAACAGGCTCTGAGCTGAGAGCTGGGGCTCTTGGTCTCACAACCGTGAGATCATGACCTGAGCCAAAATGAAGAGGCAGTCACTCAACCAACTGAGCCACCCAGGTGCCCCTAAACTTCCTGTCAGTGAATTCTACTGCTTGGTACAGTCACTGGTTCTTAGGATGATTAGTTGAAAGTACCATCCACTTTCACCATTGGATGCTCACAGAGAGATGTGGTTTGTTCTTGAATCACAAACTTCTCCACCACGCCTTGCAGCAATTCCTATTCTTGGTTTATAAAGGGTCTATGTACTGACGAAACAGAGGGGTATGACGATGGTGGGGTCTTGTTGAACAACTGCACAAAGCAGCAGCAGTCAGGAAGGTCTCAGTGGAGGTTAGCAGGAGCAGAGAGCAGCCCTCCCATCTCAATGCTGCCCATACCAGGGTTAATTTCATATGCCAAGAGTGGCATGTATTTAACCGCTAGTGCTTAGGCATGCCACAACCTACAGAAATGCCAAATAAACTTCTCCTGAGAAACATATAGCCTGGAATTATGACGGAGGTGAGAGCAGTCTTGAGAAAAGAAGAAAAGAAATTCAGTGGTAGGTAGAGATCTACCCTTGCAGCAGATGAAGCCACCATCCTTGATGCAATTATAAGGAATACAGGGCCCCCATTTCTTCCCCAGATCTCTGGCTGTCACGGACTCTATTTTCCCTAGCCCTCAACCCAGTATCTGCAAGTCCCGATAGGGATGTAAGGCCTCAGATTCTTTTTTTACTTCATTCTTCTTGAAAACCTTCATTAATTTAAAAATTCATCCAGCTAAATTCTTTAAGTCATGGCTCAAGGATTGTTTGCTCGTGAACTCATCAAGTAAGAGCTCCATGCATGTTCTGTGAAGGAGCTAGATGGTGCTCCTCCGGGGAAGGCGGGGTCTCCAGTTTTGATTATCACACCCTAAGGGACCGTGTCCCCTTAGAATTTCTGTCCTTGAGGGATGACTTTATTGCCTCTCTGTGGAGCATATCTCTGGCTTTAAAAGCAAGCTCTGAGTACTAGAAGTCTGGTAAGAAAACCTCCGTTTCTGAATCAGTGCACCACCCTGCACCATTAGTGCTCCCTTGAGTACCTGCTAAGTAACCAGGCATGTCTAGATCTTTTCAGGGCTACTAGGTTCCAGCTCATAAACATGACTGAAATCTGGTTGCAAATATACCCCAAGAGTTCAAAGCTGATGCTGCAGACACAATAAAACTCTCTTGTCAGCCAGGCTCATCTGTTCCATTAGGGGTGAGGCTGGGTGGGAAGGGACTACAGTGAACCGAGTTGTTCTGCAGTTTAAGTGAAAGAGCTCTTGAGAGGAAGGATGGGTTGGGGGTGGGGGCGGGGAGGGCGGGAAACACAACTTCCTTTTACAAGGTAGACAGAGGAAGGGAGATCCAGATTGCTATACATAGGTACATAGCCTCCTCACACTCTGTGACCAACACCGTGTTGTGAAGCCTACGGCCCCTTTCCCTGTCTCTGGAACAGAATCATATAAATGTAGTGTGTAGCTTGGGAGAAGATCCAGATCACAGTTTTTCCCAGTCCCATTTTCATCTTGGTGGTGTCCTGGAAAATGAATGGAACAGGAATGATTTATTCTTCTTCCTATCCTAACCGCTGCTGGTCTACTTAATATCTGGTTATTTAAAAGATGCTATTAAACAAGGTGAAAACATATATATGATGTGGGTGTGGTGTGTGTGTGTGTGTGTGTGTGTGCGCGCACACGTATAAGACAGACACCAAGTCTGAAGATGGCAAAGTGAGACTAAAAGCCATGCACAATTCCAGTTCTTACTCAATAGTCTGGTTATATACTGGGGAAGTAACATAATTCCCCAGCAACACTCATTTATTTAGCTCATCAAGTTATAAATTACAGATAAAATATTGACTTCGATCTATAGTTACTGATGTGACTCTCTAGATTTACTGTTAATAATAAATGAAGTTGCAAAAAATACATACCGTGTGGTCCAATTTCCAGAATAACAAAACTCAAAAACACAAAATAGAACCATATATGTATTTATGGTTTAGAAATACAGTGAACAGAGACCTATCTGTTTTATGCTAAATACTTTTGTATTTGTGAAAAATACATGTCGTTGTTACTTAAGTAATTAAAAGTAAATATACTAATAAAGAGGACTTTACAAAGCCATTCTGGAATCAATTTTCTTGGTATGGCAATGACTACAACCCATCATGAAACAACTGATCAGTGTCATTTAAGTTGGCCACCAAAACTTCTCTTTACTCTTATACTCAATAGACTATTATCTATTTAAGACCTTCAACACTTATTCTTAAGTTGTAAAGCCACATTTCTTTGCTTTCTAATGAAGCCATTAAGCACATGAAGGCAAGAATCTTGTCTCATATTTTATTATGTTTCCTGTCCTCCCACCACCTGGTTCATTGTTAATGTACATAATAAATATTTGATAAATACCAGTTGAATTTAACTCACTCTAAGTCTCCTTCATAGGCGCAAGATTTAATTGTTGTAAATGTTTAAAAAGATAGACTACATACATCTAGGAATACAAACATCTTAAAATTTATACCTTTTAGTGAATATGCTCCATGCCATCAGTTTGAATTATGTAGAGACAGAAGAGGACAGGGAGGGGAGGAAGTACTCTTTTAACAGACTGGTGCTCTGGTCTATAACTGATCACTATGATCTCTATTTTCTGTGCCTGTGTCCCTTTAAAAGCCATTTTGAAATAGCTGTATTACTAAGGTGTTTTTTGTTTTGTTTTGTTTTTTAGAGTTAAGAACGAATAGATACAAGACAGAAAACTTTTGAGATATATGGACAAAATTAAAAATATAAAATGTGTTAGAGCATTATTGACAAGGCAACATTTAGAAGCATACTAAATGTCAAAAATAGACATAAATAATAAAGAAAATCTCCACCTCAGAAAATGCTGCATAGACCTGTTTCTGAAACCTAGTTCAACATAGTAAGTGGAACCCATATTTTTAGGTTTTCCCCCACCCCTATTTCCTACAGAAATGAATAGATGAGGTTAAAAACAGGGGAAATGTTACTCTAGCCCTGGAAATCAGGTAAGAGTGGTATTTACAAGCCAAACATTTTAAATAACTAAGTAAAAATAACAAGGTCTAGTACAAATCAGACTATGTAAAGGAATAGGAAAATAAAATCACACGTGAAAAATTAATGAAAGGGACTCCCATCCAAAGTGAAAATAAATGTTTAAAATATGGCAAAGAAACATATACAAATCAAAAGTAATCTCTGAAATCATGTGAATAAATAGTAATAATCTAGATTGAAAATCACAGATAATTCTGAACAAAACTTGGAGTTTGTCCTCCCCTATATTCCCCTCCTGGAAAATTAAAAAAAAAAAAAAAAACACCACCAACAACTTTCTCAACGTACCACCTTAGGTGGCATCAATATTTTTTTTCATTCTTAACTTAAACTCAGTTTTGTGTGTGTGTGTGTGTGTGTGTGTGTGTGTGTGTGTGTGTGTGTTACTCATTAAGGTTTTCTGGATGGCCAGACTTGGAGGTAGAAGAATTAAGAGCTAGAAGAAAATGTGCTCACAATCTCCTTTATCCTAAATATGAAAGGCAATTAAACTGAACGTTCAACGCCAAGTTCTTGAAAAAGAACAAAGTCTTAAGTACTGTGTATGGTCAAACTAGAAGACAAAACGGCACCACCTAATCTCTGACTTCTGGTCCCAGAGGCAGAAATTCTCATAGATCTACATTCATTATGCGGATCAACTGGTGATGGATACAGGACTGAGTGACCCTTTTGGACCATGGGGTTTGGCTCTCCAGACGTGCTATTCCTGGAAAAGCCACAAGATCAAGTCAGTTCTCAAAACATCCTTGGAACATCCCACATGTTCCACTGAATGCCCAAGGCTCAAGCCGTACGTGGGACCCTCAGGATTTAATCATTAACAGGTGCCCATCGCTCAGCAGTCCCTGTCTTTTGAACTCCTCCACAACCATGTTGCGTACTGATTCATGTTGCCTCAAAAGCTCTATTATTATTGGCATCAGGATTTTATACTACTTAATGAGACAAAGTGTGTAACATTAATAACTAAAGCTTTCTTTTGTTGAAAGTTGTTTTTTCTTTCCTATCATAGTAGTAGTTTATCAATAAAATTACTAGATTTTATTAGTATTATAATAAAACTTCTTAGTACTCATAAAAAACAGTTTGAACAATTCAATGAAAATAGAGGTAAAGGGAGGGATTAACATCGTTTAAATTGATATAATGCAAATTTAAAAATCATGTTATCAAAGACTGTGAGAAACTCTTACAATACTCTTAATATACTCTAAGTAAAGAATGTTAAAAAGAAAACCACAGGCCCAAAATGGGATCACTTTAGTTAGGACCCCAAATCAGTAAACTGGGGTTAATGCCCAACCTGGCTGCAATTTCAACCTCCCCCAGAAATGTAGTTTTAACAAGTCAGTCAGAAATATTCTGATGAACGCCACTGAGTCTGCCACAAGAGCCCTCTTCATCACCCAGAGGAAGATGAGGTAATCTGCCTACGACCCTCCGCGTTACCACCTAAAGGAAAGTTACTTTGTCGAGGACAGTCCTTGCTTTTCTTTTGCTTGTAACTTCCTTGCCCTATCCTCCTTCCTACCAACACCTTTCTTTTCATACAATTCCTTGGAGCTCCCTTCTACTTGCTATATGGGATACTGTCCGATTTGTGAATCATTTAATAAAGTCAATTAGATCTTCAAACTTATTTGGCTGACTTTTGTTTTTTTAACAAGAGTACACTGTCAGTTTTGCTTTAAGAAAGAGAAAAGCAATTTTTTGTATATGTTTCTATTTAAGTATGTATGTGTACTTGTGCTCATGCATATATACATATGCACAGATATAGATGTATACATACAGGTTGACAAACGATATGTCCACGATTAGTCATCTCTAGATGCTAAAATTACCTATAACTCACTTTCTCTAATGTGTCCAAAATTTCCTATTATGAACACATCTTAAATTTGTAAAGACAAAGTAATCATTTTAAATTTAAAAAGCTTAACAGAAGCAACAAATATGAACAAAGTTGTTTTACTTGTAATAGATTAGAATTATAAATTCGAAGCAAAGCGTTCAATACAAAACGAACAAATTTTCAGGACGTCTCAATCAATTTCATTTACCTAGTGAATGATTTTAGGATATACTTGTGAAAGATCCTTCATTCAAGTCAGTATTTTTGATAAATAACAATACTCAGCAAGGTTCAATCAGTCAATATCCTACTCTGAAAGTTTTTGGTTTTTTGTTTTGGTTTTGGTTTACACTGAAAAGACTCCTAAACTTACGGCCAGAGACTGTAATTCAAGAATGTATCTGATATTTTCCAACCGTGTAACTTTGAGGGTCACTTAACATCTCTGAACCACCCAATGTCCACTAAGTATAAAACTTTGTTCCACATTCTCACTTCTTCACAGGATTACTGTGATGAACTGAAACAATTTTGGAACTTTGTATACAATTTTATAAGGAGAAATGTATTAATTTAGCTGTCTAGAATCTTTGGTATTGGCACAATCACCTGTAATGGCTAATGGCAAATCATAGCAAGCAAATTAATCCTTAAAGAGCTTCAGATTTAATGAAGGAAAAGAAAATATTTCCTAGCGCATCACCCAAGACACCAAATAAATGATACAATGATGGCACAAAGTGAAAGGTAAATACGATTCTGTTGCCCACCACTCTCGTACCACCAAATGGTGAGAAATGACTTCCGTGCATAAGTTTGTAGTTCGGATCATAATCAATATAGGTTAGCTCATGAAAAAACGCTTGCTTCTAAATCATTAATATTTTGAAAGTCAAAGAATTAATCATCAGAAAATCTATCACTAAGACACAGATTCAAATGTGGCTGCAAAAAGAGTCACACAGTACCTATCTAGCCAAGATTATGTAGCTCAAATTGTAACTGATGGTAGTTCATTTTTATGAGACTTTAGATTTTGTAAATAGTCTTTGATTGAAAATAAGATGATTGCAATGGAGTATAATAACAGAATATAGTCACTGATGATAGTACATGAAATCTGACAACAAATTGAAATACTTGGACGAATAACAGAGGAACAAGTACTGTGGCAACAGATATAATTATGATGATAACATTATGTATCAAACTAATTCTTAAAGGGCAAGTATATATTTGTAGGAAGGCTATGTAACATGCATATATAGAAGTCTACGAACAGTAAAAAAAAAAAAAAAAAATTCTAAGAGCTACATAAGGCATTAGAACAAAACAGTTACCAATTGATGAAGACAAATATTTAATCACACAGATGCATAATGTATCAGAGATGAGTCATGTAGCAATTTTACACAGTACAAAAATGATTAAAGATGAAAGCAGAAAAGAATATTTAGGAAATGGCAATTGTCCAATTACTGGAATTTCTGCTCATAAACTATTATTATACTTTTATTACACCCAGTTATCTGGGGTCCTATCATAGTTTGATGACAGTTTGATGACTACATTATTATACCTGATTCTCTCAATAAAAAATGACTATCCTAGCAATGGAGAATTGAAATGTATTTAACACAAAAACATAATAAACATTTTCTTATTTTATTTGCTTTTGCTTTTTAATGGCTCCCTCAGAACTATATAACAAAATAATATTAACATTATCTCCATCATACACAGAATTCAGGTGAAATTTGTTTCATTAAGTCTAGACTTTTGTTTGACTTTAGTTTGACTTTTCCTATTAATTAGAACATATTTCCCCCAACTGTAACTAGGACTGATACTGTAGTAAAAAGTAAAATAATGTAATGGAAGAGAGAGCCAAAAGAGATCCAAAATATATAGGGATTTACATAAAGAAAAATGGCATTTCAAACTCTTTGGGAAAGAATTTATCGGTACTATGCTCACTGCACAAGCTCTATCTTAGGTCTATGGTACCTACTTAGCCAAGTGATTAGCGTATAGGCAACAACCAGTTTAAAACAAAAAACAAAAAAACTTTATTGAGGAATTCAGTAAAAAAAGTTTGAGAAAAACATTGGTTAGTTTTCAACCACACAGAAATTTAAGACTATAAAGAAAAAATCAAAATAACAATTTTTAAAACCGGCACCTGTTTGGGGTGGCTGAGTGGCTCAGTTGGTTGAGTGCCCGACTTGGGCCTGGGTCATGATCTCACCTTTCGTGAGTTCCAGCCCCGCATTGGGCTCTGTGCTGACAGCTCAGCTCAGAGCCTGGAGCCTGCTTCAGGTTCTGTGTCTCCCTCTTTCTCTGCCCCTCCCTTGCTCACGTTTTGTCTCTGTCTCTCAAAAATAAACATTGAAATAAAAATTTTGTGATAAAAAATAAAGAATAAAACTGACAACTGTTCTAATCTGTTCAGCTTTGTATAAGCTTTACAGAGCAAAACAAATAACCAAAAAAATAAAGAAGAAACAACATATGGTGAAAAATTTGGATAGATCCAAATACATAACAATGAAAAGGTCTGTATGAAAGAAAAAATACAATTAAAAAAATGATAAGATAGGGTAATATAAGTCACATGTTTTGACAAGAGTTAGATTTTGACAGGTGAGAAAAAAAAATTCTAAGATAAATTAGCCAAGGATATCAATAGGTAAATTACAAAATAAAGATAAATGGTCAATAATCCTGAGAAACATTTAAGCTCATTAGTAATAAAATAAATGCAAATAAATACTATAATAAAATGACATTTAAACTAAAGACTTGCCAAAGAGTAAAATAAAAGATTAATAATTAAGATGCAATCTTCCCAAAAGGTAATCAGAAAGCATAGATCAAAAGCTACAAAAGGATGCTGCATTTTAAACTATTATTCCCTAATTACTTCAAATGATTTATCAAATACACACATTAATACTGATATAGAAGATAGTTCTATATAATATTTACAATACAAACTTAGGGGAGCAAATGTAGATGCCTATGACAGATATAATAGATTGCCCCCCACATCCTATTCTCCCCTTCTTCCTTTTGTAACATCACCACTACTCTTCTCCCCAGGTTTTATCAGATGACATTTTTATAAGGAAGTAACCTGTCTTTCACATAAAGGGCAAGGACACGGTGCTCATGAACCACACAGAAGAGGGCAAAACTCTTGAAGCTACAAGAGAAACAACATAGAAGAAATCTGGACTTCTAGGGAACCTAATAGGGCAAAGCCACTCATCACAGCCAGGCCACCTGCCTATCTCTGAACTCCACCAAGACAGAGGAAAAAAACTCCTATTGGATGTGAATGACTATAGAATGTCCAACAATATAGGATTACCTAAATAACTTCATTTATTTGGTAGAACACTATTCAGCTACTGAAAATCACATGCCTTTTGAAAACCATGTAAGAAAGGGGTAAATGTGGCGTGCCTGGGTGGCTCAGTTGGTTAAGCATCCAGTTCTTGATATCAGCTCAGGTCATGATCTCGCAGTCATGAGATCAAGCCCTGCATCGGGTTCTGTGCTCAGCAGAGCCTACTTGGATTGCTCTCTCTCCCCTCCTCTCTCTCTTTCTCTGCCCCTCCTCCACTTGCACTCCGGTGCACTCTCTCTCAAAATAAATAAACGTTAAAAAAAGAGAATTGGGTAAATTCTCATGGTGTGGAGATTATTTAATAATCTGGCAGAAGCTGATGAGTAAATAATAGATATAATAAAATGTATTAACATCTCAATGTAGAGATTGAAAAAAACATGAGTTAAAAGAGAGAAGAGCAAAATATAACCATGGCTCTAACTAGATTTTGGGAATACAGATCATTTATTTTCCTGATTTGCCGTGATGTTTGAATAGAATGTAATAAAACTGAGTGAAATGTTAAAATAAAATTCCGATAGAGGAATTAAAATCCTACAGTTGAATGAAGAGATGCTTGTACCTGGATATTTAAAGAGTGAATCCAGAAGAATAAAACAGTTACTTAGAAAGGTCAAGTGCTTTGTGCATAGTGGGAGCTTAATACATGTTTATTAAACTGGACCCAAGCAAATACATTTTCCATGAGACCATTTAGTAGCATTTTAATGAACTCTTTTTAAAATAGCAGGTTAAAGTTTAGTGATAGTTTTAAAATTTGCCACTATTTATAACATATACAGCAACAGTTCTAGGATTTTGCCATGAATCTATTAATTTTTTTCACATAAACTAATTCTAGTAGGTACTTAACTTATCCTTTCGTGTGGCTTAAAAGCTGATATGATATTAATACAAAAAGTGCTGTAAGCCATTCAGCTTGTTTGGGCAGAAGACTGAAACTTACTGAACGTAGCCCCTGAAATGGTTCATGGAAAGTTGGGCAAGTGAATACAAATGTAAAACAGGAGTTCACACAATGTCATAGGTGATACGGAATTACAAATTCAAAAACATAGGACAATCTGTTTTTTCATGCTGATTTCTTTACTCCTATGCTGTATTTTTCCATTGAGTTATTTTAAATACAAAAGTTACATAATAGTAGACAGTTACACAATTTATGTTTCTGTCTAAACTTCCCACTCCAACTGATCCTAAACATTGAAAATATATTTTATTTTATTTTTAAGATGTTTATTTTTGAGAGAGGGCTCACACGTTCAAGCAAGAGAAGGGCAGAGATAGGGGGAGACAGAGGGTCCAAAGTAGACTCGGTGCTGACAGAGAACCCCATGTGGGGCTCAAACTCATGAACTGTGAGATCATGACCTGAGCCAAAGTCAGACGCTTACCCAACTGAGGCACCCAGGGACCCCAGAAATATCTTTTGAAACTGTCAGCCAATGACAGGTACAAAGAAACTAAAATTCTTCTCTGGGGATTCCATTAAACTTTTAGATGACCTGATTTTTCAATGGCTTTATGATGAAGACAGAGACTAGAATGAATAAATTCTTACTGTCCCAAACACAAGACAAAAGGTCAAGGTTTCATCAGCCCTTGTCCACATGACTGTCAGTTTGATCCTTAAGGAGTCAATTCAGACAAGGATGGGTTCATTGAATACCCCTAAGTAGAAACAGCTACAATTCAAGTTAGCTCTACCCTTATAGTGACACTTAGGTGGATTCAATTAATAGGTCTCCAAACAAAACAAAAGCAAATGCCCTGAGGTGGCAGTTTATCTCCTGGTAGAGATAAGATGACCCTCACAGAAGATGATTCTTGGCAAACATTCTTCTATTCCCTGAATCTTATATTTTAGAAAAATATTTGAGAGGAGATAAACTCCCGCCTTAATATGCACGTCTTCCTCTGCCTAATCAATTCCTCAGGTTTCAGGACAAATTTCACTTGCTCCGTGAAGCCTCATGGCTCCCTACCTCTCCCATGCCACAATCTGGGTTAGATGTTTTGCGACATCCACTCTCATCATTTCTCACCATTTTATCACAGGTTTGCCAATTTATTTATCCATACTCTTAATTCCATGGAGAATGGAACTATTTCGATCTTGTTCACTGTTTTATCCCCATCAATGAGCACCATGCCTGGCAGAAAATAGGCACTCAATTGTCAAATGATTGAATGCATGAATGAATAAATGAATGACTCAACCAAGCAATGCACTGATGAATCAAGTAATGAATCAATCAATCAATCAATCAGTGAACAACTAATGCCAAAGAAATGAAAGAGTAAGACGGACCTGCCATTTCTTCACCTGCTTTCCTGGGTCAGGCCTCTATTTTTCATTTGAGATCTAGCAAGTGGTTATTTTATTATCTTCTCACTGAGCTTCAGGCCTCCCTGAACACCAGTTACTACCTCTGAAGGCAGAACCCAGACTCCTCGCTTTTTTCTGCAATACATATCCTTGCCTTGTTTATGACATCTTGAACAATAAGGAGAAAAAGATGGTAGTATGTTTGGCTAATTTTCCAAAGGTCCGCGAACTACCCCTAGCTCTTAAGAAAGGGCTTATTTTCTTGGCGATATGTTGGAGCTCTATCAGCTAAAATCTATGAGCGTGGAATGTAGATAAAATATATCAATATATTATGCATATCAGAATATGTAGCAACATACCTTACATTATTTTCTAGATGTTAGATAATCTCCACATAAAAGCAAATTTCCACAGACCCAATCTGAAGTAAATTAAGATAATGATGGGAAGTTAGGTGAACTTAGTTGCGGATTTGAACCGTGACTATTGCTATCACTTTCCCCATCTACCAGCTGGGTTCCCTGAAGTCAGAAAATGTAGTAGAACAAGGAAGATGTATTGGGAACTCAAGTGCCAACAGTTGCCTTTGGCTCAATCACAGAGTTGAGATCATAAATTTGTACTGCTCATCCAATCTCCCCATTATAAAATTTACAGACTATTTCTTCTTTATATTCCAAACACTTTGCCACCCAACTGTGGTCCCCATCTGGCTGCAGCTTTCTCTGTATCAGTCCTGATTTTCTGGTTGATGATTCTAGTATGGAAATTGTTTTTGAGCAAAATGTTACAGAAAACAGTCTCAGCTGCTGAAGAAATTGCTCTAAAATATCCCATTTTAATTTGTCAACCTCAAAAATCTAGAAAAATGGAAGTTTAATTTCCAGTATCCCAGAAAACTCAAGATAATTGTATTTTCAAGTAACAATTGAGACGTGTTCAGTTCAAAATCTAGCATGATTTTTTAAGAAGTGGGAGACAGGCAGAAGAATGGATCCAGGCTTGGTGTTTAGTGTTAATGGTTTATTGTCGTCCTAACTTGCTGCCCGGTCCCTACCATTCCGCCAAGCTGCTACCATTGAAGGGGTGTGCCTATTTGCTAACACTGGTAAGCATGCATGTTTTAATGATTCTTTTAGAATACATTTGTAAGAGGCTCCAAAGAAAGAGATCTTATTACATTCTACTGGAGACAATTGAAAACTTCAAATATATTGGAACCTTATTAGTAGAGAAAGCTCTCAAAAAATGAGGCCATGTCTGCACATGAAACGAGAAGAGGAAAATTGAGGCAATTACCCTGATCTTTTAGGATAAGACAAACATCTCAGCCTTTATATGTCTACCCACAAAGCAAATGCTTGCTTTTCTTTCTTTTTTTCCTATTTTCTTTTTCTTTCGTCAAGCATGAAACACAGAGATGACTGTGGCAAGTTCCTATTTCAGCAAATCTGCACTAAAACAAATATAAATGCCAGACATTTCAATTCCAACTGGAACTTGCCAATTTTGCCACTCTTGTGGGGAGAGAGCAGGTAATGAGCATAGGAGCTTCTGGTCTCCCTTACTACCTAATTATCACAGTACTAAGCAGCTCTGGACTAGGAAGACAAAGGGAGGCAGCTTGTAATAGCAGGAGATCTTGCTCCTTGCCTGGGGCACTGGCTGTGGGAGATCTAGGTGCAAATGTGAGCTGAGTTATGCCTGCTTTCCAATCCCAGTTTCTTAGTTATTAAGCAATGGTTTACTCTCTGGGCCTCCACATCTCCATCAGACTAATGGTACCTAACTTGCCCCCTGGTAATTACAAAATAACATAAACAAATCTCTTAGCACTGTACCCAGAGAGAGCATGAGCTTGGTAAACACAACTACTGGTCGGAGTTAGTTTGGGATGGAGTCCAGTAAGAGTCCAAATCCTATACATGTATGCATAAGTAAGTGCTTTTAACACACAAATACATCAGCTTTGGGGACCGGCTAACCCTGTATCATAAAAACAAGACTGTCCGAAGGCCTTTGTTAGCCCAGCACCCTTGTGTCAAGAGACCTCAGTTCCTTTCATTTATAGCACATTCAATGTAGCCACACCCAACATAAAATACAAAGCGGTCTGCTGCAAATACTTGGAAAGAATGTTTAATTTTTGTTGAATATCAATTTAAATTTAGTTGTGACTTAAGTCTCAGGAACCGTCACTATCCTCTGGTGATCTGCGTATAGTCTAATCTAGAATTGTTTTCCAAATGTAATACAATGTTATGACAAAGTTAATTTCTGAGGATTAATAATTAACATATTAATTTTGATTAGGACCCTTCCTCAGTGAGAAGAAAAACTCACGATTACTTGTTAAGAGATTTAGGTTGAAGTTCCAGCTGTGTGAGCTGAATAAATCACTTGGCCTTTCTTTATGAAAGGGTCATGCTGTCACTGTCTCCACCCCCTCCGTCCACATGTTGTCATGTTCATCTGAAAAACAGTATGTGTAGGTGCCCTGGGATGCATAGGAATATGAGTACTTAAAACAACAAATGGAACAAAAACAACAATAGCAGCCTCAAAGTTAAGTCTAGACTCTTTTTCAGTTTTTCTACACCCTTCGTAATAAGTCCTAATACAGAGCGTCCTGGGTGAAAGACCCTCCTCTAGTATACCAAGAAGAAAAGTAGCAGAACTAGGACCCTAGTGGTTTTAAGTCTTGCCTCAGAGGTGTGGCCCAGGGAGGTCCATGCCACACTCTGTGACAACATTCCTTTCCTCTGCAAAAGTAAAAGCCTCAGGAGATGGAGGGGGGGGGGGGGGGGGGAGTGTCTTTTGATAAGAACCCACCCTTCAGTAGCCATCCACATGGCTCAAGGAAGGGCCCCACAAGTCGCTTGCTCTGGCTCCCTGGAAATTTCTGTGGCTTTCATCAGAGTCATGAAAGTGAAACGAAGCCAGACATCTTTCCAGGGCCAAAATGGTTCGGAAACAAAAATACGCCATGCAGCAAACCCACCTAAGCCAAGGCAGCTGAATAAGCACCCAGCTCACAGCACAGGAAACCGTACTGCCCTGTAAATAAAATTAACGTAATGAGACTCTGTCGCCATCCCATGTCTGAGCTGAAAAGTGATTTCTGCCAAGCCCTGTATCCAATCAGATAACCATGTCTCTGAATAAGCGTGAGACTTTTAACTAGAGGCTTTTCGATGGAAATTTGGAGCACCTATGCACTAAAATATTTTCTTTACGATCGATCTCCCTGAAGAATTATAGCACAAAAAGGACTTTTCCCATTCTGTAACTTTAGTAGCTAGTTACTTGCACCAAACTATTTTAACTGAGGAATGGACAGAAGAGTGACCACCTACCAAAGGAGGCAGGAAGGGAGGGAGGGAGACAGACAGAAAACCCAAAAGAGACAGAAAAGTTTTCACTGTCCAAAGTACTTTTCCTACAGCCCCCCAACTACTAAAGAATGAATGATTTAGATAACTATCTCTATTCCCTTTGCAAGAGAGAATCCAATGAGAGTGGCTCTCAAAGGATTTTTCCATGAGGAAAGCAAATTCACTCACAGAAACCAGAAGAGGAAAGAAAATTGTTACAGGTATGTCACAGCCTTATCTCAATAAGCTTGGCTGTGTATTTAGATACTCGGTTGAATTAATATGTCCCAGTAAGTAACCTTGCCGCCTCCTATTGCCTGCTCAGTGAACAAGAGAGGCGATCAACTGCAGGTGACGATACTGTATGTGTTCCTTATTGCTGGAATCAATGACTAATCCTGCATGGCTGGAACGAATAAAAAGGTAGGAAGCCTGCTCTGACTGCAGAACGCCTTTCACAATATTTGCATTGAAAAACTTAATAATACGCTCAGCCATGGTAGTCAACGTTCCATAGAAATACAACAGACTAGCTAGTTGACCCCCTACAGATTGCTTAATTCGGCCCTGCTCCATGTATATCCCTCTGAATGTGTTCTTCTATAACTCTGTGTTTAGTAGGCTGCCAATCTTGTCTTTCTTATTCTCCAAGGGAACATATCAGGACACTACCTACTGTGGACTCCAGTGAATGGTCCCAGCTGATTGTCTTAAGTGAGACCTAGAGACATTTCATGGGTACCAGAAGGATGATGGCTGGGAACATGACAAATTTAGACCCACCTGAGTACATAATTTTAAAAGTTTATTATCTTGAGAGAAAGAGAACACGCGTTTGTGAACAAGCATGAGTGAGGGTGGGGCAGAGAGAGAGGGGGAGAGAGAGAATCCCAAAGAGGCTCTGCATTGTGAGCACAGAGCCAGATGTGGGGCTCAAACCCAGGAAACAGGAGATAGTGACCTGAGCCAAAATCAAGAGTCAGATGCTTAACCGACTGAGCCACCCAGGTGCTCCTCACCTGAGGTCTCTAATTTTAAAAATTTAGCTTTTGGAAGCAGTCCTCAAAGTTTAGAAATATAACTTGTAATAACTTGCAAATAGGCTGGATAGAAGAAGTAATTACACACACACACACACACACACACACACACACACACACACACGGCCCGAGTTTGGTTTTCATGTGTAGCTGTTTTGTTTTGTTTTAAAAAGTTATAAAAGGAAATTCCTCAAGTGTCTGTTCTTGGGTGGTCGGAGGTAGAGAGTGGAATGAACTGTGGCTTCTTGAGTATTCAAAATAAATCTCACTATTCTATAGTGACATGAGATGCAGCGGTAAAAGTCTGTGCTCTGAATCATCATGACAAGTAAGTCTCTACACCTGTCTCCCCACCCATAACATGGGAATGCTATCTATCAGAATTTTCCTGAGGATTCAGTGAGATAAAGCACATTAAGTGACTGTACATGTGTCCCACAAAGGGTGAATATTCAATAAGCTCGGGCACAATTACAGTGGTTTTTTTTTTTTTTTAATTTTTTAATGTTTGTTTATTTTTCAGAGACAGAGAGTGACAAACAACGAGCAGGGAAGGGACAGAGAGAGAGGGAGACACAGAATCCGAAGCAGGCTCTGAGCTCTGAGCTGTCAGCACAGAGCACGACACGGGGCTTGAACCCATGAACTGTGAGATCATGACCTGAGCTGAAGTCGGACGCCCAACCGACTGAGCCCCCCAGGTACCCCACAATTACAGTGTTAATGCAGAGTGTAAACTTTGCCAAACAACATTACTTACCTGCTTCAGCTGTGAAAGCTGAAGCTAACAATCTGTGTGCCTAGAATTAGAATTCAGATACAAAATTTTCGTTCTGGTTATTTAAAAACATACTAAAATGTGCTGACTTCAAAGTTCTTACTCATTGTAAACTAATTCTGAGGGCAGTTAAAAATCGATACGTTTGAAGACAGCACAAAGCAACAATAGTAGCCACTGGTCCTGATATGTATACAGTCAACCCTTGAATAATGTGGCGGGGTTGGGGGTTGTGGCACTGACTCTCACAGAATTTAAAGTAAATGTGTAACTTTTGACTCCCCAGACACTTAATTATTAATAGCCAATTGTTAACCAGAAGCCTTACCACTAACATACACATGATCATAACACGCATTGTGTATTGTATTCTTATAATAAAGCTAGAGAAAAATATTAAGAAACTCATAGGAAAAAAAACAAGTACAGTAGCGTACTGTAATTTTTTAAACGTCACATGTAAGTGGAGCCATACGATTCAAACCTGTGTCGTTCAAGGGTCACTTGTACATGTCACTGGTAACGTCCCTCTCAGCCAAGACCTCCATCAAAGAGCAGTAAGCTAAACGCATTTCTTCTCTTCACGAAGATTCGGTCTACTACCTTCACCCAGTCATTTTACAATACAAGGGTGATTTTTCAAGATACGAAAATTTAGCTTTTGGAGTTAAAAGCAGAATCTACAAGGTCAGACTACCCTAGAGTTAGGAGTCTTTCGACTACCATTCAATTCAACTTTCACTCCATGTAAAAACCCTTACCTGGAGAGCTGGCAGTTACATATCTGAACACTAACCATTGTAAGAGCTCATTGCCTCCTAAGGCTTTCCACTCCAACTTCGCATGATTCTAATAGTTTAAGAAGTTCTTCAAGCTGAACTGCATTCCATACCCTTATAACTATTTCTACCACCTGCTAGAACAATGGAAAATGAATCTCTTTTCTCTTCTACATAAAAGCCCTTTAAATAAAGACTGTTATCTGGGTGGCCCTAAAATCTTTCTCCCATAAGCCAAATATCCGCAGTACCATTAGAGAGGTGTTTTTTTAATTGCATGGAAATTAAAAATTGTGTTTTAATTTCATGGGAATTCTCTGATCACTCTTCCTCTTGGCTTATCAATGAATCACCTAATAGATAACCACACTCTGATGTGAGCGGAAAAGCACAATTTGGGATGGGTCCATCAGCTTCCTCGGACCTGACATTAACCTGAAATTAATACATTTCGAAAAGAAGTGACAGTGTTTAATAGCTACATCATTCCTGTTCCCGTGTAGGCGATTTGGTTTGTATAAAAACCTGCTCATGTTTACCTTAACAGTAGTCCAGATAGGTCTCCCTCTCTGTTCTTCTTTCTTACCTAAACAACTGAATTTGCATTTCATTATGTTTAATTTTTTTTTTTTTAACATTTTTTCTTCTTTGAAAGAATGTGAGCAGGGGAGGAGCAGAGAGAGAGGGGAGCGTTGGGTGGGGGGGGGGGGGGGGACACCGAATGCAAAGCAGGCTCCAGGCTCTGAGCTGCCAGCAGAGCGCCGACGCGAAGCTCCAACTCACTCGCTGACTGTGAGATCATGACCTGAGCTGAAATCAGACGCCCAACCAACTGAGCCACCCAGGTGCCCGAATTTCATTTTGTTTAAATGAGGTTGGGTTGGTTTTGACTGTTTGGCCCAACTGGCCTACCTCATGCTGAATTCCAGATTTATTATGTGATCTTCAGGCTGCAGGTATTTGCCTAGCTTTTCAGTCCACGTCTAAGTTTTGACTAACTTTGTGAAAGGGACAGGGACAAGGGCAGAACAGCGAGGCTGGGTGTTCCTACACCACCTCAGAGTAAAATTTAATGACCACGTTCTTTATTGACAGCTTTCCAATTTGTCTACAGGAAATCAGTAAAAACTGGCAAATGTCTTGCCCAAATTAATAAAGACCTAGATATTTTAAATATCACTTGATTTACCAGTATAGTAATTAATGTATCAAAAAATAAATCAAGGGTAACTTGTACGCCTGCCCTTTGGGAATACAACCTGCAATCTAGTGGTTGCCCCTTTTGTATGAATTCACAAATCATTTGTTTTTTATTTGCCCAAGTTTTACCCAGAAATTGGTGTCAAATTTACCAGTCTTCCATATCCATAACCCATTTCTCTCCCTTTTTTTTTTTTTGTAAATTACAGAGTGTGTATTTTCCTCAAGGATCCTGCTTACTTCCTCTTATCTGCTCTTTCAGTTTGTCCCTTTCTTCAAAGAACAGTTTATCTGTGCTTGATATTAGAAATCATTTGAAGTATCTGAATATCTTCTTAATGTCATCATTCCTTTTCTGAAATAACACTACAGATTATAGATATATACTATTAAATATTTACTTCATATTTACATTATATCACAGTAAAATAATAAATACTTATTACCATTTATTCTACTTTCCAGTTTACCAAAAATAAAGTCAAATATAAATTTTAAAAGTTCTAAAAAAGAGAAATGAAAAAAAGTCTTGTGTATTGATTCTCTTTTAAAAATCAAGTTTATTTTCTTTTCACTCCCCCACAAAATAAAAAATTCTGTCTTATTTATGCCATTTAGTTTTTTGTTTTGTTTTGTTAAGGGAGGAGCAGAGAAAGAGGGAGACACAGAATCAGAAACAGGTTCCAGGCTCTGAGCTGTCAGCACAGAGCCCTAGGCGGGGCTGGAATTCAGGAACTGTGAGATCATGACCTAAGAAGCCCAAGTTGGATGCTTAACTGACTAAGCCACCCAGGGGCCCCTTATTCATGCTATTTGTTAGCATTTTACCGTGTTGCCCAGAATATTAATTCTGCCTTTTTTAAGGTGAATATAGCTACACTATGATTTGGGAGCAGGGAAAGGGGAGGTGGCCAGGGGAGAGTCTTTTTCCAAGACTGAAATCCATATAGAGTTTTTAATTCTTGACAGAATTCTTACATATGCCTCTTTTTTTTTTTCCAAAACTTTGAGTATTTCTTTAAAAAAGTTTTGTTTTTATATTTTTGTATTTATTTCTAGTTATAAAAAATGATTTATATGCCTTTTAGAAATTCATGAAGAAAATTATATAAGAAAGCAAAACATATTTTTATATGAACACACATCCGTATGTACATACACATGTATATACATACGTGCATATATACATATGTATATTTTGTATTTTTTCAACTTAAGACTGCATCATGATTTTCTTATATTAACAGAAATTATTTTATAACTTAAAAGACATTACATTCTACCCTACAGACATTCTCCTAGTGTTGAACATTTAACTTTTTGCCAAGTTGTACTATTATAAATAATGCTGTGGTACAAATATTTATATTAATCATTTTATTTTAAATTATACCCATGTTAAAATGGAATTTTCCTAGCAAGAATAGCACTTTTTAAATACTATATTATAGGATTTAATTTTGGTATGTCCTTCAGTTAGGGAGAACATCTTTTTTTAATGTTTTTTCCCCCAAAAGGGTTTGTATGTGGGTGGCAAATTTCTGCATTCTTACTCATGAAATAATATAGAGTTTCTATTAACTACATTATGGAAAATAAACTGGCTTAACAAAATTCTTGGATTAGAATTCTTTTACTTCAACATTGATAAATACTGTTTCACTGGTTTCAGGAACATCCTATTAAAGTCTGGTGACACTCAATTTCTTTCCCTTCATAGATGCACTGGGATTTTTTTTCCCAAAATATAGATTATTAGAGGATTTTTCTTCCTTTAAAAAATATTGCCAAGATATACTGCGTTTAGAACCCTCACCTTCCACCAGTCTTTCCAATGTACATTTTCAGAACCATTTTCTTTTCCAACCCAAAATGTTTCCTTTAATTATATCTTTGGTGTCACTTCCAGTGGCCCTTGGTTATTCCTCAAGAAAACTTGTAGTATTTATGTTCTCCATTTGAGACATTTTAACCTTTTTGTTTTATTCCTCTTTGTTGGAGCACTGTAGGTTTGTGGTTTTCCTCCATATCCCTAATTTAATGTATGTCGTTTTTCACAGAGAGATAAATGTCGAGGGAAGGAGTGAGAAGTTGCCATCACCAGCTGCTAACCAGATAAGATTTTAAATTAAAACTGTAGAAATATTTTTAAATCTTTTATATCAACAGCATCTCCGTTAAAACACATTAATACCTTTCCTCAGATTATTCACAATCATCTGGCCAGAAATGCATTGTGGGACTTCTTCTCTGTCCCTGGAGCCATGTATAATTTTATATTATCTGACCATGAAAGCACATTCTTCTGGATTCTAATTTCCAAGAGAGAAGATTCACATCTGTTACGTGTCATATCTACACCGATAACTAACACACTATCAGGTTTGTAAAACATACTCAAAACCTACTATTTGAAGGACATACTTACTTTGCATAGAAAATAAACATCTACTTTAATTCCATGATACTATTGAGCTATCTATGTTCTAATTATTAATCCCTTTTGGGGTTCTGATTTCTGACTTAACTAGATGCTAAAAGACCCATGGTTAAGGACACAGCCTTTGTCTTTGAGAAGGTTACCAACCATTAGGTAAACAAACAAGTAAACTAAAAACTGAGATGAAACCTGGGGCTGAGTAGGTCATAAAATGTAAACAGAAATCCAAAAGAATGGAGGTGGGGGAGGGCACCTAAGAGAGCCTAGCAGAACATGGTCAGGAAAGGAAACTCTCCTTATAATCTTAAACGGAGGCTCTAGGTTTAATACTCTTGAGCTTGCAAAAACATTCCAAACACTTCTTTTTCAGTCTTTATCACACACACTTGAAAAGCTCATAATCTTCTTTTGTTTGACCAAAAAAACTCAGCGTATCTGTTCCTCCTATCATGGTGAAGTTCAAAATATGTTTGTTTTCCTCAGTGCCAAAAAGAGTATTCTACCACGTAATAAGAGGTTGTTACATGCTCGCAAGATACAATATGTATTAAGGCAAAAGAACCATCTTTCAAGTGATCTTTGTTTTGATCTGTAGAGGATTCATTGCTGAATTTAGGGAAACGTTCTTTCCCCAAGTAATTGCAATATCCATCTAATTCTAGCAGAAACAAACTCTTGTCATTCTGCTTATTCACACACCTACGTGAGCAAATGTAATTTCCTTGAGATAAAGTATGTTGGCTGAATTGGTAAGAAAGAAATCGGAAAAGTAATTATTCCAAAAAAAAAAAAAAAGGAACAAAAGAACCGTAGGCCTGCTTATTAGTTCTCTGGTACAGCACTATGTTTTCAGTTGGGGAGCTCATGGAAGTGTACATCTTCTGCCTAGCTTGGAAAGAAATAAGGAAAAACCACACAGCTTATGGAGGTACAGATATATACAATTTTCTTTGAGGCAAATGCTATAGCATATAATCATAGTTCTCTACATTTTCTTCCATCAACGTGAAATGATAATAAATCAACTTGCTTTTTAGCAGTAGGCACAAAACAGCAAAGATGAAAGCCTGACCTTCCATTATCTGCAACACGGATTTTGGCTGGCCAGTTTCTCCTCTCCTCCTACCTGTATACAGATTCTCACTTTATCAGACTTAGAAAGAGAAACTGCTCCAACTATAGAAGCTGCCAAAGACTCGCCTTCCCAGCTCCCTTTGTCACTAGGGAGAAGGCACAAGAAAGCATGAGTCCTACATCACATCAGACATGA
Source organism: Lynx canadensis (assembly GCF_007474595.2). Taxonomy (NCBI): domain Eukaryota; kingdom Metazoa; phylum Chordata; class Mammalia; order Carnivora; family Felidae; genus Lynx; species Lynx canadensis. The sequence goes on from NC_044311.2 coordinate 13,797,791, forward strand.
ACATGTCTAGACTCTGTCTACAGTGGATCACAGGCAGCATCCAGCACCAGGGGTGATGACAGTTCAGGATGGCGTGCTGTTACTCAGTGGGGACAGCCAAAGTGTCCTTAGTGGAGTGATTCAGTCAGTGGGAAGGATTGGTGGGGTTGTCTTGCTTCCATTTACTTCTTCCTTTTTGCAACCTGGCTTTCCATCCTTCCAGGCAATTGAGTGAGCTACCTACTATAGTATTTTTCTGCTTAAATTACACACAAATAAGGTTTTTTCCCCCTTGCCACTAAGAACCCCACTAAATACAACGGTCTTACCAATGATACTAATGCCCAGGGTTCTATTATTGCGTCCAAACTAATCCATGGCAATTCAGCTTTTTACGTGAGGTTCTCGAGGGCAGGCGTAACTTTGTTTTATTTTCCCACTACCCATAACATCAGTCCATCACATAGTTCCTTTAAGGTAGGTACTTGAAAACCATAAGAGACTGAAATTCTCAAAAACTGAGAATAAACTGAGGGTTTATGGGGAGTGGGAGGGAGGAGAGGGTGGGTGATGGGCACTGAGGAGGGCACCTGTTGGAAGGAGCACTGGGTGTTTTATGGAAACCAATCTGACAATAAATTTCACATTAAAAAAATAAAGTAGGCACTTGAAAATGTATGAAAGTGAACGTTGCCATTAAAATCCTTTTATTGCTTCCCACTTAGGTAATGAACCTCATCCTTTTAAACCGAAATGACCACACACCCTCCCATGCCTATTCTGGGAGAGTTTGTGTTATTTGTTTATGAGTTTGTCTTCTTGATCAGACTATTAGCTTTGGTGTCAGGACTGAGGTCTTAGTTAAATTTGGATCCAGTATCTGAGGAATAAATTATTGATGAGCATGAACACAGCTAACCAATAGCAGAGCCATGACTAGAAATCATGTCCACCGGCTCTTGCCCCAGCCTCCTTCCACACTCTGAAGCAGTGTCACAACCAACACAAGAGTACTGTTATGTCACCACCTTGGCCTATTAGCACATAGAAGAAATCCTCATATAAAACACTTACTCCAGTTCTCTGTGGTAACCAAACAGGTCCCAGGAACTATGGAAGGGGACTAAGAAAGCTTAGAGTACCTGGTCCTAGAAAAAGCTGGTTGAAACTATAAAGTCTGAAACAAAATAATTATCACTGGCCATATAAGAATGTCTAGTATTTGGGGGTACCTGGGTAGCTCAGTCGGTGAAGTGTCTGACTTTGGCTCAGGTCATGATCTCATGGTTCGTGGGTTCAAGCCCAGCATCAGGCTCTGTGTTGACAGCTCAGAGCCTGGAGCCTACTTTGGATCCTCTGTTTCCCTCACCCTCTGCCCCTCCTCTGCCTGTGCTCTCTCTCTCCAAAATAAACATTTGGAAAAAAACGTCTAGTATTTTATAAATGTGTATACATATTGTCTCCACTGATCTCAGCACACTTGAGGTAGGTGTAAGTATTTTTACCATCCTAACCTACATACTGGAACACCTCCTATGAATCGGTCCCTCCAACCCATCCTCTTAGATAGTCAGCATTTCAGGCAGCCAGACGCTCAAGTTGTGCCACAGGGATTATATGGAAGATACTTCCTTCGATATCCCTCTTGAGCTAACGGTCTCTGCCCTGCTGTCTTGAATGTTTATTCAACCTCTCCACAGTGTGGCATAGTGCAAGGAGGGCACCGGCTACTCCACTCACTACGTGTGTCCCTGGGCAAGTCACTGAACTTCACTTTTCCTCGGTTTGCCCTCCTACAAAGGTGGGTGTGCCCCCTTGCGGGGATTTATTAGGCTGTAAGTAGAAATTTTATATCTTAATGCATAAAGCACTTAGCAGGTGGCCACAGAAGTCATTGGTCGTTATCATCGTGGCTTTTTGTCAGGTATTGCGTTCAGGACTTTACCCAAGTTATTTTATTCAATATGTACAACAGTTTCTATGTAAGGCACCATTCTTATCCCCATTTTGCTGAGGGAGAAATTGAGGCTCAGAGCGGTTAAGTAACCTGTATCAGAGCTCTCAGTCCAGGATTCAAAGTGAAATTTCTCTACTCCCAAGACCACCCGCTTAACTAGCACACGCCAGTTCCTTTCCCATCATGTGCCTCCTGCCTTCTCAATGTACTTTCACTTCCTGCAGATGGATGGACCCACTGCACCACAGATAATGAAGTTGCCTTCCAGCCTGTCACTTCATTACTCACCAAGCTGAATCACGGCCCTGAGCTGCCCCTCCTCTCCCACATCGGCCCACACCGTCCCCGCTCTCACACCGAGCACGAACGCAGTCTCCTTTGGCCCCGTGAGGAGTATGACAGAACCTCCCAGTGTATTTATCAGAAGAGCCTTAAGCTTTTAATAAATGGCCATTTCAGAAATACAATTTCAGAGATCTCTTGGAGGCTATAATTGGAGATGGGACTGTCACTAGAGGCGACGGAAAGCTGACTGCATTTCTCTGTCCTCTTGCGTTCCCTTCAGGTACTACGTAAAAGCAGTAAAAAACTAGCATAGCCATGCTGAGAGCTCCTGAAGGGTAAGCCATTTCTTTGTCACTCCCTGCTATAAGGTTGAGGCCATCTTTACAACGGAAATGCCCACTGTAATGACTCACTGGTGGCTTCCTAATGGCCTGTTTTATTGTTAAATGTCTCATTTTACCTGATAAATCATTGTACCATTGCATCAATTGTGTGTCACTAGGCTAAAAACACCTTCGCTGCTGATCTTTCCAGAAACAACAATCCTAACCCACACACAGTCCTTGTTTTTTATTCCGCATCCTAGATTAGGTGACCTGCCTGCAGACTTCAAGCTCCTTAGGGTAGGAGCTTTTTGGTATTTGTTCAACACGATTCATTCCGTGAGAAAGCTCTGTGTACCTTCAGACTAGTGTATAAATAAAGCTACCTGAGAGGCAAAGCAAGAGAGAGCCTGGAAAATGTCATGTTTCAAGAAATTGAAGATACAACTGCTCAATGAATCTGAACATCACATTAATTTTAAATTAAAAATAAACGTGTATTTTTAAACTGATAATTCACTCCAGAAGAGGCGCTGTTCTCTTCAACGTCAATGGGCAGAAAGGCTTTCACCAGGAAACACAATTATATACAAAAGAATAACTTATACAAAAAGAAGGTCTTCAAAATTAGATTATCTCTGCCTTTGGACTGAAATATTGTGGATCCAATAAGATGATCTTTACGGAAACCTGATCACGACATGAGGGGAAAGTAATATGCAAGACGTTATATCTAGTTTTTTAAGATTTACTTACTTTTGAGAGAGCGACACAGAGCACAAGAAGGGGAGGGGAAGAGAGAGAGGGAGTCATACAACCTGAAACAGGCTCCAGGGTCCGAGCTGTCAGCACAGAGCCCTACACAAGGCTCAAACTCACGGACCATGAGATCATGACCTTAGCTGAAGTCAGACGTTTAACCGACTGAGCCACCCAGGCGTCCCAATTATCTATAAATTTTTAAAGTTTTTTCAAATGGTGTATCTTGTTGCCCTATGACAGCTCCTGTATAGAAAAATGTAAATTAAATTTCCTAGATTTGAAGGGCCATGTGCTACTCTTTTTGTCATGAGACAAAAAGAGATTAGATAGCATATACATATGAAGGGCTAAGTTCCTCCAGTATTAGTCAGAATAGGATAGGTCAGGCTACAGTAATGAACCAGCTGTGTATCTCCATGACTTAACACATACTGTTTCTTGCTCAGAGTTCTCCATAGTTCCACTGGCTCTCCAAACTAGGACCCTTCTAAGTATTAACTCACGGTTCAGTTTACTTCCATCTTTTAACTACACCATCTGGAACACACGGCTTCCAGGGTTGCCAAGGCAGGCAAAGAGAAAGTTGGAGCATGGCATGGGTGATTTTCACTGCCGTTATGGGCTGAATTGTGTCTCCCCCAAATTCACATGTTGCAACTAACAGGGGGCTATGTTTGGAGCCTTTTATATTTAGACCTTTGAGGAGGTAAGTAATATTAAATGAGATCATAAGGATGGGATCCTCATCTGATAAAGATGGTGCCCTTATAAGAAGGGACACCAGAGCTTGCGCTCTCCCTCTCTCTCTCCTTCCGTGCATACACAGAGAAAAGGCCATGTGAGGACACAGAAATCAGGTAGCAATCCACAAAGCAGGAAAAGAGCTCTCACCAGAAACCAAATTTGCCAGTATCGTTTATAACAATGGTGAGAAAACATGTATATTGTTAAAGTCACCCAGTCTGTGGTATTTTGTTATGACAGCTTGAGCTGACTGATGATACCAATGTATCATCCAATGCGACATACATTGACTCCAATGTGACATACATTGTATGTAACCAAAGGCCATTGGTGACAAGGAGGCAAACAGCTCTGCCTAACCGCACGGAGGCTGCAAAGTTCTGTTTCTCATACGCCCTGAAGGAAAAGGGACCTCAGGACTAATGAGGGCTAGTAATGGCTACCACACCTCTGTACACCTTCCCCACAAAGACATGAGACCAAAACAAACTCTGGGCTGGGGAGGGAGACAGACAGGATTTCAGAAAAAGGAGGGCAAGAACCAATAAGAAATTAGTGTCATTTCCATCTCTCTTGGAATTAGCCAAAAAGAACAGAAAGTATATGAAAGGAGTCCTCTTGAAATTATGGGTAATTCGGAGAGGAGACAGCTTGACTAGTTTCTATTCCAGAGATTTCTGAAAGCAGGAGCTTCCCCAAAGTATCATGTATTTTCTGAGCACAAAGAAGCCACAGCATGGCATACCAGGGAAGTGGGATGTAGCTACGACCCCCAGCATTGGGTTCGCAACGGCTTACAGGGGTAAGAAGATTGAAGCAGAAATTCAAAAGCATGTAACACCCAAAATGGGGAATAAAGAGAAGCTCAGATGGCAGAGTTAGCTGGTGGCCCAGAAGTTACACTGGTAATGAGAAGAGCAGCTCCCCAATGCTCTGCTCTACAAGATAGAGTTAACAGTAGGAGATGCTGACACAGAGCTGGGATTTATGGCTTCAATAAGGACAAGGGGACTGCACAATAGCAGAGGCCGTGTGGCATTACTTAACAGACAGAGGCAAGATGGATGAAATTACTGTCAGGGAAAACAAAGCCAAAGTGGCAACCAGGGTATCTTGACCCACAAAGATCTGTAACTACAGCTAACAGACCCTAGGATTCCTAGGAGCAGGATAGATGTCTAGCAGTCTGTGGCATGTCAGCACATCCTCTCCTAGGTAAAGAACACATTGTCACAATTTGTACTCCATAGCTCTAAGAGATGTACAGCATTTGATGGGTCTCTCTGAATTTTAGAGGCAGCTTATATCATACTTGGGAATATTGCTCTGAGCCATTTATCAGGTGACTCAGAAAAGCCCCGGTTTTTAGTGGCATTCAGAGTAAGAGAAGATTCTGCAGCAGGTCCAGTATGCATTCGTCCTGCAGCTCAGGCCATATGACCCAACAGATTTAATAGTATTAGAGGCATCCCCACTGAATAACAATGCAGAGTATAGTCCTTGACAAGCCTGAATAGAAGAGTCAAGTGCATATCCCTTGGGTTCTAGAATACAGCCAAGCCTTTTGCAGGAGAAACTACTCACCATTTGAAAAACAGTTCTTGGAGTGCTAAGGAGCTCTAGCAGAGTCTTAAGAGCCTGACCACAGGACACCAAGTAATTATATGTCTGGAACTGCCTATTGTGAACTGATATTATCAAATCCATCAAATCATAATGGTAGATGGCGACAGCAGCAATTCATCGTATGATGGAGATAGCACATCCAGACCAGGCACAAAGAGGTCTTGAAGGCGTGCATAACTTACATAGAGAGCTGGCCCAGATTGCTAGAACTATTAAGTCACACTGATGCATTTCTCTCAGCTCCTATCTTATAGCCACAGGGGTACACAGACCCTGTGGATCAACTACCAGAGGAGAAAAACACCTAGGTCCTAGCTCCCTAATCAATTACTCTGCACATTGGTGCTGGCTGCATATGCTGCCACACCAAAGCCCCAGTCATAGGTGGCCTTGATCAAAGTGGTGAAGCAAAATCTTTCCAGTAGGCAAAGGTGAGAATAGGACATGAGGTCATTTACTTCGTATAAAGAAAGAAACCATCTGTCCTGGAACATAGATTAACACCAAATTCTGGGCACTACTAAATGACTTATCGGTCAGTTGTCTGGAAGGAATAAGAGACAAAAAAAAATGTGTGCCAAGGCATGTGGGAGAACCTACTGGGAGGATACAAAGCATGCTCATATCTGGGCTTCATACTATAGCTTACTATAAAGTAACCACTGCCTCCAGAGGTGGCACAAAGGACCCTTATGCAGTTGCTATGGTGGCAGGAATGAAGGCTATGCATGGCCAAACAGCACGGGACACCTCTTTCCAATGTCACTGCCGAATGCCCAGCCTGCTAAGAGCAGAGTCTGATGCTGAACTCTAACTATGGAATTATCCCTGGAGGAGACAAACCAGCCACTCACAGGCAGATTGATTTATCAGGCAACTTCTACCTGGACTTTTGCTTACTGGAATTGATACCTACTGCAGATATGGGATGGTCTCCCTGGCTTACAGCCAGCAACAAAGACTTACAGAACACCAAATTTGGAGCAACATATCCTACCAATCAACTAAAAGACCTTGTTTTTATGGCTATGGAAGTACAGCAATGGGTATATGATCATTTGACCCACTAGTCCTACCATATATCACATCACTCAGAAATAATCGGCCTAATGGCAAGATGAAATCTCAAATAAGGTCCACTGCAGGAACGACACCCTTTCAGTTTGGGACACTGTGTTCTGGGACCTGGAATTGAAGCAATGGCTGATGAACTTGGTGCCGTGTCTCTGAAAAACAGAACCAACTGGCCAGAAAAATAAAGGGTAAGATAGAAAGTGTCTTGATGTCCATTTCCCAGTTTGGGGAATTTGTTCTTCTTGTCCCTAAAACATAAGGCTCTGCTGGATTGGATTCCACCGAACCTGAACTTACAACTACCACCTTGCCTTTTGGGCCTCCTCATGAAAGGAGAACATCAAGCAAGGGAAGAAGTTACTATACTGGAGGTTTTAACTGATCCTGTTACTATGAGGAGTTGCTACTGTACAATGAGGGGTCAGAAGGGAGGACGTATGGTACCTACGGGATTCTCTGGGCCATCTCTTAGTGCTTCCATGCTGAGTAAGAAGTGTAAATGGGGAATTGCAGAAAATCATGGTCAACAAAGGTACAACGACTGAACACACACCTCAAAGATGAAGTTCTAGGTTACCCTACCAGGCCAGCCAGCACCTTGTCTGTACTGAAGTCCTGAGTGAAGGTGAGGGAAATATAGAATGAGAAAGGGAGAAAGGAGATGAATATTAACTGTGGCCCCAAAATGAGACGCAGACAGAGTAGCAGAAGCTTGCTCAACTAACCTCTACAGTTAACGCCTTTCGTAGATTTAGAAGATGAACACAACTTTGAAGTCCCTGTGAAAGATTAAAGATGATGGAGGGCATAAGCAAACCGAAGGGCTCCAACGGATGTACTGTATTGAGTACGTTTTGTACTTTCATGCACATCTTCACCCAAACCATTTGCTGCAACCACTGATACAGCCACAAGCTTCTACCTAGAAGCTTCTACCTGCAGTTGTAAAATTAGTGTCTCGCTTCAGCTTGTACAGCTGCTGCTTCTCTGACTCTGCAGCGTGGGGACCTGTAAGAACTCACTTAGCACTCACACGTGGAAATCCTGAAATGTGCAAGCAAGCTAACACTAGACAAGGAAACTAGTGAATAATGGGGAATGGAAGCTGATGGGTAGATAAAAACTCCTCTGTCCCTTTGGTGGAACAGGAATAGAGTCCACTCTATCTTTCAGAGGGATAGGACAGAATCCAGCCATAGGGGCCTATACTGCTATTCAACTCAAGAATATACCCTTCGAGATTGTTTCACTGGTAAATTCTACTAAACAATTAAAGAAGAAATAATACCGGGGCACCAGGGTGGCTCAGTTGGTTGAGCATCCGACTTCGGCCAAGGTCATGATCTCACGGTTCCTGAGTTGAAGCCCCACGTCGGGCTCTGTGCTGACAGCTCAGAGCCTGGAGCCTGCTTTGGATTCTGTGTCTCCTTCTCTCTCTGCACCTCCCTGCTTGCATTCTCTCTCTCTCAAAAACAAACATTAAAAAAAATTTTTTTAAAGAAGAAATAATAACAATTCTTCACAAACTCTTTTTAAAAAATTCAAGAGGCCGGGGCGCCTGGGTGGCGCAGTCGGTTAAGCGTCCGACTTCAGCCAGGTCACGATCTCGCGGTCCGTGAGTTCGAGCCCCGCGTCAGGCTCTGGGCTGATGGCTCAGAGCCTGGAGCCTGTTTCTGATTCTGTGTCTCCCTCTCTCTGCCCCTCCCCCATTCATGCTCTGTCTCTCTCTGTCCCAAAAATAAATAAACATTGAAAAAAAAAAAAAATTCAAGAGGAAAGAACATTACCCAATCCAGTCTATAAGGCCAGATATTATCCTGATATCTAAGGCAGATAAAAGTATCTCAAGAAAGGAAAACTTCATACTATTATCTGTCATAAGTACAGATGCAAAAATCTTGAACAAAATACTACCAAACTAAATTCAGTAACACATAAAAAGTATTACAAACTATGGCCATGTAGGATTTATCTCAGGAATATAATGTTGGTTTAACATCTGAAAATCAGTGTAACACCTGATGAAAACAGAAAAAAAAAACCACACATAATCATCCCAAAAGATGCAGAAAAAAGACATTTGACAAAATCTAAGAGCTTTTTATCATTAAAGGATTTTTTAAAAAGGAATATAGGGCAACTTTCTCACCCCAGTAAAGAGCATCTATGAAAGCACCCACAGCTAACATCAAACTTAATCTTGAAAATATTAGGGCTTTACAGCTAAGATCAGGAAAAAGACAAGGATGTTCATTCTCCCCCCTTGTATTCCAAATTATATGAGAGGTGCAAGGCAAGTTTGAACGGTGCTGCAAGAGAAATTTACAAAATATGGTTGTTTTTCTACATACTAGCAGTGAACAACCTGAAAATAAAATTTAAAACAACAATTCCATTTGTAATAGCATCAAAAGGAATAAAATACTTAGGAACAAAGAGAAGTATAAATTTTATACTTTGAAAATGATAAAACATTGTTCAAAGAAATTAAAGAAAAACTTAAATCGAAGGACATCCATGTTCATGGAGCAGAGGACTTAATATTGTTAACATGCTAATACTCACGAAAGTGATCTACACAATCAGTATAATCTCTATCAAAACCCCAGTTAGCTTCCTTGTGGAGAAAACTGAAAAGCTGATCCAAAAATTCATACAGGAATTTGAGGGTCTCAGAATAGCCAAAACAGTCCTGAAAAAAATAACATTGGAAGACTCATGCTTCCTTAGTCCATTTGGGCTATGACAGAATACCACAGACTGGATGTTTAAAAACAAACAAACAAAAAAAAACACAAATTATTCACAGTTCTGAAGTCTGGCAAGTCCAGGATCCTGAGATGCCTTAAGATTTGGTGTCTGATGAGAGGTTTCTTCCTGGTTCATAGATGGCTTTTTTGTTTGTGTGTTGTTGTTTTGTTTTTTTCTGTATCTTCACATGATGGAAAGCAGATGAGGGAGATCTCTGGAATCTCCTGTTGGACATTAATCAAACTTAGGAGGGTTTCACCTTCCTGACCCAAGCAAATCCTACAGGCTTCACCTCCAAAGAACTATCACATTGAGCATCAGAATTTAACACAGGAATTTGGGGGGATGCAAATATTCACATGCTTCCCAATTTCAAAACTTACTACCAAGTTACAGTAATTATGGCAGTGTGGCACTGGGGGTGCCTGGGTGGCTCAGTTAAGCGTTGGGCTCTTGGCTTACGGCTCAGGTCATGATCTCACAGTTCGTGAGTTCGAGCCCTGCGTTGGGCTCTGTACTGACAGTGCAGAGCCTGCTTGGGGCTCTCTCTCCTCCTCGCTCTCACTCCCTCCCTCTCTTTCTCTTTCAAAATAAACTTTAAATTTTTTTTTTTAGAAAAAGAGACACACAGTGTGGCACTAGCATAAGGCTATACATATAGACCAACAGAATAGAATTCAGGATCCAGAAGTATACCTTCACATATATGGTCAATTGATTCTTGACAAAGGTACCAAGGTAATTCAATGGGGGGACGAAGGGTGTGTCAACAAAAGGTTCTGGGACAAGAAGATATGCATATGCAGAAGAATCAAGTGTACCATTTTTTTTTTCACACACCATACACAAAAATGAACTCCAAATGGATCACAGACCTACATAAATGTATGAATTAAAACTATAAAACTCTTAGAAGAAAATATAGGAGTACATCTTCATGACTTTGGGATAGATGAAGCCTTTTGGTATTTAATGACGAAAGAATAAAATAAACTGTCCTACATCAAATTTCAAAACTTTCAACCCTCAAAAAATACCACTAAAAGTTTTAAAAAATGAACAGAATGGGAAAAACAATTTGTAAATCATGTATCTGATTAAGTACTTGTATCTAAAATATACAAAGCACTCCTGAGCAGAGTAGTGCAGCAGAAGCATGCTGGGCCCATAAAATATATAAAGCACTCCTAAAATTCAATTAATAAAAGCACAAATAACTCAGTGGAAAAATGGGCAAAGAATCTGACTAGACTTTTTTTTTTTCCAAAGATATATCAATGGCCCACAAGCATGAGAAAGATGTTCAACTTGATTTAGAAAAACTAAATCAAAACCACAACGTGATACCATTTTATACCCCCCACAGCGGCTAAAATCAGAGACAGATAATAGCAAGTGTTACTAAGGACGTAGAGAAATTGAAGCCCTCGACGTTGCTAGATGGAAAGAAATCACTTACGAAAACAGGCAAAACGTTAAACAGAGTTACTTATGATCCAGTAATCCCATTCCTAGGAATATACCCAAGAAAAGTGAAAACATATGTCCACAAAAACTTGCAATGTTGCCAGCATTTATAATAGCCAAAAAATAGAGACAACCGAGATGTCCGCCAACTGAGGAACAGATAAATAAAATGTGGTTTGTTCATGCAAGGTAATGTTATTTGGCCATGAAAAGACATGAAATAGTGACACATGCTACAACATGGATGAAGCTTAAAAATGTGTAAAGTGAAAGAAGCCAACCTCATGTGATCCTATTTATATGAAATGTCCAGAACAGGGAAATCCACAGGGACAGAAAGTAGATTGGTGGTTACCGGAATCTGGGAAAGCGTTGGGGGGGAATGAGAAATGACTACTAATGGGAAAAGATTTCTTTTTAGCCTAATGCAAATGTTGTAACAATTGACTGTGAAGATGGAAGCACAACTCTCAATACACTAGAAACTATTGAATGGTACATTTTAAGTGGGGGAATTTTATGTTACATGATTTACACCTGGATAAAGGTTTGGTTTTTTTTGTTTTGTTTTGTTTTCGTTTTTAAGGAAGAAAATAAAAAGAGAAAGAAGGTATGCTTACCTTGGCTTTTCCTTTATTCCTGTTTTCCTCTCTCAAGTCTGGATTCCCGGGACCACCTGCCCTAATAAACTAGCCAACACAAGCCCTGATTTAGGCTCAGCTTTCTGGGGAGAAGGCAGGAAGGAGATACATATTTGTGTGTGAGTGAATGTATCTATTTCTCCTTGGAGAAACTGTCAAAAGAGGGGATATTACTACCAACATCATCACCTCCAGAGATTCACAAATTCTTGATCTGTATTTTTCTTCAATCCAGGAGATAAAGGGAAACCCCACATACATACCTACTCAGAGCTTTTCCTTTTCAAGACTAAGAATTAGGGCAAGAACATTTACTGATATGTTAATTTAGTGTTTTTAACAATATGGATATAGGAATAAGTAAGAGGTACTTTTTCCCTCCTCACCACTAAAAGCCGTAAGTTCTGAACTTCGACACTCTATTTTAAGGATACGTTGTTTTTGTTGTAAAAAGTTGCCAGGCATTCAAACAACTCCTAGCTACCAAAGGTATGCTTGAGGGAAGGATAGACAGACAAGAGAATTTATTCTGCGTGTGGAAGTGGTCTGATTCTGGATCTAGGGCACACAGTCCCCTAAAGGCAGAAATGTACCTTTCTTTAGAACAGTCTAGATAAGGGATCTGCAAACTTTTTCTGCAAAATAGTCAATATGTTTAGGCTTTGTGAGCTACAAGGTCTCTGTCATAACTACTCACATCTGCCCTGGTAGGGTAGAAGCAGCCAAAAGCTGCTGTACATAAGAAAATGAATGAGCATGGCTATGTTCCAATAAAACTATTTATGAGTGCATCTGGGTGGCTCAGTCAGTTAAGTGTTGGACTTCGGCTCAGGTCATCATCTCATGGTTTGTGAGTTCGAGCCCGGCGTCAGGCTCTGTGCCGACAGCTCGGAGCCTGGAGCCTGCTTCAGATTCTGTGTCTCCCTCTCTGCCCCTCCCCCACTTGTGCTGTCTATCAAAAATAAGTAAATGTAAAGAAAAAAACTTTATGAAAACTGCCTCTCTTACAACAGAAACTATTTTTTAATGTTTATTTTTAAGAGCAAAAGAGGGAGGGGGAGGGAGGGAGGGAGAGGGGGAGCGAGGGGGAGCGAGGGGGAGCGAGGGGGAGCGAGGGGGAGCGAGGGGGAGCGAGGGGGAGCGAGGGGGGGCGGAGGCGAGGGGTATGGAGGTTGAGGGAGCGCGGTGAGGGCGGGGGAGCGGAGCGAGGGGGGGAGGGGGGTAGTAGACGCTGGTGGGGGGAGAGCGAGGGGGAGAGAGAGGGTTTTCAGCGGGGGTGAGAGATGAGACTGAGAGAGGGGGGAGAGCGAGGGGGGGGAGGGGGGGGGGGGGACGGGGGTGGGGTGGTTGCGGGAGCGAGGGGGGAGCGAGGGGGGGAGCGAGCGAGGGGGGGAGCGAGCGAGGGGGGGAGCGAGCGAGGGGGGGAGCGAGCGAGGGGGGGAGCGAGCGAGGGGGGGAGCGAGCGAGGGGGGGAGAAACGGCAGCAGGGGGCGGGGTGAGTCGGAGGTGGGGGGGCGAGGGAGAAAGGGGGTATGGGGGGAGAGGGACAGAGCAGGAGGGGGAAAAAGGGGAGAGAGCAAGGGATGGGGGGGAAGTAGAGGGAGAGGGAAGCTGAGGAGGGGGCAGGGGGGGAGGGTGGTTGAGGGAGAGAGCATGCAAGGGGGAGCGAGGGCTTGCTAGCCAGGGCGGGAGACACTGAATCCGAAGCAGGCTCCAGGCTCTGAGCTGTCTACACAGAGCCAGATGGGGACTCAAACTCACAGACCGGAAGATCATGATCTGAGCCAAAGTCAGAGGCTTAACTGCCTGAGCTGCACACATACCCCAAAATTTTAATTTCTTTTAATTTTCATTTTTCATGAAACATCATTCCTGTTTTCATTTTTTCAACCATTTAAAACCGCATAACCATTCTTAGCTTGAGGGCCACACAAAAGCAATACTATGATAACTTCTAAAAGAAAGTGAGTTCTACTCCCCTTAGCAAAGCCACAAACTGAGGCATTAAGAAAGGGCCCACGCTCAGGCCTGGCACAAAAAGAGTAGAGCCACTCACTCCCAATGGACAATACACCTGACTTAGGTTTTGGACGATACACCAAAACCTCTAGGACTGTATTTGCTGGTGGGTGTGGGTGGGTTGGTGGGTGTGTGTGTGTGTGTGTGACCCACAGTAAAGGAAAATCTCCCCCAAAACTGACTTTACATCCCTTTCTTCCGTGAAGACGATAAGATTTAAAATTTTAATTTTCTTGATATTTTTCAAAAAAAATTTTGAACTCTACAGCATCCGGTGTTAAACAGAAATGCCATCTCTAATGCCGGGGTTTCGATACGTCCTCAGAAAAAGGTGGACTTACCTGGTCCTGAAGGCTAGACCCTGAGGAATGCTCACTACAGTCAGGAAGAAGACAAGAGTCTAAATCCAGAGATAGAACTCGCAGCTCAAAAAGGTATTTAATATCGATGTAAAATAACCTTTTCTCTTCCTCAGCTAAATCCGCTCATTGCCGGAGGAGAGCCAGTGCGCGCCCTCTGAGACTTGATGCATAGCCCGAAGCAGTCTACCATAAGGGCAAACTTTCTTTGAAATCTTGAGCTTTATTTCAGGAATGCATGTGCATTTGTATTCCACTTCGTAACACAGCTGCATGGTTGTTTTAATATAAAATAATGCCACGTTCGACTGCTTACCATCAAGGAAAGCTGGCACTCCTTGAGGATGTGTCACGTTTACCTGTAGCTTTGAGGACCCACAGGCAAACCACCTCACCCCCAAGGGTGCAGACAGTGCATTTGAGGAGCATGAGGTACACACAACAGGCCATGGATTTTCAGGATTTCGCTCAGGCACCGAATGCTCACTTTTTATTAACAGGAAATGACTGCAATAGGTTTAGAGCCCCTCTCCTCCTCCCTTACGGGGCATTGGCTCTCACCAGTAGGGCGAGCTCCATCTATAACACCCAGGGGCCTGTTAGAAATGCAGGCTCTCAGCCTCACCGCAGGCCAACTGGATCACAAAGTCTGAGGGGAGGGCCCAGCAATCTGTACTTAAAAAGCCATCCAAGTGATTCTGATGTTTCTTCAAGTTTGAAAGCTGCTTCTGTAGCAGGAGGAGTTTTGAAAGAGCCATAAAAACTTTGCTTTAAATTCACTGGGGAGGTGGTGAATCCCCAATGTCTTTGCCTCCTTGTCTCCTCTCCCTCTGTAAAATCGGATACCCCCTTTCCTCTCAGGACTGTCCTAGGAGCACTCAGCCATCCAGAAAACCGGGCCCAAAGCACCTGATGATCACATTACCCCAGCATGATTATTATTTTTCTCCTTTTCCAAATTCCACCCAAATACTAAAAGTGAGGTACAGTTGGCCCTTGAACACCTTGAGTTTGAACTACTCAGGTCCACTTACACTCAGATTTTTTTTTTTTTTTGATAAATACAGTACTATAAATGCATTTTCTCTTCCTTGTAATTTTCTTAGTAACATTTTCTTTTCTCTGACTTTATGGTAAGAATACAGGATGTGACACATGTACGAAACATGGGTTACATGACTGTTTATGTTACTGGTAAGGCTTCCAGTCAACAGTAGGCTATTGGCGGTTAAGTTTGGGGGGGGGGTGGGGAGTTAAAAGCGATACATGGATTTTGACCGTGCAGGGGCTCAGCGCCCCTAGCCGTATATTGGTCAAGGGTCAGCTATTAAGTAGAACTCCAAGTAATGAGCTATTTCCGTGAGCAATGTGAGAGGTGCAGCTGCAGTATTTCCCAGGAGACGCTCTCACCGTGGTCTTTCCTCTCATCTGCATTACTTGCACATTCCTGACTTTCAGCATATGGAATTTTCAAATCAAGTAATTATCCGAGTTGAGAAATATTTAGGCTAAAAAGTACTGGTAACAAATCAATTTTCAAGCAGCATATTTTGTCTTTGATTTTAAGAGTTCCTTTGGGAGCATTCATTTATAAATTATCCAATTGAAGGGAGGGAAAAAAAATCTCTGAAATACCACCTTCAAAGAATAGGAAATTGTAAAGGGCTCCATTTCCTTCTCCATCCCAAATGAGAGCACAATCTTTAAGGTTTCCTTCTGATTTTTCACAAAATCACAGATTATACCCACTCTTTTCCCTCATCTGTTCAGTGAGATCGTTCATAATAAACCTGAATCCCAATCACAAGACCATCAGTTCAGATCTACAGAGAAAACAAATATGCCAAAACAAAACAAAAACTCTTTAACATGTGCAGAGGGGAGTTACACTGTTACTGTTTTAGCTGAATAATTTCAGTTTATTTCACTGAAGGTATTTTTCATCTGTTAAAAATGCTTTACTTTTGTTTTTGTAAGTAGCCTACAAAAATACATACAGTGAAAGAAAATTAAAAATTAATCCATGGAGAGAAAATGAAAAGAGCATGCTAAAATGTAACTACAAGTCAAACTGAAAAGTGTGATTCCCCAGTTTTCTTCTTTTTAATAAGAACACTTTGGAACACAGAGGTGCCGGTTAAGTGTCTGACTTGGTTTCAGCTCAGGTCATGATCTCACAGTTCCTGAGTTTGAGCCTCACTTCGGCCTCTGCACTAACAGTATGGAGCCTACTTGAGATTCTCTGTCTCTGTCTCTCTCTCTCTCCGCCCTTTCTCTGTGCATGTTCAAGTGCTCTCCTTCTCACTCTCAAAACATTTTAAAAAAACATTAAAACACTTTGGAACAGAATGCAGATATCCACACCACTAGACATAAGTATATATACACACGTGTTCCTATATGCTCGCCCTCTCTTGTACACACACACACACTCCACTTCCTAAGTAACAATACGGTAAACCTTAAAGAACTCAGGCTCCCAAATATTCCATTTTCAGTTATGTGGGAAAGAATTAAATGAAAGTTTATGCATAAAAGTGTGGCTCTGAGAATAGCTGGACTAACTCCGATAACTTGGGGTCATGATACAGAGGATCATTTGCATAGGGTTCTATTTTATCTTATTTTATTCTTTTAATTTTTTTTTAATGCTTATTTATTGAGACAATCCGAGACACAGAGTGCAAGCAGTGGAGGGGCAGACAGAGGGAGACACAGAATCCAAAGCAGGCTCCAGGCTCTGAGCTGTCAGCCCAGAGCCCGACTCGGGGCTCGAACTCAAAGACCGCGAGATCATGACCCGAGCCAAAGTCGGACGCTTAACCGACTGAGCCACTCAGGCACCCCCATAGGGTTCTATTTTACCTTACTTAAAAGAACAACCTGTTTTCAAATGTGCTTAGCACCATTACACCCTGGAGTAGAAATCAGTTATCAACCATCATAAACTAATGCCTAGTCCTTCTTTATCCTTTAGAACAGGATCCCAAAGGGACTCCATTAGGCAAAATCTTGCTGACCTGCTCGTATACACTCATACAGAACTTGGGCTCTGCATTATTTAAAGCATTATCTTACACCATCTTTTAACTAACTTATATAATTATCTCTACATTTTAATCTGTATGGGATACTGGCATTTCAGAGGCAAAGCAGATTTGTGACTATGTGACCAAGATTGAGGAAGAACAAACTTTCTAAATCTGGAGTTTGGGGTCTAATCGTGGTGAAGCGCTTTTGGAATATCCTCCCCAAGTACTGTACGTTGTCCAAGGATAAACCAAAGGCCATCAGAACCGTCAAAGAAAACCAGAGGAAGAGCAGACAGAAGAGGTTTGTTGAGTTTATTCTCTTGCCAAGCGAGAGAAAACATAGCAGAGAAACATTCACAGAACAGTTGAGGAGGAGAGAAGCAGAGGAAACGGGGTTAAACACTAGACAAATGGGGTGGTTCAGATGGCTAGGCTAACTACTGACAAACCACAACTCTAGATAAGACAGAAGGGGTCCTAAGTCTAAATATGGTTGGTTAAAATAAATCCTTTGTTCCTCTTCTAGAGAAAGTCTTTGGTTAAATCCATGAGGTCAGCTGACTGGAGGGCCATAGGTCCTTTTACATCTTCTGTTGTGATGAAACACAACATTCACACATACATCCATTTGCATAACACGGTCAGTGAAGTAATAAGGGACACCTGGGTGGCTCAGTTGGTGGAGCTTCAGACTTCGGCTCAGGTCATGATCTCACAGTTCAGGAGTTCAAGCCCCGCATCAGGCTCTGTGCTGACAGCTCAGAGCCTAGAGCCTGCTTGCGATTTTGTGTCCTTCTCTTGCTCTACCCCTCCCCCGCTCATGCTCGGTCGGTCTCTCTCTCTCTCAAGAATAAATAAAACATTAAAAAAATTTAAAAACAAAAAAAGATTTGGGCTCTGAAATCACACTGCCTGGGTAAGAACCTCATCTCCGCCACTTACTGGCTATTTGATGTTGGGAAGACTGTGAAATCTCTCGGCTCTAGTGTCCACATCTATGAAATGGGGATAATAAAAGGACTCCTTGATATGGTAGTCGCAAGTATTTTATTAACTTACTTGGTCATACTTATTTAGTACTTAATAAATGCAAGACAGGGGCGCCTGGGTGGCTCAGTCGGTTAAGCGTCCGACTTCAGCCAGGTCACGATCTCGCGGTCCGTGAGTTCGAGCCCCGCGTCAGGCTCTGGGCTGATGGCTCGGAGCCTGGAGCCTGTTTCCGATTCTGTGTCTCCCTCTCTCTCTGCCCCTCCCCCGTTCATGCTCTGTCTCTCTCTGTCCCAAAAATAAATAAAAAACGTTGAAAAAAAATTAAAAAAAAAAAAATAAATGCAAGACATTAGAGATAGCCTTCCCGTGCAACTACAGAAGACTACTGATGGATAAACTTTGTCATTTTTCTATCTCTCCCAAAGGAAATTAACGTTAGAAGTTGAAAAGTGATACAAACATTCACTCAACTTTGATTCATTCGTTCAGTGACTTGCATTTGTGGAATGCCTACCTGGTACCAGGCCTGGCAGAGCTCACAGTCTAATGGGAAACACAGACACACAGGTAATTAAGAGTTTGTGTTGAGAGGAAAATAAATAAGGCATAATGAGAAACAACAAACGGTCTATTTCATGGGAGAGGGAGGTAATTCTTTAGGAACCTGAGAAAAGGTGAGCTCAGCGGTAACCAACTTTTTATAACTAACTTTTTACTGCAACAAAAAGTTCTGGGAAAATTATATTCAGAGTCGTAATTTCTTCCCATTTAGCAAATATTTTTGAGAACCTTCTTTTTGCGAGGAATTGCAGATACATGCATTTTTTTGCTTCAATATTAAATATACTCAGAAGCCTTGCATTTTGTATGTGAAAAGTAAGATTTTACGGGAAAAATAAAATTGGGGCAGGTGGCCAATGAAACTTTGAACTAGAACTTTAACACACACAGTAATAATCGTAGCAAGAAATATCAGCTCAGTTAAATCTGTACCATCATCTGAACCTTCCATCGTTAGCAGGCCCTATACTCTGGGATTTGTGCTGCTCCTTGCTCCTCTAGGTTCTTGAGACCTTTATTTTTACAGAGGCCACATTCATCAAAATTAAAACTATGATCTTAAGGGGATCAAAATATGCCACTTCAGAATATTGATTCTTGTGATGTGAAGGCATTTTAGAGACAGCAGACACAGAAAGGGCTCTCTGACCTCCTTCCTACCTAGAAGCAGAACGTATCATTTCCTTCTTTCACCAAGAAGAGGAGAACATTCTTATCACCAGAGACAGAAAGATGATCCAAAAGTGTACAAATAAACCTACTAAAATAACCCTTATCTTCCATTACTTTCTCCCCACACAGTTCCCAATAGCTGCCCCTGGCTCAAACTGCTTCCCTTTGTCACATCATGACTCTACAATTTCTTGCTCTTTGTTAAAATGGAATATAAAGCTCTCCAGTCTATCCAATCCTTAGGGTGTTTGTTTCTTTTCTATGAAGGCTTTCACGCTACGTGAAATATTAACGTCATATAAACTTCATATGCTTTTCTCCTGTTAAACCGTCTCTGGTCAGTTTACTTCTGACATCCAGCCATGGGACCGTGAGGACAGAGTAAAAATCTTAGTTCCCCTATATATCCAATAATATTGTTCTACACCCAAGGCTTATTTTAAAACCCAGGGGAAAATGTCTTTCCAACAGATCCCCCCCCCCCTTGCTGTCTCCCCTGACAACCTAACATAATGGAAAGTTAGCGGTTCTAGAAGTCACTTAAGTCATCTATTTCTTGCACTTAAAAGAAGGTACTTCGACAAAATTTTTAATTTTCTTAAGATCCTTATGCATTGCTAAATTTTCTTCTTTAATTGTAAGAATGCTTATATCTGATCACTTCAAAACATTAACATGCTGAGAAAATCAGACGTAAAACACAGCTTCTGCTATACCACTGTCATGCCCTCATTTGCCACTCACGTTAAGAAACACACGATGCTTCAGAACAAACCCTACAACCAGACATAGTCCCAGATCTCAAACAATTCAGTTGGGTAGGAAAAGTCGTCACACAAACTCAAATTGTACTATTTTGGAATAACTGCTTCACTGAGGAGAGAAAAAAGTGCTGGAAGAAATCATGGTAGACAGCGATTCAATTTCTGTAGCTCACATTCAAAGGTTTCTCACGGTTGTTTATAACTGAAGAAACACCCACAGGATGGAGAGAAGTGCTCCTTGGCAGAATGGACATCTGGGAGTGCATTTCAGGAAGAGGCGACTGGAAATGCAAAAATGCAAAACCACTCCTCAGAGGACAAGAAGAGAACCACTCTGTCTCTTGCTGCTCAATAATTTTTTGATATTTCATCCTTGATTCCTATGGTTCTAATAATCACTGAGAAAACTTAGCCAGGCCTTATTTAATCAAACTCAGCTTCTCCGTGTCTATTTAAGGATATTTTGCAAGGCTGTTGCTTTTGGAGAATAGAGATAAGCTGGGTGAAGGAAGCGGTCTCCACAGCTGGATTTGGCTACTATCCTTGGTAAAGAATGCGAGCAATTTATTTCCAAGAGTGGGTGGCAGGACTCCACGTTAGAAGGAAATGCCCCTCCTTGGGAAAATATCACCATTGGCGTGAAAGGTGTGCAAACCTGCGTGCATGTGGGTTGGCAGAAACCAAGACTACAAAAGATGAGTGATCAAGTTGTCACCGTGAGACAAGGAGAAGCTTTTATCTTTTGGCCCACGGAGGAGCCACGGAGGTTTCTCAAGCAGGTCGAGTACAACATGAGGGCGGAAGGGGTGAAAGGACCCTTTTCATAGGATTTATTTCACATACTCTAGTAATTTGCTCTGTCGTATCTTCCCCATGATCCTTAAAACGTCCTATAAAAGTTCTTGATTTGTAGTTCCTTTGGAGGGGGGGCGGTTCAAGGACAAGTCCCACATTTGTATGGTATGAAGCCAAGGGTGGAAAACAAACATTCCCACCCGCATCTGATAGGAACAGAGAACATTTAAGAGCTTTGGAATTCTAAAACCCATGGCCTGGGTGTTGGCATCAATCTTATCTAAATTTTAAGGTACCAGGAAACTGCAACATTGAGTTCAACCTATGATCTCCGTTTATCTTAACTTTTCACGCCCCAGGTGTAGCCTCCCTACCGACAGCAGTGTTACACCCTTTGCACAAAAAGACACCGATTGTTGAGTGTGTTCATCGGCCATGTGTTAACAGGAATGATTTTATTTTTAGGTCATGTTACCATAAAAAGACCATTTGCCTTCAGGTAATAATGGTCAGGAAAGGAAAGGAAGTTAGCAGTGAATCTGCTTTGCACTTCCATTCATCCTTAAGTGGGGAGGTGCTGCAAAGCGCAAGTTTCTGGCTTTTTCATATTCGTAAATGAACCCACTCCCTAGTTCACAGTAGCCTACAGTACCAATTCCAGCTCATGTGACAATGGAATCCGACAAGTCCAGATTCTGTAGGGCAGGCCTAGAGGCCTAGGGGAGAGATGATGCTGCAGTTCAAGTCTGAAGACAGTCTCCTGGAGAATTTCCTCTTCTTTGGGGGAGAAAAGTCTTTTTGTTAAGGCCTTCAACTGATTGGACGAAGCCCACCCACATTATGGAAGGTAATTAACATTACTTGCAGTTTACTGATTTAAATGCTAATCTCATCAGAAAAATAATGTCAAATAAACAGAATAATACCTGACCAGTGATCCAGGTGTTGTGGCCTACCAAGTTGACACATAAAATTAACCATTACACCAGTGCACCATTACACCAAAAGCTCTATCCCTGGGCCCCAACACATCACAACCCTCTCACCGCCCCAAGTGCACCCAGAAAGTAACCATTATTTTAATGGAATAATCGTCATTTTTGTGTTCTCAAAGACAATTTTATCAGCCAAACCTGCATCCCTAGACATGGCAACTTATTCTTGCCTATTTGTTTTAATTTATTATTCCTTGCTTTGTTTTTTAATATTTATTTATTTTGAGAGAGCATGTGAGAGAGCAGGTAAGGGGCAGAAAGAGAATCCCACGCAGGCTCCGCACTGTTAGCACAGAGCCCAATGACGGGCTTGATCCCACGAACCCTGAGATCATGACTTGAGCCAAAAATCAAGAGTCAGATACTTAACTGACTGAGCCACTCAGGTGCCCCTAGTATTCCTTCAAACTCTCCTCTAATTCATAGAGCCCACACCATGCCTCTCTTCACCTATAAAGAACTTTGTTAAAGAACTCAGGCCTTCGGATGTGAAGAACTGCTTCTATTTTCATTATGGTTAATTGGATTATGCATTACATTCTGAATTTTTCTCAGAAGCTTTATATAAGCCCCTATCACGATTTCTGCCAGGTCAGGTACGTAGATGGGCTACAATGCACAGAGCCACACACCTGTGTCTATCATGTCCAGGAATCCTCGAAGTGGCTCGTAGGGGTCTCCACAAGGCTATCGAGAGAGCTATGTCTGGATGTGCAAGGCATGGCACAGAGGCAGGGGCAGAGTAGCGCTTCCTTTAGCACTGGTCTCATTGGGCTTCTGAAGCACACACTCCCAAAGCTCAAGCACTTTTAATGATAATAGGAATGCAAAAGGAATGGGTGGGTGATATGGGAAGGTACAGAAAAGCAAATTGAAGGATAAGTGCAACAATACTGCAGAGACATGGGGAAAAGACAAGTTTACTGAAGTAGAACATACAGGAAAGTCCACAAACCATGAGTGTATGGCTGGATAAATCTTCACGAACTGAACATGAGGCTGTGTAGTCAGCATCTCATCAAGACACAAGAGTCTCCTTCTTGCCTTCTTCCAATGATCACCTCCCCTAAAACAGGGCTTCTAATATTACAGTTTTTCCTGTTTCTGTACTTTGGATAAATTAGATCATAGAATATATAGTCTTTTGGGGATGGCTTCTTTCACTCATGATTATACTTGGGCCATTTATCTATGTTTCTGCCTAGAGCTGTAAATCACTGATTTGGCATTGTCATATTTGATTATGTGAGAATTTGGATAATTCCAGTTTGGGGCTTATGTGGATAGCACTGCTATAAACTTTCCTGAGAATGCCTTCTGGGAGCACATGCATGCGTTTCTGTTGGGTACGTAATGATGAATGAATTTGCAAGTATACGCTCACGTCTAGTTTTAACAGCGCCAAAGAGTTTTCCCACTTGATATTCCTATTGGGCAGCTGATTGAAGTTTCCTGTTGCTCCATAGTCTCTTCAATACATGGTAGTTTCTGTCTTTTTGTTTTAGGTATTCTGGTAGCTATGTAGTATTATCACTTCTAGGTTTAATTTGCATTTTTCTGGTGACTAAGGAGTTCAGGAAGCTTTTCATAGGTTTATTAGCCAGTGGGATAGCTACCTTCTTTTACAAAGAGTCTGTTCAAGTCTTTTGCTCATTTTTCGGTTGGGTTGTCTTTTTCTCACTGATTTGCAGAAGTTATTCCTATATTTTGGATAGGAGTCATTTGCCACATATACATGTGATATATCTTCTCTCCTTTGGGTTGTTTCATGTAAAGCTTTAATTCAAGATGGACTGGAGCATTTTGAAGCCTGAATGTAACACTGTCCTGTTTATTCTTTGTTTTTTTAAGTTTATTTGAGAGAGAGAGAGAGAGAGAGAGAGAGAGAGAGAGAGAGAGGTGGGGTGAGGGGCAGAAAAAGAGAGAATCCCAAGCAGGCCCTGGCTGTCAGCACAGAGCCCCACACAGGGCTTGATCTCAGGTACCATTAAATCATGACCTGAGCTGAAACCTAGAGAACCAGGTATTTAACTGAGCCACCCACGCACCTCACTGTCCTTACTGTAATGGGAAGTAAGAAGTTGAAGAATCTCTCAGCAAGAGACAGAAGAGGGAGATATAACAGAATAGGTCCGAGGACAGCAACGGGAACAAAGGAAACTATTTACTTTTTGTACCACCCTCAGCTTCAACTAACACACATGCGTGCCTTCATCAAGCTTCTCAGCAACACACAACCACCCTCATTTCCCAGACAACAGAACCAAAAGTCAGGGGTCCCTCCACTGCACCTACAAATGTACCCCAGGTATAGCATGGGTCACTTCTCCAAACTAGCCAACCTGGGAAACTGCCAGATCTTGAACCCAAGCCACCTGTCACCAAAGCCCAGTGCTGCCACCACAACATCACCACAACATTTAACTACCCTGGCTGGCTTCTGATGTGGCTGTAAAAAAAAAAAAAAAAAAAAAAAAAAAAAAAAAAGTAATGCCTTGGCTCACTCCATTGGAAAATTGTGAGTACTTAGGCTAATTTATGACTTTGCTATGCCAGTGAGGAAAAGCATTATTTCCCCACGGTATCTCCAGAGAGACAGCTGTCCAGTGATCTTCATGTGACCTTCTTAGCAACTAGCTCTCTACGAGGGTTTTGATAAATGCTTCCTGGAAGTACAGACAAATAAAGGAATGAGTGAATGCCTGCGTGTAAAGAGAAAACCTGCATTTTAATGCCGGCTTTCTGCAAAAGATACAAGTGATGAACTAGGCTTCTCAGCGTCCTCAGGTGTTGTGAAAATAATTCAGGTTTCGGATGTCCAGGAAGACGATATCAGGTGAATTATTTTAAGCCGTCACTTCTGAAACGAACCTCTGCACTGACAAAAATAGGCCAGCGAAACAGCTGCAGCAATAAAATGCGCTCCGGGTACTGGCAAGTGTGGCGCCAGCGAAACAGAGCAGGAAATTTCAAGAGCTGGGAGGAGAGACAGCAGGAAGCTCGCTTCAGTTCTCTTGACTTCAGCAAAGGGAGGAAAAGAAACCATGGGCGAAAGGGGCCTTGCAAGGGGCAGATACACCTAATTTGGCCCATCCGAACCAACGTCACATGCGTCTATTTTGATGTCTAAGCACTAGCGCTCTTCTTTAGGGCAATTTCAGAACCGGCACCCCAGGGCATCGAGAGCTAATAATATAAGCGCAGCCAGCGCCGCTGGGCCGGAAGTACCCAAGTCCTGGCCTTCTAGACAAAATGGCTGCCGCAGGGGAAACAGCGATTTGGATAGCCAGGGAGGCCCTAACAAATTTGAGAAGACGGAGTGCCAGGGTGGCTGAGTCAGTAGAGAGCCCTACTCTTGATTTTGGCTCAGGTTGCGATCCTAGGGTCATGGGATCGAGCCCCACGTCGGGTTCCATGCTGAGCACAGAGCCTGCTTGAGATTCTCTCTCTCCCTCTCTCTCTGCCCCTCTTCCTTCCCCCCCACCCCCAAATAATTTTTTTGGAAGATCCTTGGGGTGGAATATCAGGGCACTCTGATTTCATCTCCGTTTTTGATGACTCCATTTACATGTTCCGTCAACTCAAAGCAGTCATTCACTTACTGCATATCCCAGCTTGCCAGTCACAAAATGAGGATGACAATTCCTTCCCTTTATTACTTTATAAATCAAGTAGTTCCCTAATGCTCGTAATAGTCTATAGGCCACAAGTCTCTTTCCTAGCAGAGTTCCAAACTTCAAAAAGCTGAGAGGTAAAGTTGTTTAAGTCATTTTGGCAGCTAAACTTCACCTGACGTAAACAGGTTTGGTAGTACAAGCTGAACTGAGCTAATTTGACGCTTTTTATTTATTTAGTCCCATTGGTTGCATATTCCTAAGTTTCACTGCAGACATGCCAATGGGATTAAGAATGTTGCTAAAGACCCTTTTAGGACTGTTATCAAGTATATGCAATATATGCGGTTTCAATTTGCCAAAAAGCCCAAACAATTTCACTTTTAAAGTATATCTGGACAATGGAACTATGGGCTTGCATTACAACAAAGACCATGATATATAAAATATAAGCAAATGCCCAAATTTCTTTTAGCCATGGTCCAAACTGCTTAGCCTTCAATTTAAATGTTTCCTGAATAGGCATAAACCTACGTCTTATTCTCAAACAGGTCACTGGTCGGGTCATTTTATCCATTAAGAACAGACACAGTACCCAAGGCTTATGACCTTTCTAAGGGCCTGCCCAACTGAGAACTGAAAAACAAAGCTATTGTTCCCAAAATACGAAAACAAAATTATAAAACAAAATCTACAAAACGTAGCCCACAAAGATCTATAAAACTTAAAATGAGTTCATTCGTCAGTGGTTAAATTTAGTATTCTAAAATATCATAGCATTTGAAAAGAAATGTATAGATTCAGTTTTTCTCGTTTTGCAAGAATGCTCATGTATGCAAAATAATTGTCAAGAAATGATAGCCTCTCATAACTTCTAGTTGTTCTTGTAGTCAAATGATTACATTACAAAGGCAAAGTAATAAAAATTCTTCTAAACGTTTATAGAAAAATAGGTTTAGTAGGAGATGCAAATGCAATTTAATATGTTTTATATAAATTAGAACATAGGATGCTTTTACTGTTCAGCTTTGCCATGGAAAGAATGCCAACTCTGCCAATAAACACTTTAAGGACGATATTAAATACTGGGATTGAGGGTTTCTAGGTATCCCAGAGCATCACCTAAGTTTCTTTTACGTTTCCTTAACAGCTTAGAGTTTCCTGGTCCCTTTTCAGTTACAAAGATAAACATCGCTGATCCAACATTACTAGTCTGGAGACCCACTCTGAGAACTAGCTAGACCTAATGCAACCTTCGTACTAAACGTCCACTTAGCTTGACCTTTTGATCAAAAGAATTCATCTTCACCTGGATTAATAAGTTTATTCCAACCCAACTTCAAATGGTGACAAATAAACGCTGGTCTAAATCTCAGGCTGTCGACATAAAAGCATTATTTCCACAGGCATGAGCGGTTGATCAGATCACAATCCTTAAGCACAGAAATACAATTCTATCGCCACATTGTGGAAATGACTTACCTATCATTGTGGCGTGCCTGATATAGGAAACTGAAATTCTAGGGATTCTTTTGCTTTATCATTTAATACTGTTCTATCACTTACTACTTACAATAAGACCCTGTGGGTTAGCTACAGTATTTTTCTCCATTTTACACATAAGGAAAAAGAGCACAGAGATTCAGTGACATTCCCAAGATCAAGGTAGAGACATAGCTGGGATGTGTATCTAGCTCTGTGTGTCTCCAGAGTCCAAGCTCTTACCATTACTATGGCAGGAATGCCCAAGCTGTCCTATCCAAAGAATAAGCCCCATCAGTCTCCTCATTTTTCCCTTGCCTCCTTGTGAAAGATTACATATGCACACACACACGCGCGCGCACACAGCATATAAAAGATGAAGATATCTTTGTCTTATAAAGCTGTATCCCACTACGGAACTGAAGACTTTTTAGACGAATAGTATCATTCTGAGGTCAAATCCTCTATCTTATTTCCCACATTCCAAAGAGGCGTACTTGGAGATTCTGTGGCTGTAAGAAAGACAAATAGTTTTATCAAGCTGCACTACAGTGATACAGGAGAGCCTGAAGCACAAGACAGCAGCCAAGCCAATGAAACCATTGTTGCTTCTCCAGCCAGCAATCAGCAACCCAAGAAGAAAGGCACTAAGTCTATCTCCACTGAACCACAAATTGCTAAGAACCACTACGTGGCTTTTATTGTCTTTATTTCTAGATTTCCCCCTGCTTGAAGTTATTAGCACAGAGGGCTTCTCTACCTCAGGCATTCACATATACTGTGCTAATGGGCATTTACACTGATAAGTAGATTCATAGCTAATTAACACCTCTGGTTTCCCCAACTTCTTCCATTTTCTACAGTCCCCAAAAACAACAAGATGTCTCCCCATTAATCCACTGAAGACCCCCATAGGCCCTAAGACTACAGATTATCTTAAAGAGCACCACTGATGTAGCCATGCTTCCCTTAAGGCGGAAGTGAAGAAGTCACCTACTCTGGGTGACAGCATGTCATGGCCACCATCAAGGTGTTAACATGAGATGACCCCAGCAATCTCTTGTTCAGCTCATGATTTCTTCCCACAGCCAAACATTTATTCATTACCTATTTACTCTCGAGTGGCCTCTAATACCTACTAATGCTCCAATAATAGCCCATTCGCTGCTGATCCAGTACAGGGGCTTTTAAATCTCCATTTATGATTAAATGAACAAAAATAATATAGAAAGGGTATGAGAGCCTGTTTCCAAGCCTCATTTGTAAAATGCATTTATTTTGAGAGAGCGCGTGCGCATAAGCACACGCATGTGTGAATCGAGGGAGGGGCAGAGAGGAGAAAGATTATCCCAAGCAGGCTCTGCATTGTTGGCACTGAGCCTAACTCCAGGTTAGATCTCACAAAGCATGGGATCATGATCTGAGCCAAAATCAAGACTCAGACAGTTAACCGACTGAGCCACCCAGACACCCCATATAAGCTTCATTTTTTATTTCAATATTAATGATACATTTTAATAATTTTACATAAATCCCACTATTTACTATAACACAAGACTCCTGAAGAAACCTGAGCTTACTCCTTAAACAAAGTCATTAAATATTTGGCTGCTAAGATAACACAGCTCTATCGATGACTTCTCTCTTCTGTCAACAACTATCTTCAAAGAACTCAAAGGTGCTTTAGTCTAAGTGGGTTCTTTTGACTGGATAAATGCATTTATATTGAAGTGAGCAAAGACTATCTTAACAGAGGTTATTATGTTCCACAGAATGTTTGTAAGTCAAAATATTGAATGCCTTCAAAACTACACGTGAAAATGCCAGAAAGGCATCACATTAGATAGCAATACATATTTCTCAGTACATTCAACAGCTTTTTTCCTCCAAACGTGAAACAGATTTGTCTTTTAGTATCCAATGATGGGTGGTTTATATTTGTGAGTCCTATTATACAAAAATTCTGAATTTTTGAGCAGTGAAATCATATATAGGGCAGCACAGTGGTCACTTCATGAGGGATTTCTGGTAACTGAGCCATTTTGCATAACAGGAGATACAGCAACTAATCTCACCACGGCTTATGCTTATTAAAGAGAAAGTCAAGTGTAATTACTGCAACTATTTAAGTTGTTTTCTTTCCCCTTCCTCTATTTTCTCCCAGCTTTTTTTTTTTTTCTGATAGCAGTCACTGGAATTGCTCATTTTAGAGTTGAAATGAAACTATGTGAATAAATGCCTGTCATGTAACAGTCTCAGTCTCTCTCTCTCTCTCTCTCTCTCTCTCTCTCTCTCTCTATTCCTTAGCAAAATACCCCCAGGTCCATCCATTTTATGGCAAATGGTAGGATTTCATTCTTGTTTACTGTTGAGTAATATTCCACTACATATATATACACCACATTTTCTTTATCCACTGACAGACACTTGGGCTGGTTCCATGTCTTGGCTATCGTCAAAAATGCGACAATGAACACGGGTGTGCAGATCTCTTTTCAGGATACTGATTTCATTTATTTTGGATAAATACCCAAAAGTGGAATCCTAGATCACATGGTATTTGTATTTTTAAGTTTCTGAAGAACCTACATACTCTTTTCTACAGTGGCTGCACCAATATACATTGCCACCACCAGTGCACGAGGGTCCCTTTTTTCAGTGCCACCTCTTAGAGCAAACATAAATTTCAGTAACACCAGAAGTAATCAGAAAGACAGAAATTAATTCTATAAACTAAACATAAATGGCACCGGAGCAAACACAACAGCTGTGATTGAGCAGGCCTCCCCCACCCCTGAAAGTCTGTGTGTAGCAATGAACTCCAGATGTTCCTGGGGAAAACCAGCTCAGGCTCAAGCCACACTGCAACCGGTGAGACAGAGAAGCAAAGTTAAGAGTAGATAGTAAAACTAAGCAAGATGTGGAGCTCAGCCCAGGAGATCCACAAAGTTCAAGTTCAGGCTTGTTTTGGGAAGCACAGTAATTAGCAAGAGGGGTCGGGGGCAGAAAGAAGGTACAGTTGAGCCAGCCCACATGTCAGAGAGAAGGTCCAGGTGACTGCTGAGAACACGGAATGCAACTAAAGTACATCTTGGTTCCCGGACAGGTGTTCATAAAGGACTAGATTCAATTCCTTGGACTGAGGTGAGAGCTCTGCCAAGAGTTAGCTAGGCGAGGAGGCCTAAGAGTCAGAAGAGGAAAGGGTTACGATCATTCACTCAGAAACACAAGCACATCTGTGTTGGACTTCCGGCTCTGTTACTCATTAGTAATAGTAAGTACTTATTAGGTGGGCACAGTAGCAGGTAAGCCGGTGTTCCAACCCACAGGGAGGGTTTAGAGAGTAAGTTAACTGTGCAGACTACAGCAGAGGGTTTAGTGCAGGAATGCAGGCCTGGACTTGGTCACATGGGGAGCCAGTGAAGGGTGGGAGTGGGAGTGGTAGGCCCAGGGCCGGCTTCATAGTTGTGCCATCTTTGCTGCCACACACAGGGTGTGTGCTTCGTTTCTAAGCATAGGGTCCCACGCTTGGTTTGATGCTTTGCTGTCACAATCTTGACGCTCGCAGTAATTTTTTACTTTTTGCACCAGACCCCACAAATTATGTAGCTGGTCCTGGGTAGGCCGTTCAGGGCACGAAAGACCTTTCAGACACCAAAGATCTTGCAAGCAACCACAGAGGTTGAGATAAGGCTTCACTGACTACGACTGGCTTCAACTTGCATGGCAAGACCCAGGATCCAACTCTAGGGGATGGAAAAAGCCAAGAGCAGAACAAACTAGACATGGGAGCAGGGATGCTATGAATAATTACCCCAAGACAACACAAGGGATCACCTGTGATGCTCCTGGTCAAATGGGGAGAAAGGGTCACCCTCCGAATAAGCCATTCTAGCAAAGTGTTCTGAAGTTATACCTACAGGGCCAAGTTGGCGATAAATACAGAAGCTACTATCACGACCACAAAGCACTGTGTTCATAGAAAATTCAGATCTAATTTTGGAGGTGGGGGTGGGGAAAGGGTAGTTATGATCTTATCTTTCAAAGGATGGTCAAAACAGAATCAAATTTTACGTAGCCAAAGCTTATGTTTGAAAAGCTGCCCATATGGTGATAATCGTTGCAGCTGGGTAGATGAGTACATGAAGTTCAGTACATGCGTTCATGAAGTACCATTCTCTCTACTGTCATGCCTGTTTAGAAATTTCATAAGAACCATTTTTAAAAGTAAAAAGAAAGAAAACTAATTTAGATTTTTCTGTTGATATTACATTGAATAACTATTTCTTAAGTCCCCTAATAAATTATTTTGTTAACAACTTGCTCTAAAATTACTTTGAAAAATAAACAGGAAAACAACTTGATTTGAGAATGATTTTTGTGTCAAGTGTTCTCAAATTACCCAAGTAAATAAACAGTGCTGGTGCCAGAATTTCTATATTGAGGGATTTAGGGATATAAAACTAATTGGGGAAAAAAAAGATCAGAAATTCTGTCTTGAGGCTCTGTTTACATAGAAATCGCATTATTTTTATTTAGATTTCAAGTTGATTTTGAATAGCCTGGGATGGATGTGATGAAGCTTATGGGAAATTAAAGCTCTTGTATTAGTCACAAGAGGTTAGACGGTACTACAGATCCAAATTAACTCCAAATCTCAGTGGCTTAGGAACAACTAAGGCTTGTTTCTGGCTTGTGCTGCTGCCTGTCAAGAATTAACAAGGATCTCTGCTCCCCGCGTTCACCCAAGGGATCCAAGCCAGTGGAGACTCTGCTATCCAGTAACTGTGTGTGGAACACATGGCTTCCTCTATCCCTGGGTCAGGCAGTAGAGACTAGAGAATCACACATCGCCTCCACTACCAATTCACTGGCTGAAAGTTGTGATAGGGCAACATCTGACTGCAGGGGGGATCAAATGGAACGTTCTGTTAGGATTATTGTCACAAGATCCCAAGCACTGCTTTGGACACGGCAAGAAGAGTACAGCTCATGATTTCTGGGGTCTTCAATCCTAGAATCTGAGCTACACACTCCATGAGAATGAAAATGTCATTGGTATGTCTGGAAATATTTGTTCAACAAATTAATAATGAAAAGAAGATTACAGGGTGAAATTTCTAACTTTTTCAAATACTAAATAGTACTCATTTTCATTTAAGAGGCATGATTAATTCAAATGAATATTAACAATTCATTCAAACCAGTCTAGCTGACCTTTTAACTGCCAATACTTTCCTAGCCATTGCTGTGGATAATAGTAATGTTTATTTTAAGATGAATGATTGTTTTAGTTATCTATTCCTGTGCAACAAACTACCACCTAGGCTCAGTCGGGTGGTTTCACTTGGGGTCTATTGTCCAATTACAGTTAAATGGCGGCTAGGGTTAGAATCATCTGAAGGCATCTTTTCTCTTGGGTCCAATACCTCTTCTGGGATGGCTGAAACAGCTGGGAACTGGCTGGGCATCTCTTTGCACAGCCTCTCCACAACACTAGCTTGGGCTTCCGTGTAGCATGGCATTCTCAGGACAGTTGGGCTTCTATCAAGCAGATAGCTTCTCCTAGCATAAGCATTTGTTCAGAGCACGAGGCCAAAGTGGCAAGGCTTCTTAGCACCTACACGTGGAAGTTCACAGTGTCACCTCATTGCACTCCATTGAGTCACAGGACCAGCTAAGCTCCAAAGAAAGGAAAGAACCCAAAGGTGTGAGTAGTAGAAGTGCTTCAGTGGGGTGCCATCTTTGGTGACAAGCTACCATTAATCAGCTATTTCATTTAATCAGATCCTAATTTCCTACATTCTAAATATTTTCAAATGCGCATCCACATTTCTAAGGGTTTATGTTATGTCAGGTTTGCATTTCCATTTTTTCCTTATCTGCAAAAAAAAAAAAAAAAAACCAAAAAACAAAAAAAACAAAAAACCTGTAGGGGCACCTGGGTGGCTCAGTTGGTTCAGCGTCCGACTTCGGCTCAGGTCCTAATCTCTTGGTTTGTGAGTTCCAGCCCTGTGTCGGGCTCTGTGCTGACCGCTCAGAGCCTGGAGCCTGCTTCAGATTCTGTGTCTCCTATCTCTTAGCCCCTCTCCTGCTCGTGCGCTCTCTCAATAAACGTTAAAAAAATTTTTTTTTAATTGTAAATAGGACATGACAGTTTGCAAAGGCATAAGAATTGGTATCACAAATCTGCCCTGATCTCTAGATTTATAATGCTAGGATGTCAACTGGATGTCAACTCCAGTTAAGAATGTTGCCACTTTGCTATTCTGGTCCAATTCTCAAATACGAGAGTGCTAGCATTGGGAGGAATATAACAATCGGGGAGGATAGTGCAGGTCTTCCAGTTTACATGTACAATCATATAAAGTGCGTGTGTGTGCACGTGTGAGTGTGTGCAAGAGTGCGTGCTGTCTAGAACAGGTGGCCTGGCACTAGAACCCAGGCCAGGAAGTTCCCTACTTAACAGAAGTTATTCACAGAACATAAACACCAGATTAGAGAAGCTTACTTCATAACCCTAACCTTTACCAAGGAAGACAAAAACAAGGCTGCTCCATAATTATATCCAAGCAGAGAGAAAAACAAGACCACTCTTCAAATCACTAAAGTGACCAAGCATCTCCTTCACCCAGGTAATATCAATGACTTCTGCTTCTTTGTCACTTACTATTTTACCGTTGTTCCACTGATCCCACCACTTTCTAGATAAAATTATCAAGATACCCAATCAGACTTACCCCCGCTTCCTAATAGTACTCAATCCAGAACAAACCTCACTTCCTCGTGCCTCACCAAAATCATCTTTCCCAAGTCTAATTCCATAATAAATCCCACCCAACAATACTCTCTTACTCAGATTTCCCTCATTTTGCTTGCTATCCTGTCTCATTTGGAGCAGCAAACAACAACAAGCAACAACTCTAAATCTGTTTTCACACATGTGTGTTCCTGGTAGTCTTTGGGTAATGAGTATTATATAGTAATAATAACTTCATGTAACATATGAAAAGCTATTTCAACTGACAAGTTCAACAAATGCACACACAAAGGGGGTCAGTTTCACTTGGAATTCTGAACTACCATCAACTGGAAGTTTACATTTGTCCCCATTGACTGTGGAGCACAAGGCACCCATACATATACCCATGTTCCCAACACTGGTGTTTCATACTGAAATCTCACGGCCGCCATAGTAATCTCAAATGCCTAACACAGAGAACATAAAGGAACAACATCAGATTGATCAATGATTCAAAGTGTAGACTCTCCTGGCCTCTGAGAGCCCATACTTCTCCTACCACAATGCTTGTTGTTATCAGAACTAATAGAGATGAGGTGAAATGTGTTTACCTCAATCATTTCACAATTATCAGCTTTGATGTGAACCTCAGTGAAAGAGAGGGTAGAAACTGATGATTTGGAGAAAAGACAAAAAAAAATCTATGGATTTGAGGTCCCTCTTTCCCCATTCTATCCATGCTGTTATTTCATAGAATTCATTGCATTCGTCCAACAAATACTTCCTGAGCTCCTACCACATGCTGAGTACACAGATTTTCATATCCAAGTATGAAAAATTACTAAAGACAATCCAGAAATGATACTCACTCTAGCCTTTCACCAATGGGCTGAACCCACCTGCTCTTTAGCATGCAAACAGCGATGTGATCTCTCCTCCCTCCTTGAACACCAATCTGTCCAGATAACCAAAACTTCTACTGTCAACCTTGCATTCTGCCAGGTCTATCTGCTGCTGGAAAATAACAATGCTGGAAAACCGGGTTGAATTCTTTTGAGTAAACTGTCACTCCTTAACGTACCGTATCTTTCCCGAAAATTCATTAGTCTTCCTTTTAAGGAGATGAGTTTTAATGTTCTTCCTATCAAGGGCTACTCTAAACACCGAGTTTACAAAGTTACAAAGTTTAAAGGGCTAGGAAGACATCAATCAATCGATTGATAATTGCTGACCAAAACTTTACACTGAGTTTTTAAGGCCTGGTGCTTGGATTGGTACCAATTAGCCAAAAGAAAAACTCTCCATTTCTACATCATAGGAAGATAGCGACTTCATATTTATAAGGAATGTGCTAAATAAGAGATAGAACATGTGATGGGAAATAAGAAACTTCTCAAAAGAGAAGTACACAATATGTGTAAAAAAATTGTAATTTCAGTTCATCACCTGTGCTTTGGATTTGAAGACAGCAGTCCGCCAGTCACCATTCTTCTATATGTCACTTATTCAAAATTCAATTCATAATGACTTATTTCATAGATACTTGTATGCATATAAAACTTTATGTGCATTACATATAAACTGCAAAGCATGGGAAAAGATATTTTTACAAAGAGGTTCTCAAAGTATTCCAAGTAAAACACCAAACTGGTGCATCTTAAATAAATGGCATGTTTTTAAATAAAATGTATTAATGAATATATAAGATCTGTGTTTTGAAAGTTGTCTGTTTTCAAATAGACTGATCTATACTTGAGTGGATATAAGTACTTGTTTCAACGAAGAAAGTTAACTGCGCAAAAACAACTTCAGAGTAGAGATACCTAGAGGCCAAAAAGTTGTGTTTTGGTCAGTACAAAACAGAACTACAAGTGAAAATGGGTTCAGTGGCTTTAAATTAGTCTAAAAACTTTAAGGAGACAGTATTGCCCAATGGTTAAAAGACTAGCGTGCAGCCACTCTGGAAAATAGGAGGGAGGTTCCTCAAAAAGTTAAAAATAGAGGACTACCCTACAATCCAGCAATTATACTACTAGGTATTTACCCAAAGAATACAAAAATACAGATTCAAAGGGACACGTGCACCCCAATATTTATAACAGCATTATCTAAAATAGCCAAATTATAGAAACAGCCCAAATGTCCATCAGCTGATGAATGGATAAAGAAGATGTGGTATATAAAAACAATGGAATAGTACTCAGCCATAAAAAAAGATCAATGTTGTCATTTGCAACGACATGGATGGAGCTATAGAGTACTTTACTAAATGAAATATGTCAGAGAAAGACCAATGCCATATGATTTCATTCATATGTGGAATTCAAGAAACAAAGCAAACAAGCATAGGGGAAAAGAGAAAGATGGGGGGGGGGGGGCGCAAATCAAGAAACAGACTCTCAACTATAGAGAGCACACCAATGGTTACCAAAGGGGAGGTGGGTGGAGTGATAGGTGAAATAGGTGATGGGGATTAAGGAGTGCACTTGTGAGCACAGGATGTTGTATGGAAGTGTTGAATCACTAAATTTTACACCTAAAACTAATACAATACCACATGTTAACTAACTGGAATTTAAATAAAAGCTTTTAAAAAATAATAAATCTAATTGAGTAGACAAAAAAGAAAAAAATACTAGGGTGCTAGAATCGAACAGAACCAACCCTGTGTGTCACTGGACAAGTTAATTAAATGTTCAGGTTGTCAACTCCCTCGACTATAAAGTATCACCTCCTATCATAGAGATAGATAGTGAGAGGACTAAATGAGATAATGTATGACAAGAAATTAGCAGACACCACACACGAAACATTCAATAAAGGTGAAGTATGAGGATAATGATTAAGAAGGAATGGTGAAGATATTGATTCTCAACTAAGCCCCTATCTACCTGTGTACCGATTCATTACTGTATTTGTGTCTGAGGTTTGCCAACAGTGTTCTGAAGACAAATTGAAAAAGATCCACTTTTCCTAGTGAATATAAATCCATGACAGTTTCTTTTCTAAAATGTTCTGCTGATGCTGAAAATAGAGGAAGACACAAAGCTAGAAGCCAGGATCAGAAGACAGGATCAAGTTACAGTTGTCCTTTCTCCCTCAAGCTGAGAATTTGTGTATGTACGTTCAAGGACTGAAGCCAATAAGCCTATTATATTGCAAACACAAAAGACAAAGGTTTTGGTAATAAACACAAATTTAGAAGGGAAGGATTAGCGCATGAGTGACAAAGAAGAGGAATAATTATTCTGTGTGGGATAGGGGTATAAAAGGATTACCACCCACTAGGCCAGCTCAAGAGAATAAATCTCAAGAGTTTTCAGCAGCTACAAGTCTGGTGAGCCCGTAAATATCCACCTAATAGTTCTGAAATTAAAACCCACTGTTACAGGACCATAGAAAAAAGTGCATCATACCATGGTAGGTGTATCTGTCAGAAAACAGAAAGAAAAAAAAAATGTTGGGAAAATGGAGCCCATACCAGACCACCGAAGAGAAGGAATTTCATATAGGGAACTAGTCATAAGACTACTGGGAAAGCAAAAAAAAAGAAAAAAAAAAAAAAAAAAAGGCAGGGAAGAATGCGGGACACTGCCACCTCCCTTGAAGCTGAGGGAACCAGTGGGATGGTGCACAGAGGCCAGAAGCCAGGGCTGCCTCACTGTAGCTGGATCCACACAGAGGCTCAGAACATGGAGATATACTGTCCAAAGCAACAGCAAGGGGGGAAATATGTCCTGGTTTTTCCCTTCCTATCTCTTTCCAACTTGTGAACAATGACTCCAATTGCGAAAACCTACTCAGTTAAGAAGGAAGCCTGGGAGGGGCGCCTGGGTGGCTCAGTCGGTTAAGCCTCCGACTTCAGCTCAGGTCACGATCTCACGGTCCGTGGGTTCGAGCCCCGCGTCGGGCTCTGGGCTGATGGCTCAGAGCCTGGAGCCTGCTTCCAATTCTGTGTCTCCCTCTCTCTCTGCCCCTCCCCCGTTCATGCTCTGTCTCTCTCTGTCTCAAAAATAAACGTTAAAAAAAAGAAAAAAAGAAGGAAGCCTGGGAAAGCAGATGTCAAGAGATGGACGTGGAGTAGATCTGAAAGAAAACAAATGACCGGCACAATAGGCAAACATCAAGGAAACTTACCAAATAGATAAAAGGCACCACTCCTTTCGGTTAGGGTCAAAGGGGATCCTCAGTACAAAAGAGATGTCACCCTTATTAGTTTTCATCAGGCTACCATTTGGAAATGCCATCGAATAAAGCCCCCCAGTCAAAATGGCAGTGTTAAGATTAAAAATCTGCCAATGTCACCACATTTGCTTCAACATGTGAGAAGGTAAAAATGAAAGCCCTTTTTGGTAGCTCTTCCACTCTTGGATTATACATACAGGTAAGAATTCAAAGAACACATTGGGAAATCTGTACAGGATAGCTACCATTTTAATTTGGCTGGGTATCACAAAGTACACAACAACCATCTAATCATTCCCAAAGTTCATTTAAAAAGATCACTGTAATATTGGAGAAACAAAAGGGTCTATTCTAAGAATTAAGAACTGTCCCAATACGACCCTTTCCACTTTTCTCGTTTCCTTGCAGCATGCGAAAGGTTTGCAGGGACAGCAGAGTCACAGATTCACTCTTGACAATCTCACAGGTACGTTCTCAGAAGAACCGTGTTGGCTTATAAAACGGAGTCCATTCTAGGGGGGAAAAAACCATAGAATGGTAGGCCACCTGAAATCGTTTAACCTTGGACAATATATTCTGCATCTCACTTTCCTTAGACTGTCGAGACTAGATTAGAACATCTCTCCATCTTCAGGTTGAATGCAGAGAGGGGAGGAGCAACTTGCTCAACCCAGTCTCTAGAAAGTGGGAGACAGAAATCACCAACACTGATTGAAGTCCAGGGGGCATTTTCAGGAAATGGAGTAAGTAAAAGGAAACTGGATATTCAAAGCAATCTCCCAGGGGCGCCTGGATGGCTCAGTCGGTTGGGCGTCCGACTTCAGCTCAGGTCATGATCTCGCGGTCCGTGAGTTCGAGCCCCACATCGGGCTCTGTGCTGACAGCTCAGAGCCTGGAGCCTGTTTCAGATCCTGTGTCTCCCTCTCTCTCTGACCTTCCCCCATTCATGTTCTGTCTCACTCTGTCTCAAAAATGAATAAACGTTAAAAAAAAATTAAAAAAACAAACAAACAAGCAAAGCAATCTCCCTAGACTGGTACCATGGCCCCTCTTCCTGGGTCACCTTTTTTCTCAGCTCACACTCACAAAATATATCCTTCCAAAGTTACCAGAAACTACAGCATCCACACCAAGCTGATGCCAATGGAGGAAGAGAACACCTCAACTTTATTTCTACCCATCAGTCAACATAGAAATAGGCACTGTGATCAATTATTGCATAATGGAAGAACGTGTTTCTCTCATTAATTTCTTTCATTTTTTTTTTGCTAAGTTTCAATTTCTAATGGCAGAGAAAAGATAAAAGGGAGTATACAAAGAGTTCTCACGTTATGCTGATGTTAAGAGTATATTATCGCCAATAGTAAGTTTCTACAGAAGGTCAATAAAATGTGGGAGAAAATGTGAATATAAATCATTTATTATGTGCTCCTGCTATAGTCGCTGCAGCTTGCATAAGTGACCTGGAAAGTCTAAGAATTCTGTTAATTCTAATAAAGCCAAAAAACAAATGGGAGTGTATTCCTTGTTGGTCTCCTAACTAGAAGGTAACTTAAACCCAAGTCCTACTCAGCTTTAGCTTTAGAGTCTAACGTTAGTGTTCTCCCCAAGTGCTGCTTCCAGGGGAAGCCCCTGTGGTCCCAGTGTACCACCTGTAAAGACTGCTCGCCAAGCAGAAAGATCCTGTTGTGTTTATACACCGAGGCATAACCGCACTGTGCTGGCCTAACCTCCCCTAAAGAGGTTAAATAACGTTCAGTATCGTTTGCCCTAAATGGAGGTTGTTCATCACCCTGAGTAACAAAGCAAAAAAAGCGACTCTTTATAACATTAGTATATTTTCAGATATATTGGTGCATACACTCTTAGAGCTCCATGTGCCATACACATATACACGTGTATGTACATATGCAGAACCATGGGAACATACACAATTTCTGGGAACAGAAGGGAAAGAGGGATCATCTTTGGTTGAAGAAAAAAAAACAAAGGCAAAATTCATTCGTGCTGTAACTGCCCGGTAGACTTCATTAGCTATTCACGGAGGAAGGCTTCAAATGTGGAACTTCGACACTTCCCTGTCCCTGTCCCCCTCATGTAGCCCTGAACCCAGTCTTGAGGTGGAGAGAAGTAACCACTGCTGAACTCCACAGCCCTCTGCTGAGGGGCCAAGTTCAAGGTGAGAACCAGCAAGAGCCCAGGACCCTCCACATTTGCCCCGTGACCGAGTAACTGTACTCTGGAGCATACTTCAAGGAAAACGAGCACATCAAGATCCTTTGAAAGAGCATGTTACCTGATGTGGCTGCGAACTGGACCATCTGCTATAGGAAGGAACACCCGAAGACTTGCTGGCCGAGCTTCTCTGGAAAAGGGAAGGGGGGGAAAAAAAAAAGATTTCATGTTGTCACACAAACCAAATACACTTTATATTTCTCTAAACGAATTATTTATTCAGTGTCTACAGCTCCAAAGATTAACACAATCTTAGATGCTGTCTGAACCGAATCTCGGTTTCGTTTCTCTTAAAACGCATTCTCCTCAGCAAGAATAATGTAAACACTAAAGCTGAAACATCTGGATCCAACTCTCAGCGTGCGCTCATTGTTTGACCTGCCGCACATCACCCAAATGCTCGGTGTCTCAACTTTCCCTTCAGCGAGACTCAGATAATAATTCTTACGGCACGGGATTCTTGGAAGGATCCAATATGGTGACAGGTGTGAAGCAGTTCATCCAATAAGGTGCTAGACACGTATGAAGCCTTAATTCAACATGCAGGAAATCAGGCCCATTATTCTAGGTTTCCAAGTGCAACACACTGGCATACAAATATCCACATATTTGAGTCAGTTATTCTTTTTCTTCAATTTATCTATTTGGAGAAACACCGAGTGAGCACATAAGCGCACACGCACAAGCCAGGTAGGGGCAAAGAGAAGGAGAGAGAAAACCCCAAGCAGGCTCCACACCATCAGCGCTGAGCTTGACCCGGGGCTCGAACTCACCAACTGCAAGATCACGATAACCTGAGCCGAGATCAAGAATCAGACACTCAATCGGCTGAGCCACCCAGGCACCCCAGTTGTTATTATAAAGAGAACGTCACCTTGGGAAAGGCCTTACCATATCATCACTACAAGCTCCCTGAACTTGTGATATGCCACAAACTCACTGCAGATTAGCGCCCCCACAGTCATTCTTAACACCATGTTTCTTGGACTGCTTCTACCATCAAGGTTTAAACAACTACAAACCCACTTTCTCGGCAGTCCTTCCCTCTACTCCTGGCCAGTGAGACGTGAATATAATTTTGGAGGTGTGAGACGGGAGAGAATTCTGGGAAAACCTTTTGCTCTCCTGATAAAAGGGAAAAGATAAGGCTCATACCTTCACCACCACTCTTCTTTCTAAATACAGATGCACTACACGGAGCTGGAGTAACCATTCTGTGACCTCCAGGAAAAGGCCAAGAGAAGAGCAGAGATGCTAACCTGAATTAATCTTGTTCCGCACTGACCTACGGCTTCAGACTGCTACTTCTGCCTGAGCCCTCCTTGTGTAATTGACTATAATCACCTTTTCCGTCACTTGTAGAAACTCGCGGATGCTTCACGGCAGAGGCATGAAGATGTGAGAGCAACTGGTATGTTTTGAGAATGATCAATAGGCCAATATAGTCCCGCCAACTTCCGTACACCCCATCACTGCATTCCATCTGCCTTTCAGGACCCCCGTGTAATTCTGTGCTGGCCTTTGTTGTTCCTGACAGCTTTCCTGAATCTCGGCCACAGGGAGGTTGGCATGCTGGCTAAATGTTATGTTCTGCCTGCTCAATTCAACTTCCCTCTAGCGTCTGCCCATCTGAAGAGGCAGAGTTGGGAGCAGCTCTCCTGCCCCACTGAGGCTGATCGGATTGCACCCTATGGCACAGTGTGAGAAGCATTTCCGTGTTCCACTTGGATAAAGGGAAAACTATCAACGAAGTGGCCAAAAGTTAAACTAAAAGCGTAATCGCACTTCCTCAATGAGAAGCAGTAGCAATGAATTTCAAATGTATCCGACTTTACCAGCACATGACGGTGTGCCTTCTCTAATGCCGTTTTCCTAATTGTGAAATAAGGATAATTTAGATGGTCTCCGTGCTCCCTCCTTATCCAGCCCCAGATCTATTCAATTAAAGGGTTCTATACTTTCAGAGTATATAAATTACTGATTATAGATTCAATTCCTTTCAATGCCGAGGAAACATCTTCACCTCTGTTAACTAGAAAATGCTAATAATCCAGAATAGCCCTTTGCTTGAATATGTAGCAGATCTTGGCTTCCTTCATTTGTAGGAAGGGGCTGTTAGCTGATTTTCTAGTCCAACAATTTGGGCTTCAGAAGAATCTCTTCAAGTCTCTTTAAATCGTAAGATTTTGGAATTCACCATCAGACTAATCAAGACATCATAGAGTGAGAACATAATTTATCAGTTTTGAGCCACAATCTGTATTTCTAAAACTGTAACAATAATTTTCATACTGAATATCAGGAAAATAATTGTGTTTATTTTAGTTAAGATAGAACTGACATAACATTGTCTAAGTTTTAAGGTATTTGTGTTGATTCAAAACATCTATGTATTGCAATAGGATTACCATCATACTGTATAATTATTCCATAAAATATATATATTATGGATAATACATATACTTTATCCACTCATCTGCTGACGGACACTTAAGTTCTTTCTACATCTTGGCTATTGTGAAAAGTGCTTCAATAAACATGACGTGAGTGTATCTGTTTGATATCCTGCTTTCATCTTCTTTGGGTATGTACCCAGAAGTGCAAATACTGGATCATATGGTAGTTCTACTTTTAATTTTTTGAGGAACCGTCACACTGTGTTCCACAGTGGCTACACCATTCCCATCAACCGTGTGCACGAGGCTGCCCTTTTCTCCACACCCTCACCAACACTTGTGAGCTCTTCTTCAAAGTTTTGGTTTGGTTTTGTTTTTAATCAGAATAAAATTATGATTATCCAATTCAAGACATGAGCACTAACATTCGACAAATATTTCACAGAAAAGGGAGATGTGTGATGTGCAGCATCTGACCCACATCATTAAAGAACCTTGAAGGGGGAAGGACAGAAAATGGGCATTTATATGTAACAACAACCCAACGTGAAATGCAAGCTCTCCCTTCTTGGTAAGTGCCCACACTTACCTTTCTTCTAAAGGTCACACTGCACTTCGGCACCGACACAAGTGTAATTAACTGTATCATGGTAATTGTAATCTATTGTGATCCACACACTTCACATCCTTTCTGGCGCTAAGGATAAATGTAAAAGGCCAGAGAAACAACAAAATAA
Organism: Lynx canadensis; assembly: GCF_007474595.2. Classification (NCBI taxonomy): domain Eukaryota; kingdom Metazoa; phylum Chordata; class Mammalia; order Carnivora; family Felidae; genus Lynx; species Lynx canadensis. The sequence continues at coordinate 13,840,978 of NC_044311.2, forward strand.
TTGGGCAACATTAATTGCAAATTTTAAAGACAGGACCAGGTCTAGAATTGCAGCCTCGCTTCTGATGGAGGCGACTGTATTCAAAAAATCAGTCTCATAGCACAACACAAAATCTCGTTGGGTTTCCTTGATGTCCTTTTGAATTAACTAGCCACAATGTGTGGTTTGGATTTCAGCCTGGACCAAAATAAGCTCACCTGACAAACCAGAGAAGTAATTGATCCTATCTTCATTTCCCCCCTCTTGGTGCCCTTAGCAGCCAGTGGTTAATCAAAGGGCAGTACCCAGATCAGAATAATGAGGCATGCTGGTTTAAAATGCACATTCTCTGACCCCAGGAATTTACAAATCTCTGGAAGTGGGATCCAGCAATTTACATTTTTAAGAGGCTCTTCAGTGGATTCATATTTAGTCTTGGAAGCAAGGAAACATCTCCGAATACTCCCAGCACACACTTCTTTTGCTGCATGCATCCAGTGAAGAACAAGGATGATGATGACTAGAGGTATCAAGACCCAAGGATATTATTGATAGCATTTTTTTAATCTAAAAAAGATAAAATGAACTCTCCAACTCCAAAGAAATACTTCTGGAAATTGTGGGAAGGCGCCTGAGGAAAAAGAATCTGATTTTTAATCTACTGATATAGATTGAACCTTCAGCCACCACAGCCCAATTAAATGGCTGGGTAGGAGTTTCAGTTTAGACACCCAATGCCTGCCCTTGGAAAACCTCCCCTGAATATCAAGAATGGGCTACTGTCCTTCTGATATGTTTCCAGCACATCTGCGCTCGCCGCCTATCTAAAAGTCCTAGGACACTCTCTTGTAACTGCCTTCTAAATGCAGTTTCCTCTTGTAGACTGTACATTCCACAGGTTATAGGGGAAAGTGGGGAGCAAGCTGGGGATGCGTCTCATGGACTAATGTAACTAGGCACATCTGTGCTTGGGATACAGTAAGTGCTCAGTAAACACCAAATTAAATAGGTTCGGTTTGTGAGTGTGGACAGGAGACTGCTTCCGCAGGAGACAGTAGCTACAGAACTAACACTCCCAGGAACAAATGCAGCAAAAGTTGATAGAATTCCAGAGCCCCAGTGGCTACTATGATGTCTTAGAAAGGGTAACACCAGTGGCCCAGACTTCAGGGTATTCGAGTGGGGAGTACCCTGATTCGGCTTCACAGAAAATAGCAATTGTTCAAGTCAGTAGGGCAAGAAATAAGGGAAATGGCAGACACCACATCGAAGTTGAGAGTATTGGATACATGTTATCCCATATAAAATGTCTCAGGAATGCTGTGAGATAACCACCAAAGACCTAGATGATCTACAAAAGCAGAGAGAAGCTAGAATGCAAAGAAATATCGAGACAAAAATACACACCCTACTTTGCAGCTTCTCTCCCCACCCCACCCCCTGCCCCCCACCCGCCCAGGCTATGAGGCTTGTGCAAATCTAGGTTGCTTAAGAGAAAAGGAGCTCAGGAGGGCAGTGTAAAACATTAGTGATAAAAGCGTGCAGAACGCTGTGCTAAACAAAGGGGGAAAAAGGCTGTGCAGAAACCTGGAAGACAGACCAGATTCAACGGCAGTTTGTAAGTGAGGAAGGCGGCCAGATGCTGCGGGAGCCTGCCAACCGGCCAGCCACTGTACTTCATCCGCCACTGTCCTTTGCTTGGCCAGCTTCCTCCAAGTCTAATTGCCCATCAGCCTAAGACAAGGAACTTTGGGAACACGTACATTTTTCAGTAGCTGGAGTCTTTGCCGCATTAGGCCTTGAGCATATTTGAAGAACGAGAAACGAAGAAGCAATAAACAGTGTTGGAAGGTGCCAACTGGACATCTGCATTTAACATCATAGCCCAAGATTCATTGACAAATATGATCCAGGAACCAACATGGGTTATTCAGACAGACTGAACTCTGGATGACAGACATGACTTTTGGGATTTTAATTTCAGATGGAAAACCATGCTTCCAGTCCCGGTGAGATGAATCATGTAAGAGACAAGACCAAATAGCAAAGGACATAGATAGCAGTAACACTTGTAATAAGGTATGAAGAGCGGACTCAAAAACCTTCCCAGCACAAGAAACTTTGAAGAATTAATGGTAAAGGCTCTGCCTACACATACCTTAAAATAAAGAGCTACCAAAAAAAAAAAAAAAAAAAATCACAAGCGCACATACCTGGCAAGCGAAGAAAAGGAAACTGATAAAGGGTAAAGGATGGCCTTCTGGAATCTCTTTAACAATTTCATTATTGAAAGCATGTCCTCTTTATAGTTGCAGTATCTTGGGACACACATCCCCATGCCGTTCGTGTCTATGGGACACACAAACAATCTTTACCCTCCCCATCCTTTGTAAACACAATCACAGACAAATTGTCCTCATTTTAAGGAGGACATTTTAAGGAATTATTGAGGTCAGTTGACCACACCATCACAGTCAAGAAGTTCCCTCCCATTCCTAATGCTACAGAGAATCCTCACAGTTGGTTAAGGAATGGTAGCTAAAAGCTGATTTGAGGCCCCATACCCTGGCCGTAGGCTTTGCGTGTCCTAGACCAGGGGCGAGGAGCCAGAGCAGAAGCGGCTTCTTCACCAGCAGATGCTGCTTTAAATAACCAGAATATGGTCTCCAGGCTCTAAGATGGCCTTCGAAGACCCTGCTTCCTGATACTGACACCTCCACAATGACCAACAGAGTCGACTAGTAGAATATAGTAGACAAACGATATTCTTTTTGACCAATAAAATATAGTGAAATAAGGATAGGTCACTTTGTAGATTGTTATAGAAACTTGGACATGGTCGATCATTTTACTTAGATCCAAGCCATGTCATGAGAGAAACCATGCCATGAGCCACCTTAGGAAGAGTCCCATGTGGTAAGAAATTGAAACTTCTTGGGGCCCCTGGGTGGCTCAGTCGGTTGAGCGTCCGACTTCGGCTCGGGTCGTGATTTGACAGCTTGTGAGTTCGAGCCCCATGTCGGGCTCTGTGCTGACAGCTCAGAGCCTGGAGGCTGCTTCGGATTCTGTGCTTCCCTCTCTCTCTGCCCCTAACCCACTCACATTCTGTCTCTGGCTCTCTCAAAAATAAACATTAAAAAAAATGTTAGAAATTGAAACTTCTTGCAAACCGCCACATGAGTGAACTTAAAATTGATCCTGCAGCCCCAGTCAAGTCTTCAGAGACTGCAGCCAGGGCTAACAGCTTGGCTGCACCTTCAGGAGAGACCCTGACCGAGAACAGCTACCCAGACTGTTCACTAATCCCCTACTCTCAGACACTGTGCAAGACAATCAAGGTTTACTGTTCAAGCAGCTAAATTTTGGGATCATCTGTCACACAGCAATACATTAAGTAATTCACATTATTAGCAGAAGAACTATTCAGCTCTTACCATGATACAAGTACAAGTCTGTAGAAAGCACAAAGTATTCTGTGAATCATACTTAAGAGAGGGGAAGACATTCTTCTGATTTACAGACAAAAAAAAAGTTTCAGGATTTTTCCTCCTTTAGGTCTTTTTTTAAAAATTAAGTCCCTGAATTTTCACATTGTTATTTAACATGTCTCACAGCCACTTCCTTCAAAGAGACAGAGAACTGGAAGTCCCTGAAGACACAGGCACAAGGTAACCTCCGGCTCCCTTCCTGCACAAGACTAAAAACGGCGAACAGGATGCTCAGTAAATAAATGATAAGCTTCCTGTTATCATGCAGCTTTCTCTGTAACTCAACTTGATCTTGCTGTATCTTACAAAAGAGACCCGATTCACTTTAGCTACTGGACTCCATCTGCCACTGCACATCTCAGAGAAACAGAAACCCTCCTCCGGCAGCTGCCCAAGAGGGCAGGCTGGGGTATTCTACTTTTAAGATACTAAGGGGAGGGGAGGCTCCCACAGACCCACAAGGAAAAACGTGAGCCGATGATACAGAGTTCCCTCATCTGTGTTATACAGAAACCGGAACCACAGAATGACCTACCGAAAAATGGTTCTTTGTTCAGTTTGGGAAATGCTACATTTCCCAAATGATCCAACCCAGAGATCTGCAGAATTTTTCTGTAGTGGACCACAGAGTAAATACTTTAGGCTTTGTGGCCCATACTCTTTTACAGCTACTCAACTCTGCCATGTGGCATGAAAGCATCCATAGATAATACCGAAGTGAGTGAACATGGCTATATTCCAGTAAAACTTTATTTGCAAAGATGGGCTGGATTCAGATTTGCCCCACAGGCTACAGTTTCTATAGTGCTCCTGTCCCTTCACTGAAATGGTTAAGTACCAGAAAAGCTGAAAGGTTAACACATAGGACACCATTCCAACCTCTCTCTTGAAGAATCACTGCACCTTCTGGCATAGGAAATGCATTCAGAATATCTGCTCCCAAGACATACCCATGGGTCAGTTTGTCCCAACATGACCTGTCCAAAGAATCTATTTACTTAACTCTTTCCTTCTTGCTCTACCTTTCCCCACCCTTTTTCTGTCACTCAACTTCTTTTCTTACTGATATTTATTTACATCTCAGGGATCTAGTCTTCTATAGTACCTCTCTGAGGAAACAAGTTACCTAAATTGACATGTAGATCAATCTGAGTGAACAGTTTTATTCTCACGTTTTAGAAAACTGGCTTGGAACACGGAGTGCCAATGAACATCTTAAGCAATACCTTGACTTTCAAACACAGTGCAGTCCCAAAGATAGAAAACTTAAAAAATATGTGGGGTCTTATATGTGTGTGTTTTGTGGAAAACTGGCTGCTTGCCACGTTTTTCTGTGTCCTTTACCTCCCCTCATTCCTACCCTAGAAGTAAGGGATTTTACTTTTGGAACTTGTGGTATGAAAAATCTTCTATTAGGAAGTTATGGACTAGGTCATTACCTCCAGAAAATGTCAAGTCCCTAGCATATCTGAAACTTAAAACCTAAAGTTAATTGCATTGGCCAAATTAGCCAATTGATGATTTTCTGCCAAAGTGTCTTGGAAACTTATAAAACACATAGTGATTTCTGGGACTGTCAGAGTTCTTACACACAAAAGAAACCTTGAATTTCCTCATTAGTAGCCTATCATTATTGGTGATCATTGGCCAAACAGACCAATGCTGGAATAATATAGGAGGGGACCACGCCATGATGTGAACAGGAGACAGGGGTCATTCCCCGCAGGACATCTCAGAGGCTGCCTGCCACACAGAGTAGGTAGAAAGCAATCTGACAAGCAGATATTTTTTTTTTTCCCTCCCGAATCTGGTATTAATGAGGCATTAACCAAGTCATTTCTGCTCATCTATAAACTGAGGTGGCTGAACTAAAGTCAAACTTGCTGTGAACATGTGAGTCCGTTAATATTACCCATTCATATATTATTTCAATGTATATGCATATCAGTGATGCCACACAGTGGACAATGATAAGTCGGAAAGAAACTGGCTAGAGCCCAATTTCCCAGAACGGGGCAACCCCTAATCTGGAATTCCCACCCAGTCATTTCTTTTCCTCAAAGCCATGAGAATCCATAGGATAGTCAGACTTTCCTGAGCTTAGGTACCATCAACTTTTCAAAGCCTGAGGAGGGGGTGGTGGTTGCCAAATTTTAAAAGTGGTTTTTTCAAACGTCCATCAGATTAAAGATTCCTCTGTCTCCCAGACTTCATCACAAGGGAGACATGTAATGCTCAGAAGTTTTCCCCCATAAAAACATATCCTGGGACACTGCACAGCCCTCCATTCTGATTCTGGGACTTCCTCCCACCTCTTCATCAGGAAACAGAGCGGGAAGACTAAGTTCTCCTTCGTACAAATAGCACCAGATGCCGCCTCAGCTGCAATGATCCTCGTAACCATGGGCACTTGTGACAAGGCTCCAATCTAGCCTTTTGGCTGCGGGTAGCAAGGGGAACATGGTCACGCTGTCATAATGAATCAGGTTTGTCCTCATGTTATTCGCCACGTACAAAACACGCTTGGCACACAAGCTTTCCAGGATGAGTGTGTTTCCAGGTGGAAAACTTTTGAAGTCTTTGCTCTGTGACTGAATGGAATAGGTCAGAGAGAACACTTATATGACTCTTGCTGACAAATCCTCATGTGGCTGATCCTTTTTGTGGGCCTAAGAGATGTAGAAAAGTAGAAAAATATACTTCAGCCCCCACTCTACCAGGAAACTAAAGATTTTGTAATTCCTAAAGTAAGAAACAACTACAAAATTTTAAACTTTAATGAGACATGGTTATTTCTTCATAAAGTACTCATGAGTAAATTGGGGGTGAAGTTAATGCCTCCAAATACAGCCCTCTATTCAGAAGAATTTTGTTGCCACCTACATGATTTGAAACTTTAAAAATAGGGGAGGAGGGTGAGGAGGTAAAGAATTAAGCCTAATTTTAAGAGAATATGATTTGGGGCCAACATGTGTAAAAGCAGTCACAAGCATGAAATCACAAAAAAATTAACTGCCCAATGCCATGTGTATTTAAGTAGAGTCAATTCCAAGAAATTGTGGAAAGGCTGCCCTCTTCAGACACACTATTTTTTCTTAAGTTGCTATAGATTTTTCTACCTAAGTTTCTCTACAGGGGAAAATGGGAGTATGGGGTGAAGTATTTTTAAATCTGAGCTTTACTCTAATAAATAAATGTCAAACAAGGACATGGGAAAAAACATTACTGAGTACCTAGTTTGCCTGTCTGGATTTGCCTGGAATATGTATCTTATAAGTTTTCCACATAGCCCTTGAAGCATGTAAGCAAGCTTCCGGATCCTAAACTGTAATTAATTAATGGAGCTTGTCTAGGCTGAAATGTTTACCTTGGCTGTCACATATCTAAGTGCATTCAGAATAACCACCTGAAGTCACAATAATTGGCTTTCATGTCATTAGAATTTGTAATAGCCATGATGAACTTGAATCTTACTCCACAAAAACCCTTGTTTTCGGTTTTATTCCTGTAATTCTGAACAACCTGAAACAACAATTAAGAGAGTCCTGTCATGATGCAAGGTATTGTGCATAGTTGGGACCTTGGGAGGGAAAGCACGACTTCTACTGTCAGCAGAGTTTCCTTGGAATACTCCACAGACAGGTACTCTACAGACTGTGAGAAGCAAGTGGAAAATTTCATTTGAAACACAACTCGTTTTTCTACATTTCCTGTTCTGGGCTTCTTACCACCCCCTACCCCTGACATTTACTTTTTCAATGACCAAATACAAAATATCAGTCTAATATAATGAGATGGCTTCCAAGAACCACACTCAAAAACCAGTTCAATTCTTTATAGTCAGTCCAGAACAAATTAGAGGTTAAAAAAAAAAAAAAAAAAAAACACTACCAACCAATCATGAAATACTCCCATTATATTATCTTCTGCAAGAAGATGAAATGTTTGTAAGGTGGCCTCTTTTGTTTCATAGCAACAATGAAGAGAGGGTACATAATATACTCAATTAAACAGAGGTCATTGGAGAGGGAATTTGTAAATGTTATTTCTGAGAAACGGTTGTTTATGAAAATCAAATTGGAGTGTGCAGGAAAATGGTGTGTGGGGCAGTGATAGCTACCAATTTACATAATACGTGACACATGTAATATACATGTGCACTTTTGCAGACAGACAAAGACAGAACTAACTTGTTTATAATTTGAGGTGAAGAGGCTGAGAGGAAGTGCGTGCCAGCATGTGTCTCCTCCGCCTTCTAATATTCAGCTTCATGTATAATTGATAGACTACAATTTTTATGATGGTTAAAAAACAGTAAATAAATTATGAAGATTTCAAAGATCATCCATTTGCCAGGAAGACTCAGGTTTTCCTTGACCATTCAAGGAAACAATTGCTATTCCTCAAGGCAGTTCTAGCAGACCAGCTATTTCTTTGGGTTCTTATGCTCCCAAAGTGCTCAGGTTCAAAACTAAGCTTGGTGGACAACTAGACCTCAAGTATGACCCATGCTTTCTATTTATGCAGAGCTTAAATTGATAGCATTTGGGCAGAAAAGCCAGCCTAATACCAAATGCTGAACTCAGATTACACCTGTATGCAGAGAAAATATGGAAATTCCGAATGGAACCAACAGAAGACGCTGTCCACTTGAGAGGAAGGCCTTGAGATAAAAACAAGTTCCTCACATGCACTATAGCTTCAGGAGTTTCAAATACAGGTCTATTTGTTTACATCGTTAAAATTCTATAAAATTACATTTTGAACATGTATCCAACTCTAGAGGTATATATACACACATACATAAGTTTATAAACTTGCAGTTCATATGAATATAAACATGTGTTATGGATAATATATATTATAAATATAACTGTTTATGTGCATTTCTATTTATGCATTATTTCATTTGTTATACATGTATGAACATATTACTATGTGTAATACCTAACTATATAACATACTATTATGTATATTTCACTATATAACTTATGTTGTATATTTAACATAAGTTATATATTACATAATATAAATTACATGCACATATTATCTATTATGTAAGCATATTACATATACATATTACATATAATATGCTTACATATATCATAAGCTATATAAGGACAGTATATATACTATATATTATATTGCTACATAAATGTATATACTAAACCATAGACACTGAACTCAATTTGAAATTTAAGAAATTTTCAAGGGTACTCCTAACCATATGCAATTTCTAACTTCCACGAGGACTTTGTAATGAAAACCCTTTTGTAAGAGGAGACACCGCTGTATCTATCCTCAACAGAGCACTCCACAAATCTTCCTGCTCCTGCAGACGTAAACACACCTTTAATACTGAGCTCAGGAACTCCTCCATACAATTTCAAATCAAAGCCAATTTGTTTTTTGAATTGGTATTGGCTCTCTTGGCCTTGGTCTACTGACTATTTTAAATAGAACTCTGTGGGAGAATCACTGATGTCTCTGTTGTAAGGTGCAGTGAAAGAAACACCAAGTTACCCAGGAGACGTGAAATAGTGAGTTAGCAGCCAGTGTTTAGACGACACCGTTTGATGGGCAGGTACTGTAACCACTGGACCTCCCAGCCCCTCCAGGTCTCCAAGCTTTGAGAAGCAAATGCTATGAGGCACCAGATTATGCTTAAGCCAACAGCACAATCATTGTAAAAGGCTCTTGAAACCCCTTCTTCCCTCACATTCACATTAAATAAGCTAGCATTCACACCGTTTTCCCCTCACAGACAAACCATTACCAGCCACTGTTACCATGGCACACACACACGCCAGGGAAAAGCCCCACACACAGAAGGGTCGTTTCTGTGATTAGCTGGTAGAATCCAAAGGAGAAAAAAATAGAGCTGGAGCTCAAGCCACACACAGCCATTTGTCCCACATGAACGAAATATTCATAACAAACAGAGCACGGAGCCAAGATGGCAAACTTCAGACATGAGCATGTTTTTATGAATAATCACTTATAAAACTATGGGAGAAAAGCAGAAGATATCCAATGTGTCATTCTCCAGGGCTTTGCTGTAGATCATGGCTTCACGAGGGACAGGACAGAGGCTGCTCTTTCTTGAGGAAAATCTCACAGCTTTACCATGAGCAGGGAGGCACGGGATCCGCGGTTGCGCACACGAAGGTATGCTTCGGCTCTGGTGGCACACATAACCCCACTCAACACCAAGGCAAAACTACTCCCGTCTGGATGTAAAGAAAAGTCTCACAGCTGCACCGTGGAGAGGAATGGCCAGGGGAGTTTCGGGAAGAGCTGGCACCTGCCTTTCAGCTTGCCGGTTCAGGATTTCTGATCACCATGCCAAGTCCAAGGTCAAGGCAAAATGGCAGACTCAGAATGCTGCAGCTAGAAATCTCTGCAGTGGTGCCTGTTGATTTGCTTGCCCAGTTTCCCATACACATTTTCTTCTACAACAGTGGTGTATTCCTTTGAGAAACTCCTCTACCTTCACTAAACTCAGCAGTTCAGGTGTGCTGCCCTCTGGGTGACCCGAGCCTGCCAAGAAGTTTCATCAAGAATTTGGGTCTTGCATACAATGGCCCAAGGGCAACTGGAGATGATTAAAGTCAATGGAGGTGCCCTGAAGAGACCACTTATTAGTTCCTATAATTGTCCTAGAGCTTCCTTCATTGTTGCCTTTCCCAAACACTGAAGGCTCTTTTTTTCCCCCCTTGGAAATTTAATTCTATGTCCCACCCCAAACCCTTCCAGTAAGTTCCATTTTCCTTAAGTTACCAGGGTTAGTTTCTGTTGGCTTGAAACCAAAATACCATTACTGACACAGATTCTTAGTGGTTACCTTTTTGCCAATTTCTTTTCCACTCTTCACTATACACTATTTACCAAGTTCAGCTCAGATTATTTTCTCTCCATATATACACCTAACACACGCTACGTTATATTCTACATTACACTATTATACTATGCCGTATTCTTTTTGCCCTTAAAACATCCTAATGATATGCCTATTATTATTGCAAATGCACTGAAGATGAGGAGGTCATTGAAGTTCAAAGAGATCAACTTAGTGGTGCATCAGGATAACCTAAAGCCTTTGTTAAAGGACAGAGTCCTGGTCTCCACGCCGAGATGACCGATTCAGCGGGTCTAACAGAGGGCCCTCAGAATTCACTTTTCTAACAAGTTCCCAAATGAGGATGCCGCTCGTCCAGGACCACGTTTTGAACAGCACTAGATTAAATCAAAGCTTCTCAAGCTCTGATGTGCTCACAAATCCCTTGGGGAAGAGATTCTGCTCCAGCAGGTCTAAGGTGAGGCCCAAACAACCTCCATGCGAGATGAAGATGCCACCAGACCACACACGGCAGCAAGGATTACATGACTGACCCAGATCACACAGTAACTGCCAGCGCCTGGACTGGGTCTCAGGTTTGCCTTCTCTTATTCACTCCACCGCCTCCCCTAAGAAAACCTGGTCTTTACAAAGGAGAAGCCCAAACCTCTGAAGGATCATACAATTTTACCAGATCTCACAGCTGGTTAGTTATGTATTTAACAGGACACAATTGTCAGCTTTGATCACCAGCCCAGACGGCTTTGCTCCATAGTGCTCAAGAGTTCAAAAGTACTGTAGCTCCATTTCTACTCTGCATTAAAGCCTGACAAAGACACCAAAAAATGGGCAAGGTCAGCACTCATTTACATTTCACTGATGGGGCACCCAAGGGGGGTACAGATTGCACAAACGGCTTGTTTATGACCATGCCACTAGAAGGCATCAAAGCTCGACCGGACCGAAAACAATTCTAATGCCAAGTGCATGCTCCCACCACCTGCAACAAAGAAGACAAGACACGTCCTTAACCTGAAAGATGGGAGACCCCCAAATGGAGAGCCAGTTATGGGGACCCAAGACCCTGTAGACCAGGTATCAAAAACAGAGGTCCACTAGCCTCGTCTGGCCCACAGAAGCATTTTCTCTGGCCTATACAGTGTGTTTATTGGTGGGTCAGTTGCCTATGTTTAAATACGGAGCAATTTTACATTCATTATAATCCAGAGTGAAAAACTGTAAAGATCTGGCAACACAGAGTCCGGATTCTCGCACCTTACAGAAACAGCTCTGGGTGTGAGGGGAGGAAGGTGGGGGCATGGCGGTCGTTGATGTGGCCACCTTGTCTGGGACATGGACTTACAGGATAGAAGATCGACCACTCCCCACCACTTGTTCATCAGATCACCACAGTCCCCAGTCAGCCTGCGGCCAGGAAACCCTGCAGGCGCTGGAGGCCAGATGGCTGCCAACAAGAGATCCACGCGAAGAGGGTACTATAACGTCAACATTTCCCCGAGAGAGTAGACAGAAAGGTGCAGAACTGAGCCATGTTGTTAGGAAAGAATGTACCTGTTAAAGTACTGGAGGAGAAAAATCCAGAGTAGTGCCCCCGCCTTTATGTGCACATGAAGATAGACTCTTACTTCTGAATGAAAGCTGAACTCATAGATGCCCCCTTTTTTCTCATAAAGTACGAGTTGCTAATACTATTTGAATCACCACAGCATACCCATTAATCCTGAAGTTTTGATAGCTTGATTGGTAATTGTTTGTTGGTTTCTGGAAAACTCTGCTTTGGTTAAAACAAACAACAAAAAAAAAAAAAACCCATATTTTCTCTACCCTCATGGATTAGTGGTCCCTGCTGCACACACAGCCAAGTATGTTCCTGAACGAGGCCAAGGATCCAGCTGGCAAAATCCTGCTTTAGCATAATTTTAAATCGCCGAGTCAACATAATGCCACTCTTCTGTTTAAATTACTGAACAATTAAAACTATGTGGGGTGTAATTCCAGGCTAAGTCCAGTCTTGTATGCAGCTCTTTTGTTGTCATTGTTAAATGGCAATACCAAAGCACGTCCAGAACTGGACCGAGGGTAGAGTTTCAGGGCCACAAAATTTATGCAAGGAATTTAAACACTGACACACTGTTTAAAACAAAAGGTTTGCCCCCATAATTCATCACACCTTTAAGACCACAGTCACATATGTAAATATGTTTTTGGTTTTTTGGTGTTTTTTTTTTTTTTTTTTTTTTTTGGGAGAGTCAACCCTAAGAGCAAACAGCCCTATCCCCTGGTGTTCCGTTGTCTCCTTGCAGCCCAAAGGTAGAAATAATGAGCCTGCAGAAGGGAGTGACAGATTTTATCTCGGAGACACTGACCCGAATGACTCCATTAGCATTGTTCCAAATGAAAAGTTGCCCTCCCTCTATGGGGATCGGAGGGGGCTGCCGGGGAGCTGGGAGGCAGTGAGATGTTCAACTTCCATTTGGAGCCAGAACCAAGGACGTGTTGTGCCCTCACCCCCGCATCCCACACAAGCTGGGCCCTGCCTATTTCCTGTGTACTTGCCTGCGACAGAAGGAAAGCCTCTCAAATCAAGGAGCACTATCTACGCCCTCGGTGCTCTGGGTCACATCTATAACCCCACTGGGCCCACATCAAGGGGATCCAGGCAGCCCAACCTGATGGATGCCCTCCAGCCCAGCCCCGTGGTTTATCATTTATGCCTTCCTTTTCCAGGATCCTGTTCTCATAGAAGATCAAAGTCACTTGCCCTCCCCAGAGTTCTGCCTTTCCAGGGAAAGCCATCCTTTTCCAATTTTGAACCAGGAAAGGAGAAGGAGATAGAGCAAGGAGGTGGGGGTGATGGATGGAGGGCAGAGAGGGTTACACACACACACACACACACCCACACACCCCCACACCCACACCAGAGTCACTGAGGACTCCAGGCACCTCACCCCACAACGTCAAGGCCCACTAAACCTGAGAAAGGAGTTCATTAGATTGTTATTTTTTGTGTGCCAGATGGTTTTTAATCCAGAGATGCTACTTATGGGCAAGTTTGGGGCCTGACAGGATTCCAAATTTTACCACTTACTTGCTGTGGCATCTTGTACAAGTTTAAGTAACCTCTCTAAATGCCTATGCAGGGTTCAGTTTCTCCATCAGCAAAATGAAGACATTAGTTTCTCTTGCAGAATCATGTTGTAAATTAAATGTAAAACACAATGGTGCACCTAGAACAGTGCCTGGTGCATACAAGATAATTCAATAAGGGTGACCTAATTATAATAGTAATAATAGTTAAGCAAGCTCTATAGACACAAAGTCAAGAATTTTACATGCAGACGCAGCCCCTAACATGTAAAGCTTGCAGATGAGGCTCCTCCCTGCCTTCCATCCACATTGCCAAGTGAAAGCTTTCTCAAGCTAGGTTCCTCCCCAAGGACTGTTTTGGGAAGCCCCACATTGATGGGTGAGGCTTTGGTCATGAGTTTAATGAGAGCTTGAGAATCCTGAGTGACAGCTCTGTGGCAGGCCTCGCCAGGAGGAATATTTCAGACAGCTCCCCAAGATAGCCCCTCATTCTGAGGAGTCTTAGTATGTTAGAACATGCTGGAAAACACAGAATAAACACAGTAGCTCTTGTAGGAGCATCATTTTTACTGAATGGTCATTTAAAATTTAAGATTCTTTATAAAGGTTTTTTATTTATTGAGGGGGGAAGGGGGCAGAGAGAGGGAGAGAGAATCTCAGGCAGGCTCTGCACTGTCAGAGCAGAGTCTGATGCAGGGCTGAAATTCACAAACTATAAGATCATGGCCAGAGCTGAAGTCGGACACTTAACTGAGCCACCCAGGCACTCCATAAAATCTAAATTTTTAAGAATGGTTTATTCTTGATTTAGACAAAGAGCATGTGTGAGCAGGGGGAGGGCAGAGAGAATCCCAAGCAGGCTCCGTGCTGACAGCACAGAGCCTAAGGCAGGGCTTGAACTCATGAACCATAAGATTTTGATCTGAGCCAAAATCAGCAGTCGGTTGAGCGTCCGACTTCAGCTCAGGTCAGGATCTTGTGGTTTGTGGGTTCCAGCCCCGCATCAGGTTCTGTGCTGACGGCTCCGAGCCTGGAGCCTGCCTCGGATTCTGTGTCTGCCTCTGCCTCTCTCTCTCCACCCCTTCCCCACTTGCACTTGGTCTCGCTCTCTCAAAAATGAATAAACATTAATAAAAAAATAAGAGTAAAATGTGATTTTTACAATTACAATAAACATGGATACAAATGGAGTAAAAGGTGGGAAGGACAAGATTCTTAAAATATAAAACCTGAAATATAGAACTAAAATTATTTCAGGCTCTTGGGGCCAAAATGGCAACCAGTTTCTGTCTGTTGCTTTTAGGGCTGCTGGGAAACACACCAGGTCCTCACTCACCCTCAAGTCAACAGGTGAGGTGGAGGTTATTACTGCCATGTCATTGGCAAAGAATCAGGCACAACTCACCTGCAGTGACAAAAGAGATCGGCCATTCCTAGGGCCAGCAGAGGAAAGGACCACAAAGGGACATAATTTGGAGGGTGACAAATATTCTACATCTCGATGATAGTGTTGGTTACATGGCTGCACACATTAGTCAAAAAAAACTAAAATAGGCATAGTTTATTGTATAGGAGTATAGCAAAATAAAATTGATTTTTTTAATTTTTTTTTAACATGTATTTATTTTTGAGACAGAGAGAGAGACAGCATGAACAGGGGAGGGTCAGAGAAAAAGGGAGACACAGAATCTGAAACAGGTTCCAGGCTCTGAGCTGTCAGCACAAAGCCCGACACGGGGCTCAAACCCACGGACCATGAGATCATGACCTGAGCCGAAGTTGGACGCTTAACTGACTGAGCCACCCAGGCGCCCCAAAATTGATTTTTTTAAAGGGCTTCAGTTTTTAATTAAGACATTGAAAGAGTCTGTCGACTACGCACCCAATTACAGGAAAAAAAATCAGATCCTATTAGAAAATAGAAAAACATTGTGGGGATAGGATGGATAGAGATAATCGTGGAGAGTGTGGGGGAGGTGGAGGGACCAGTGCTGAGCCATTATTAGCCATTTAGATACACAGAGTGCAGCGGACCTTCCTGTGAAGGGAAGAAACAAGCAGAAAGAGGCAAGAAGAAGATAAAGAGGCAGGAAGAGGGGTGGGGTGTTGACCCAGTAAGCAGAATCTCTAGGGAAATTTGCGGGGGGGGGGGGGGGGGGGGAGGGGGGCGGGGTTGGTCAGTGTCAAGAAACCTGGCATGCAGAAGACCTTCATTCGGATCAGGAGAGGGGAGGTATCTGGACACAGAGGCACTTCTACACATAGCCTCTGGTTCCCTGAGCCACCCACGTGGGATCCCCTAAATTCCACCACCCTGAGGGACAGTTTCAAGCAGTTTCACATCCCTGGTAGGTATATCCGAACCCCGAAAATGCAGCTGTCCCTCTTCCTTTGGCTCCGTGGGACATTCTCCCTACTTCTCTCTACAAAGCTATTCTACCGCCAAGTGTCTTCGCCAGGAGGTGCCATACTTAAAAAGGCAGACTTATTTTTAGCTCCTGACAAATCCTCAAGGTCTTTCAATCCAACAGAAATATGAGTGACTAGGCTTCTTTTGGCTGGGGGTGTGGGGAGGGGGGTGGGAAAGAGAAAAGAAAACCAACCTCAAGTTTGTTGCAATGTCACTTTTCATTCTTCAATGTTAATTTGGAAATTTGCTTCAACTTGCTGTGAACCTTTCCACAGAAATATACTGCACCGAACACTGAAGTGTTTTAAAAATACTGGCGCACTCTGGTAACCGTCTGTCACTCTTTGCGGCACATAGCAATTTAAAATTATTGGAGCTCTTAAATTAAGTGCTTAAATTTGAAGGTGATCACCACTTTGAGCATGTGGATTGCACAGCTATCTCAACTATAACAGTGCTTCAATTTTCTTTAAGCAGGTCATTTTGGGGAGCGATAAGGGAGTCTGATTGCCCAGCATGCATTGATTTAAAACTACTGGAGTCATCCATTCATTTCTACAAGCACTTCTGTTTGGGTGCAATCTTGCTCTGACGGCTAAATTGGGCCAAATTGGTCTATACTGCACATGCCCAAAACACTAATGTATTTTGGTAATCTGTTCTTTAAGGGCAAAATTAACAATCATTTCCGGCTAAGCCAAAACCAACACACCAGCAGATATGTTTGCCTTTTAAAAATACAAGGTCATCTGGGTGGGATTTTTCTGTGTGTCTAATGTCAAAGAGATAGCAAGGGAATATACGTATGGTTTTTCAGAGACATTTGGCCCAATAAACTGTATTCAATTTCTCACAAATAGTTTTATCAGAATGTAACACCTGTTGGAGAATTCTGTGTCCTTGTTAGAACCCACAGGTTAACAGTTTCTGGCCTCTGAACTACTGAGAGATCACCAGGTTTTACAACCTGACTGTGCACAGGGAATACAAAAGCTTTTTTCAAAGTAAGTATGCCCTACTCAAGTTATAAAGCAAAAAAAAAAAAAAAAAAAAAAAAAAAATTAGCAATTCAAAAATTTAAGAAAATAACTGTTAAAAGGGAAAAAGGCCAAAGAACAAAAGGTCTCATACCTTTTGGGATCTGTTGATCCCAAAATATCCCATCATCCAGTATTTCAACAAGAACAAAAAAAGCTTCGCTCTTGAAAGGAAGTGAGGAGGGGTGCCTGGGTGGCTCAGTCAGTTAAGCGTCTAACTCTTGATTTCAGTTCAGGTCAAGATCCCAGGGTCATGGGATTGAGCCCTGTGTTGGGCTCCACAGTAACAGCTCAGAAACTGCTTAAGATTCCCTCCCTCTCCTTCTGCCCCACCCCGCCCCCCTCTCTCATAAATAAACAAACAAAACCAACCGTAAGGAAATGCTGACTCAGCTACAACAAAAATGACAGTGACAGCTGACATGCACTGAATGTCATGTAACCCTCACAGCATCCCCGGAAGGAAACTATTACAGCCTCCCCAACTTCTTTTTACTATCAAGTAGAACTTGTCTTTTCATTTATAAAGAAAATGATTCCCGAATCTCCAAAAAAAGATATCTTTAGGGGCGGTCAGAGTGAAAACACAGACATATGTTCTCAAAGGGTTTCTTATATAGCAGTTCTAATACGACCTAGCATACAGACACTAATTCAGCCATTGTCATTACACTTCAAATGAAGCTTAGGAAATTCATACAGTGTACAACCGTCTCCACAATTCCAGTTTTAGAGCATTTCCTTCACCCCCAAAAGTTCCCTCGTGCCTGCAGTCAATCCCCACTACCACCCAAGGCCCAAGCGACATCTGATCTGGAGATTTCACATCCGTGGGATCATGCAGTGCATAGCCTGCTGTGCCTGCCTTCTTTCATGTAACACAAGGTTTTTGAGGCCCATGTTGTAGTATTTATCAGTAGTTGTTTTTTATTGCTGAATAGTATTCCACCATATGGTTATACCGCAGGTGACAGACATGTGGGTTGTCTCCCTTTTTGTGCTCTTATGAATAACCCTATGATAATTGACATGTGTCTCTCTATGAACACAGATTGTCAATTATCTTCAAGGATAGAAACCTAGCCAAATTGGGCATTCATAAATTCATGTTTAACTTTTTAAGAAACTGCCAAGCTATTTTCCCCCATAGACAGTTCATTTTACAGACGTGTCTTTCTACCAGCAATGAATATATTCCCATTTTCCTGAGAAGAGGATGTACAGCAGGATTAGATACTTAGCCCAATATTCCACAATGAATAACTGTGAAGCAGGGGTCTGAAGCTAAGATTCCCAACCCTCTGTACAACCTCCTTAATTTCACAAAGTTACGCAGGTTACTTGAGGTTAAATAAATTTCCCTGTTGTAGGACTTAAGAGGATTTGGTGCCCTAATAATTGTAAGGAAATTGCGGGAGAATTGAATAGCATCCAGCACGTCCCCCATATATTTGGCCCAAAGGACCCTCTCCTATCTTAGCATAGGTCTTCTGCTCGATTCTCAAGAAGCAGAGCCTGAGAAGGGACCTAGCTACATGAAATTCGTGGAAGAAGCGTAGCAGAATGAGGGAAACAAGAGAAAAAAGAAAGGGGTTAAGCAAAGATGAGGTTTCAGATAGAGCCCAGCTTTTGCCCAACTGGAGGTTAAGAGAAGCTCTGGAACATAAACTACAAAACAAGGATCTTGCCAGCATTTTTCTCCTCAAGTCAGCCAGTCAACGGCTATGGGCTACCCCTCCGTGGGGCAGAGTGAAGGGGCCTAAAACCTTCTGTCCCTGGTGCCTCCAAATGGTGGACAGCAATGCTCAAAAGGTGACTTCTGGGAACTATTAGCTGTCAGCTCACTGATTGTGGTCCTGGAAACGGTCCCGGGAGGGCACCCACAGCACCCATTACGAAATACAGCTTAACCCTCTCATACAGGTTAACACAGCAAACTCTTTCTCCCCTCTGGGACTTTGCATTGCTGTCCTGACCTGAAAATCTGATCCCAACCCAACCAGTTTTTTTTAAATGTTTATTTATATCGGACAGACAGGCGACAGACAGACAGGCGACAGACAGACAGGCGACAGACAGACAGGCGACAGACAGACAGGCGACAGACAGACAGGCGACAGACAGACAGGCGACAGACAGACAGGCGACAGACAGACAGGCGACAGACAGACAGGCGACAGACAGACAGGCGACAGACAGACAGGCGACAGACAGACAGGCGACAGACAGACAGGCGACGGAGCCTGACCCGGGGCTTGAACTGGGAACAGTGTGATCATGACCTAGGCCAAAGTCAGATGCTTAACCAACTGAGCCACCCAGGCACCCAATCCCCAACCGCACCATTAACACACCAGCTTCTTCTCCCTTCTCAGGTCTTAGCTCAAAATGTCAATTTAAAGGAAAAAAAAATGTAAAAGAATGGTGATGGTAGTAACAGTCCTCAAAACTAGCTGTAACTTTTCTGCATAATTGAGGGCTCTCTGAGCTCACACTGAGCTCACACTTCTCAGATGACTAGGAAAACCACAAAGCGTGTTGGGTAGAAGGCACTTCCTTCCACTCTGAGGCACTTCTCTCAGGACCACAGGCCTGCTGGGTGTATGTATCATTCAGGACAGGATAGCTCATGCTATAGTGACAATAAACCCCAAATCCCAGTGGCTCAAGGCTGTATCTTGCTTATACTACAAACTCATCGCGGGTCACCCGAGCAGGAGGCGGGTGCAGGCACTGTTCTATCCAAGTCACTCCCTCAGAGGCCCAGCTGAAAGATCAGCTATCGATCTCAGTGCTGCCCACCAGTTACTGCCAAACCAGAGAGAGTGTGTTCCAGAGGCTCTAGCATCAGCAGTGAAATGCTCCAGCCTGGAAGTAGCACCTGTCCCTTCCATTCACAGCTCACTGGTTACACCTGCTCACCGGGCCTGGAACTGCCACAGGGGGCCTAAGAAGGCCAACTGTCCCACGTGCCCAGCAGAGAAGAGGCTAGTGGAGGAACTTCTACAGCCTTCCTTTCAGGCTTGACTTCATCTGATCCGAAAATGGTATGGCTCTGGTGACTGTTTCCAGTCAACGAAATCACTCCCTTTCGGATGGCCTCCGGTGTTACACTGGGTTTGGAAAGAAGAGAACCTCTAACGGCATAAAGATAGAGAGCAATTAAAGAGGGCATAGTAGTGGTTAATGAACTTGCAAGCATTTCCAAGAGAACGCTGAAGAACTACTAAATCACAAGTCACCAGCCAAGTAAGTGTGCAGCATTTTCAAACGTGCAGACCTTTTCTCTTTCACTTTGAAGAGAAAGTTGGCTTGTTTCTACTTCTAAGGCAAATGAAGGTCAAGAAGGCCATAAAACTTATTTTAACACCAAGCCAGGACAGTGATCTGACAAGGTTATAGAACACAAAACCTTAATTAAAGTTCCCAAGGAAAGACAAAGAATTTAACTACTTGCTGATATTGTTCTGTGTGAAGAAAGTCTTTCAAAATTCGGAATCACAAAAAGTCTCTGCAATTAAAACAAGTCATCTCTTTTTCAAGGTACTTAGATTTAGGATGCAAAGGTAGCTTTTAACTTAATTGTTATTTTTTTCCCCAGGACCTTCCACACACACCACAGCCAATTAGGAGAGCCTTCTTCTGCTATTCAGCATGTTTGTAGCTACCGAAGTGTACTTTAGATCCTGGCCTAGGAGATTAGCTAAATTTAGGATCCTTCCCCACTTGCCGGTGAGTTGCCTGGAATGACAAGAAGTTCTGAAAATTGGGAGACGGTGGGGGGTGGGGTGGGGTGGGGTGGGGGGGGGAGGGTGGGATGGAAGAGACCACAATCTTGGTCTACTGACATAGTATTGAAGTAATTCAAGCATAAACCATCCACATCAGCCATGCAAAATTGGCTTCCAGGTTTAAATTAAGAGGGATCACAGAAATTGCCTATTTGTTTCCCTGGATATAGGAGGAATTTGAGAATTGTGATGATCCACTCAAGAGTCGCATCTTGGGGTGTCTAATTTTGCTTATATTTGCACTTGCAGTTCCTCTGAGTGAAAGTAACTGAACGTTGGAGGTAGGAACACTGCCTTCCATCACCTGGTAGCCCCTGATCACTTCTCGTCAGTTCTTTGGCTACGCACACCTAACCAAATTGCAATACAGAAGAAATGTTATATGCCTAGGCTGAAGAAGGATACCACCAGTCCGTTCACGTTTTCCTATTTGTGGAGTGCCATTCGTTCAATTCTCTGACAGCCACGGACAGAGAAGGGGGAAGGCTTTTAATAATATGCTGCTTGACTGCTATCACTGTTCCCTCAGTCCTCCTAGTCCAGCCTCCTCGCTTTTCTTCAAACATGCTACATCCGTCTAGGCCTGCATTACTTCACATATAAAACAAACGTGTTTGACTCCTGAAAAATTAGAACATCTGGAAACAATGACCCTACCCGGCCATTGCGGCTACTGAGGCTGAAGTAGACCAGCAGCTGCCCACTTTGGCTGGGGCACATACGTTCCCAGTTTGTCACGGGGCCAGGGGCGGGCTGCTGGAAAATATTTAACAACCAGCCCTTGGGAGAGAGGGAGCCCTAATTGGTACTGTTTGCCAGTTCTGATGGTATAACTACTCCCACCATGCTCGATTTCAAGCTACCACTGGAGTACCAACCATCTTACACATTTCCTGACAATTTCACAACCGGCCCTCCTGAGCTGGTATAAGCTCATTGCAGCAGGCCACTACCCAGTGGCCCACACTCCACACCCACACAACGTAAACACATGAATTAAACCCATACCTGCTTCCCGTGCTCCTTTACCTGGCTGGGCTCTTTAGGCATCCAAATTAGCCACCACTGGAATAGACAGAGGACCCTAGATCTTTCCAGCTACCACAGGAGAGGATGCCATGGCTTACAGGGAAACTCCTCAGAGAGCACTTTCTGCATTAATAACAGGGCACTGCATTATGGCCTCCCTATTTTTAGATCTAGAAGGGGCTGCTAGAAGGTTGAAGATGTTATCTACATTCAGATTGGACTGTACAGTCTTCACCTCCTCATCCTTGTATTATGGATTATGTATTTTGGATGGTCTCTCCCACTCCAGCCCTTTCTGCAGCTAGGCAGCCATGGGAACGATAGCCCTCCATCACCATTTCATCATGTTGTTCCCTTACCAGGAAGGCCTCAGAAGCTCCCTGTGGCTTGTCCTATCTAATCTAAACCCCTTGGTGTGGCATCCAAACCTGTCCGCCCATAAGCAAGAACAATAACCCTGGGCTATCATGGCCCTCTCCCGACACCAGGGAAGGTCTCTGAAATCCCTCTAGACCCTCCACACTGTGTCTCAATTTCCTCATTCCCAGAAGACCGTGATAACTCTAATTCCCATCTTTCATCAGACTTGCTAGAATATCAAGTATCTAGGAAGCATGCTATCTGCATATTAAGTCTCAGGGACTTCCAGTGCTTTTTCAACACACTCATGTCCCCGCTAAATCACAAGGCCCTGTGAAGATACGTGACATGGAAAAAAATATCCATTTCCTTTCAACACTTTCGGGGCTACCAGCAAAACAAATTTTCAGACACCAAGGAGGTGCTCTTCTCCCTACTTCTACTTGTAGCTTTTGGGGTCTCGAACCGGGGTCTATTCAGAAAACGATTCCCCTAGCCCACAGAACGACAGTCAGAGGATGTCCCGCAAGTGGGGTCTTTTTGTGTGTCCTACTTGTGTTGTACCAGGAGCTGGAACAAACTCCTCCGTGTCATACGCTATAGGTTGAGGAACAGACTCTATTGAGGACAGAGAAAACTCAAAGACAGGATGTAGAAGCTGATGTGGAGGTCCCAGCCTACTAATCCTCTTAGTACACACCTGAGCTCGCCTACAGCTACGGTAGACATTTCCAGCATGCTGAGAACATCTCACCTTAAGCACCTGCCCTCTCTTCAACTCTGAGGGGTTTTTCTCCCAGCACCACCTAAGCTTGCTAGGTAGCAAGGAGGCGCAACCAAGAAATGCAAGGCAATTAACGTCCTCAGGGGCAGCCACTCCCAATTATGTGGATAAGCACACCCAGTTCTCCTTCTTTGGAGGGACACCACCACCGAAGAGCATTTTACATGGTTCCTCAGAAGGTCCCAGAGTCATTGAGCCTCATTTATCCCAGCAGCAATCTATTAGTTAACATACATCTTATCAGCTTTCCTGTTTTCACCTGTGTTTCCTTGTTCTCCCAAATAAACTACCTGACCCCCTATCCTGAGCTCTTCTTTTGGAAGAAACAGAGCTAAGGCATGCAGTCAGTGAGGGAAGAGAGTCTTAAGTGCCCACCCTCCCACTCTCCCTGTAAGTAAGCTGGGTCCCGAACAATCACCTGGTCATTTGTAGTAACGGTTATTTGTTCCAATGGGGGATTCCCGCCCATGTCATGTTTCCCTCCTTGTAGATCAGCAGTTCTCAATGAGGCGATTTTGAGCCTCTAGGGACATTTGGTTCCGTTTGGAAACATTTTTGGCTGTCACAAGTGGATAGGTCACATTTTGGCTGTCACAACATTTTTGGCTGTCCTCCAACGCGTCAGCATCGGGGATGCCGCTAAACCCCTTACAACGCACAGGATAGCCCTCTACAGCAAAGAGTTATCTGGGTCAAAACAGCAGCAATGTCAAGGTTGAGACATCTTGTCGTAGCGCGAGCACGAGAACAACTCTGTTCATGGAGGCTAATCAGACCACTGTGGTACCGGTTCATCTCAGTTTGCGTGTCAGCTATTGACAGGAGTTATCTCGGCCCCGTCTGCCCCACACCTGGAGGCTTTGGGCCCATGGAAGATGCAGTCCCCCTGGGAGGAGAAGAAGCCACATTCCTATGGGAAGCGGAGATTGGAGGGCGCCCCTCCTCTAGAAGGACACAGACCCTGGTACCAGCTGTTTGTTCAGGTATTTCAAAGTGGGTCTCTGGGGTCCCTTTTCGATCTGGCACCCAGGAAAGCTCTATAACCTTGCCCTCTTTCACTTCTCCCTAAGGAGGATATTCTTAAGACCACCCTCTCGCCCTGTAAACGAGTGGAATAATGTAGAAGAAAAAAAGAAAAAAATGCTCCCTTTACAAACTTTTTCATCCTCGAATGAATCACAACCAGAGAGGCAGTCACCCTCCCCTGCCACTCCTCCCCACCCCCACACTTCCAACGAGACTCGGGGTGAGAAACAGAATCAGATCCTGAGGTTGGCCTATTGCCACCTGGGTTGATCCAAAATGAGTAGTAGAATTGGCTCAGAAGCCTCTGGACACAAAGAACGCTTTCCTTCAAGATTCTAACTCCCAACGACATCACTAGGAGTCCCACTAGGGTCATGAGGGGTATCGAATTACCGGGGCCCCAAGTTGGGGAGCATCAGACAGGACAACCGTCCCAGGTCAGTCACCTACCCGGAGGGGTTGGACTTCAAGCTGCTTCTCGGGACACGTTCAGCCCCCACTGCACCTAGTAGGGCTCTGAGCGGGCATTCTACGAAAAGATTCCAGGCAGGACTGTCACTGCCAGGCAGGCATCGGCCTACCTGCACAGCCCCGTGGCTGCCCGAATTCATAAGCTCCACTCCCCAAAGGTGGCTCCCCGCCAAAGCAGGGAGGTGGCTCCCCGGTCCGAACTCGGGCCTCGGCCTCACGTGACAGCCCCATGTGCTCCGGAGCCGCTCTGCAAATCACTAACGGTTTCTTTTTCGGGAAACTCGAGAAGCAGGGAAGTGTGGCAGCCAGCTGACTGACAGAAATCCACAGAGCTGGCAGCCGGCCCCGGCCCAGAAAAACAAAAGGGTCTTTGGTTCACCTGGCAAGACTGTGCTCCTTCCTCAGGCCCCTTCCCATGGAGCTTATCTGATGCCTTCGGCCAGGTGTGCTGGAGCAGAGAGCACTGACATCATCGCCCAGGGTAAGCGGCTGGCTGCTCCGGAAGCCCATATCTTGGGCTCTTCTGCTGGAAGAAACTTCTGCCGGGGAAAGCCGGCAGAAGACGCTGCCCTCAGCAGACGGCCGGGGAGGCTTGGATTTCTCTCCTCCAAACTGGTAGCTCTGAGGTACGGGGAGGAGCTGGAGGCCGGGGCTGGTCCCCGGGAGTGGGGGGTAGTCCTCAGGATTTACCCCTGGCCCTGGCTTCTTCCTCCCGTGGGATCCTTCCCAGAACTAAAGGACCCTTTCGAAGCTGTGAAGAAACGTCGGCGGGGCTTAAGTGAATCGGGCGGAACCCTCAGTTATTATCAGTCGGTCTCTTCCACCCGTGTTGACAGGCAAGGTTGCCACTAGGAGTTTCTTAGAGCAGTAGTTCTCCAAGCGTAGCCCCCAGGACAGGCACCCCCAGGGAAGGGTTTTCAAAATGCGAACGCCCCCACTGACGCCACCCTCACCGCCTTAAATGGAAAACTCTGGGTGGGACCTAGCAGTTGGGTTTTACAAGCCCTCCAGGTTGATTCTAATTGTGTGCCATCCACTGTTGGGAGGGGCTGAGCTCATCACCAGGCCCGGGCTTCCCAGGTGCTTCCGGCTCTCAGAGGGTTCACACCTGGCAAATGCAGGCCTTCCGTTTAGGCTTCCTCACCGATGTCGCTTTGGCACTAGCACCCCTCTCCCAAACATATTATTTACTGACTTCAAGCTTTTCAAAATTTGCAATTTAAACTTCTCCTCTGAGTGTGAATGTTATATTAGCATAGATTTCTCATACGATGCAAATGTCGCCAGGCAGATGCATTTCAACACAGAAAAGCCCTCACACCTGTCGGCCCCTTGGTGAATTTATTTTACCCTAATACAAGCAATCCTATATGAACCCCATCAGCATTTTTTAAACAAAATGGTTACTTGTTTGCCAATGATTATACGGAGGGGTGGGGAGGCAGTGAAGGAAAGGATAGATAGGTAGATAGATAGATAGGGATATACACGCATCTAAATATGTGTGTGTAAGGTAACTATCATGGGCAAATATCTCACAAAGATTGCTTGGGGGTTACTTCCTTTTAGAACAACATCACATCACCTCTCATCTCAAAAATGCTAATAATAGGGTCACAATATCTCACCCTGGCTTTCACGGCTCTCCAAAATCATTCCTCACTGCAGCCCCTCTGTACTCTATAGTCAAGCTGTCCAGACTGCTTGCTCTGCCTTTTACAAATAGCCCACGTACTTCTAGGCCTTTCTGTTTCGATTTTGTTGCGCTCCTTACTGACCTCCCCTGTGACAACTGCCCCAAGCCCCCAGTCAGAATAAATTCTTCCCAATCTAACTCCCTACTCAATTGGCAAAGATAAAAATTTAGTATTCAATGTTGGCAATAATAGGAAGAGAGAAACACTTCCATGTACTTCTCAGGGATGTAAATGGGAGCAACTTTTCAGGAAATCCACTGGGCAATATAACCCATTACCCAGTAAATCCTCTTATAAGAATCTAACCTGAGAAAATTTTAGGAAAATAATGTTCAATTTTTAGGGGATCTGTCTAATCCACAGACTGACCATCCTTTTGGTAATGGCTCCTGGGGTATACCGGTAATATAGCACAAAGGGCTATATATATTAATATACAATATGTGCCTTAATATAATACTAAGGGCAGATTTTGGAGCTCACAGCCTGGATCTGAAACCTGACTCTGAGACAGAACACCTGTGGGACACGGGATAAGTAACTTAAATTTTCTGAGTGCCGGCATCCTCATCCACTTAAAATAATGATGTTAGTCCTATCTCTCCTATGTGTAGACTGTCCAAGATGCCCATGGTTAGCATTTGGCACGGTGTCTGACATCCAGTTCACGCTCAGGAACTATAAACTAGCTTTGCTTTATGACTTCATGTCTCTCTCCTATAGCTGATTGGCCGTACGTAAGCTGGATCCATCAGATTTTTCTCCTGGGAAGTTGGAATTGTGGCTCCGAGCCAAGTAGTCAGTCTGTTTGTTGCCTGGAAGCACAACATAAACCACATTCTTCCATGTGGACTGAGAATTTGCGAAGCCCTCTGCAAAGAACGAGAACACGGCAGCAAAAGCAAGAAATGATGCGAGCCCTGGGAGCTTCCCGATCCCCAGTTCTGCTCTCTACCGGCTTAATTCCTGTCCTTGATTTGAAGAAACACTCAGTTCCTTCTAATGCCTAGAAGAGCATGATGATTATTGCCTCTCCGCCCCTCAGATCCAGCCTTTGCTCTGTGCCTTGGGGACTGAGAAGGGGATTGTCATCACCCAGGACCCCTTGCCCTTTTAACCGCACCCCATGGCCTTGTGATTTCATGTGTGAGTTCTTTTTTAATTGAATTCTCAATCCTATTATGCTCTTCTATGACATAAAAGATATGCATGGGATTTTCTTTTATCCCCTGACTTATAGTTTGCTTTTAGACTAGGTTCTTTGTCTTCTCCTGTTATGCCTCTTTCCCCCCTCTACAGAGTGCTTTACAGCTGCCATGTGGTTTTCTTTTTCATCCCACGGTCATCATGAGACATTTGTCCAGAATTTCTATTTGATCTGCTACAGTGTGACTGAGTTTCCTTTAAGTTCCTTTCCACTGAGACCTATCTATAGCTCTCTAAACTACAAATAAAGCCTGGCATTCCAGGTCCTAGCTAGTTGTTTTTGTTTTCATCTTGGAGGACCTAGCAAGCTTGAGTGGAGGCGCTGAAAGAGAAGGAAAGGGAGCTTACCCGAGGCTGGGAACAGTTGTTATTAGAAGACCTGGATTCTCGAATGTCTCCTGATTTTGACAGATGCCCAACCTAAACCTGGGTCCATGCCATCTATGTAATAGTGTATCCCATGGCCCTGGGAGCTATGCCAGGTGTTCAGATTGTGCTCTTCCTCACTTTATGGGGGAGCCCTGGAGTCTTTCCTTCCCCAGGGAGGGTTGTCCTCACTTACTTCTCATTTAGCCATTTCACTACCCTTAGTCAAAAGAGGGAAAAGTGGGGTGGGGGAGTCCTTCGTTTCACTTTTCCCGTTTGGGGATGGCCAATGGAAATTATAGAGATTGTGTAGGCTCTGTGGCAGACACCCCTATGTTCACCAAAACCTTTCCCTTTTCTGGTGGGCACACAAAAGGACTCCGTTTCCTAGCCTCCCTGGCAAGTAAGGAAGTCTGGCCAGGTGAAATCAGCCACTCCCAAGCTTATTCCATAAAGACTTCTCATCCCTGATTGTCTGCCCTTCTTCCTTTTAATGGAGAGGTATGTAATGAGTGAGAAAGAAACTTGCATGTAGCATGTGAAACACTGAAGTTTTAGCACCGCGTCTTTCGACTATTAGCCTACCCTGAATAATATATTCACCAGTACTGCTTCTTAAATGCTTTTTTTCCTTGTTTTCTTTCTTTTCCTTTTTCTTTTCTTTTCTTTTTTTTTTTTTTTTTTTTTTTTTTTTTTTTTTTTTTTTTTTTTTTTTTTTGAGAGAGAGAGAGAGAGAGAAGGGAGACAGAGGGAACAGGGCAGGAGCAGAGAGAGAGAGGGGACAGAGGATCCAAAGCAGGCTCTGGACTGACAGCAGAGAGCCCGATGCAGGGCTTGAACTCACGAACTGTGAGATCATGACCTGAGCCAAAGTCAATGCTCAACCGACTGAACCACCCAGGTGCCCCTCACCTATGCTGCTTCTTAAATTTCGTAGCTGTGGTTCAGAGACATGTCGTGTCACACTACAATATTTTAATTCTTTTCTTAGCTGCCACTCAAGAAATGTAGGCCATTCAATGATTCCCTTTTCCTTATTTTGTTCCACTAATGATCTACTTTTTGTTACTTGCTAGTTTTTACTAGTGTTCATTCATTTCATCAGGGATATTTGTAAACCCATGTCATGCAATCATTGTTACCCAGAAGTGACACACTGAATATATTTTTTCAGTCTGTTATACCATTTTCCCATTCCATCTTGCAATGTATATAGGCAATTATAAACCTGTTCCTTTTCCAGACGGTAAGCTTCTTGGACTCAAGAATGATGACCTAGTTTTTTGGTAACTCTCATGGGTACCACAGCAGCTGGTTCATAGTTGGCACCCAATATTTCCTGACTAATAGGTATACTTGTCATCAGTAACAATGGCCAACCAGAATTTTGTCTGCAAACAGCTGAAGGTAAATAAAAATGGAGTAAACATTGTGAATAAACACAAAATATAAGCTGCACATATATCTATGACCAAGTAGAACATTCTGCCAGAGTACCTCAACTAGCCATCATTTTACCTGCCACAAGAAAAAGTCAACACAATCTACTGCAGTGCAAAACTTCTTGTCAATTACACAGAAATTACAATTACATGGTAGACAAATGTACTTTGGGAATAGTACCAGAACCCCAAGTAAAAATTTTGGAACTATTAATGTTGCACAAGCACAGGCATGCCAGTTTTGCTGCCTATTAACAAAGGCCTATTATGATACAAATCTCTCAACAAACTTCCAATAATATAATTCAATTTTTCCTGTAAAGTGTACAATCAACCCCATTACTTTCGAAGGACATTGGTGCAGTACATTCTAGCACTTCACTCTGAAAAGTCTACAAACCAAAAGACTCCTAGAAAAATAATGAGACACGTCAGTGGGACCAAATGGACAATTGCCAACTTCTGACTTTCCTTGGGCTTTCTGAAATATAGTCTGCCCAAGATCCCATGCACAGAAATTCAAGGCCATGGCTGGTAGTCACTGGAATATAAAGCGTAGGTTTAAACTAAAGAAAGATCTTCCTTCATTCCGTTTTCATATCTACATATCTATCTCTCCATCATGAAATGGAATAAAAATGTCTTTTCCTACCAGCTGATGCTCCCAAATTTACCTCTTCTCCGAGTTCCAGATCCAACTGAATACTCAGTGTCTCCATATGGATGCCTCACAGGCATCTGAAAGTGACGTGCAGAAGACAAAACTCTTCCTTGCACCATGCCTGTCCTACCCTAAACCTACTCGATGGTTGTCACCATCTCAGTGTATGTCCTATCCTTAATCATGCCACATCACCAGCAGCCATCTTTGATTACATTTTTTCCTTCCTCTATTTATCTCTTCAAAACACTCTGTTATCCCTCCTTCTAAGTGTATCTCTCTACTCTCATCTTTCACAAAACTAATCTTGGTCTTCATTGCCTCTCACTTGGACCCCAGACACAGTTTCCTACGTTGTTTCCTTCTTCTGCTCTTGTGTATTGCCAGTCTGTCTGTTAGAGTAGACACAGTCTATCTACGAGATACAGCCAGGTCAAACATTAGCCTCCCTTTATGAAAGCCTAAACGGCACTAAATAATTTCACCCCTATGCTCTCTATCCACATTCTGTATCATTTTCCCCCTTCAACATTTCCTTTTAGCTATAACTTTCATCCTTTTAGGTTCTCCCAACGTGCCAGGCTCTTTTTCACTTCATTTGGCTTTTGCATTTGTCATGTAACCTCCTGTTAAATATTTTCCCTCACCTTGAAATAGCTGATTCCTTACTCTTCCAACCCCACGTCAAATGTCTCCATCTCAGAGAAGCTTTCTAAAATCTCCCTCTCCCAACTTTTCCATCTGAGACATTGTTTACTCAGTGTCTTGTGTAATATTTGACACTCAGTTGATGCTTAATAAATATGATTTAAATAAATGAATAAATGTGAGAATTTCTTTAAGTGAGAAGCCCACTGCGATTGAGATGAACTTTTATATTCTTGTTGCTTGTTAATTTATCAGTCAACTGTTACCCATGTTCATAGCAAAACAGGCAGAGTTTTTCACAAAGCCAAGAGAAGAGTTATTTTTGCTCCCCAAAGGGAGAAAAAAGCAGGACTAATTCTGGTAGAGAAAGTGCTGGTAAGGTCAAGACTTAACAAAGGCAGAGAATAGAAATAGCTAACAGGAGAGGTGGATTTATCTAATGTGGAGTAGGTGTGAACTCCTCCTTTGTCAATACCATAAAATCCACCTTGCTCTCTAATGCATTTTGAGAATATCAACAGACGCTAAATCTTGCATCTAGATTAGTATAGATTAAACCAATGCTCGTATGGCACAGGGCAATCCCTGATGTGTGCTCACGTAGACTAAGGAACCAGAGGATGAAGGAGACGGTGACATCTGCATGACCATGTATAATGAAAGGATTTTTAGAACAAGATACAGAATGCACAAAACATGAAAAACTTCGTACCTTTAAATACATTGAAATTAAAATTACTTTTAAAACTCACTATGAAAAAAAGGAAAAGACAAGCCACAGAAGGAAAATATATTGGCTGTGCATATACTCAACAATACTTCATTCCCAGAATATATAAAGAACTCCAACATTTCTCTTTAGAGAGCAATTCAGCAATATTTGATAAAGTTGAAGATATTCACATCCAAAACTTAGCAATTCCATTGTAGTCAGATCCTCTGGAGAACCCTTACACATGGCAACATGGTTAAGAATGTTCTGTGCAGTGTTGTTTGTAATGGTGAAAAACTGGGGACATCATAAGAAAATGGATAAATAAATTATGGCAAAATCATATCAAAGAAAACTACATAGTTGTTATGAAATTTTAAAACCTGCATAACAAAACTATTTCTCATTTATGGATAGAAAAGTATGTATTAAAAATATGAAAACATGCATGAGAAAAAAAAAATATCATACCATGATGATGGTTCTTTCTGGAAAGGAAGGCAAAGGAAAGTAATCAGCAAGCCTTGGGAAAATATGACCTGATAGGAGTGGAAGGAACATCCATCAGGGCTCATTACGTTTGCATTAAAATCATTTATATGTGTAAAATCTCCAAAAGTTACATTAAAAATTTTTTTAAACTCAGAAATAACTATAAAGAGAAGAAAAGTGGAAGAAAGTAAAATGAAACCTTGGCTAAGGTTAACACACAAAAACCAGACACTGTACAAAAAATAAAAATAAAAATAAAATTCTAATGCTAGAACATTTATTTAAATAATCACTTTAAGTTGTGTTTTAAATTGTAGGAAGTGTAAGTCTTTGCATGCAGATCACAGTCCAGCATGGATTCAGGAATTTTGTAACCACAAATTTGGGGGAATTTCAGCAACTGTTGCGACCGGTTCCCTTCCACAGAAAGAAGAATCAAAATTCACTGCCAATTCTAGTGCTGCCACTCGGCTCAGTAGGAGAGGTTAAGCATCTTGCCTGGTGGACATACTTCTAGGTTAGGCTGACAGGGCATAAAGTGCATCTCTAAGAGCGAATGAAATTACATTGTCATAAATAGGTAACAGCTCTGGCCAGGGCACAACATGAGCAACTGTCCAATGAATCACTCCAGGCTCTTCTTTTTGCCTAGAATAATCCAGGGCCTTCTATAGTGAAGGATGTCATGAATCTTTCTAATCCCCACACAGCATGAGCATGCCTCTGCACTTTGGCTATGAGACACCTTCCTAAGACAGAGGGAAGAAGAAAACAGTACAGCAAGAATTTGGACTCTGAGGAGGAAAAAAAAATGGGTCATGTTTTTGTCTCATTCTGCTCATCTCTGGAGAAACTAAATTCACTTTGAATCAACTAGGGATTTAACCTCCTTGTATGGAGGCTAAGATTTTATCATAATATTAAACCTGACACAATTACAACAGAATTTAAAGCAGATTTGCTTTTGGTCTTTGTTTTTCCCATTAGCTCTAACAGACACTACTGCCCAAAAGAAATCAGCAATGTAAAAAAATATATTCTTTTCTTATAATAAGTCAGGACACATCACTTCACATCCTCATATTTTCCCGGTAGCCCATTGCCATAGCCATCATTGGGCAACACGGTCTCCTTCTGGGGGATATCTTAATCCCAATCCTCCAGGACAAAGTTCAGATTCAAGTGCTTTCCTTGCTCAACTCCTTGCCGTCTGTTTGATAAATGCGACCTACATTCCCAAAGGAGTGTTACCCTCATCCCAGCTTCTGGAGTTTAGAAACAGAAAAATGGTGCGGTAGCAAGTACCAGGTCACCCCTGCCTTCCACAGAGAGCGGTAGGCTGTGATATCTCCATTTAGAAACAGACCAAGTCCAGGTTGGGATGTAGACAATATTTTATCGCAAACCACCTCCAACCTAGATTGTGTAATGTAAATGAATGTGACACCTCTAGGCCCCAAAGCATGGTTTCCCTATTTGAGGATCCTCTAGGGATGGTTAGAGGGCACTTATTCAGAAGATAATGTGCCTGGGGCACCTGGGTGGCTCAGTCAGTTGAGCGTCCGACTTTGGCTCAGCTCATGATCTCATGGTTCACGAGTGCGAGCCCTACATCAGGCTCGCTGCTCTCAGCTCAGAGCCTGCTTCAGATCCTCTGTCCCCACTCTCTCTCTGCCCGTCCCACACTCATGCTCTCTCTCTCTCTCTCTCTCTCTCTCTAAAATGAATAAACATCGGGGCACCTGGGTGGCTAGTCGGTTAAGCGTCCGACTTCGGCTCAGGTCATGATCTCACAGTCTGTGAGTTTTGAGCCCCGCATCAGGCTCTGTGCTGATAGCTCAGAGCCTGGAGCCTGCTTCGGATTCTGTGTCTCCTTC
Source organism: Lynx canadensis (assembly GCF_007474595.2). Lineage (NCBI taxonomy): Eukaryota > Metazoa > Chordata > Mammalia > Carnivora > Felidae > Lynx > Lynx canadensis. The sequence continues at coordinate 13,874,400 of NC_044311.2, forward strand.
TCACTCTGACCCTCCCCTACTCATGCTCTGTCTCTCTCTGTCTCAAAAATAAATAAACGTTAAAAAAAAAAAAAACTTTTAAAATGAATAAACATTAAAAAAGAAGACAATGCACCAGAGATAGCATCTATAAGGCTTCCGCTAGCTTCATGTCTGATCAATGCAGAAGTGTGTTAATTAGCATAATGAATATTATAGATTTGCATTGGTGAAATCAATGATTTGTTAATAAGCCTAATGGTTATTAGATATGGGCTTTCATCAGTGAAAATGATGGTGTTCAAGATACAAGGACAGGCTAGAATGCAGCTAATATATTCCTACTCTAATATGAACAGAAAATTTTAGAAAATCTAGCTCTCCTTGCACCCTTAGTGATGGCTCCCTAAGTTAAATTTCTACTTAGTCCTGGGATGCTAGTTTTGAAAGTCCTTGACCTTTTGATTCTAAGAAGAAAAACAGTTCGAAAATTCATGCCATGAAATATTACACATTTGCCTTAAGTGAAATTCTCATACAAGATGATTTGGGAGTAGACAAAAGAGCAGAGAATGAGGATTTCATTGATTTCACAGAACTCTGTGCTTGCTTGCTTTAGATTTCAGATGTCTGGAAGAATCCTGCTGTGACTTGTTTTTCTTATGCCATATTGAGATACCAGGAGTGGAATAGCAAACATTACCTATCTCTGATACTAAAAGGAAGCTAATAGTTGTGCAGCACCAATTAGATTTACATCAGTTTTTAGCGTAAGAACTAAAGCCGACTCAAATAATGGCTTAATGAGGAAGCAAATAGAAAAAGATCTGACGGTGTAACTTGACAATAAATGACTGATGGGAAAAGAGAATTAGAGACATGTAGACTTACGAGGCCAGAGAGAAGAAAATAAAAAACAAAACGGAAAAAACTGAATGTAAAAATCAGGAATCAGAATGAAAAGAAACACTGAAAACAAATAGGTAATATTAAAATACACTTTAAAACCTTGGGAATAAGATAACATAATGACTTTATGTCCTTTTGATGTAATAGGAATATTGTCTACCAAGTCTTCCCAGGATTATTTAATTTTCTAGGAGAAGGTGCCTTTGTTTGACTATTTGGCATTGACTGGAACTCTCTTTGAAGTTGAATGTTAACTTTAGACTTTGATAAAAGGGGCGCCTGGTGGCTCAGTGGGTAAGCATCTGACTCTTGATTTCAGCTCAGGTCATGATCTCATGGTTCATGAAGTTCCTGAGATTGAGCCCTGCATCTGGCTCCACGCTGACAGTGTAGAGCCTGCTTGGGATTCTCTCTCTTTCCCCCCGCCCCCCCCTCTCTGCCCCTCCCCTGTTCATGCTTGCTCTCTCTTTCTCTCTCTCTCAAAATAAATAAACAGATAATAGACTTTAAAATTCTTTAATGTTTGTTTTTGAGAGAGAGAGAGACACATGCACACACACACACACACACACACACACACACACACAGAGTGTGAGCAGGGGAGGCACAGAGAGAGAGGGAGACACAGAATCCAAAGCAGGCTCCAGGCTCCGAGCTGTCAGCAGCGAGCCTGACTCAGGCTCAAACTCATGAACGGTGAGATCAGACCTGAGCCGAAGTCGGACGCTTAATCCACTGAATCATCCAGGCGACCCCCAAAATAGATTTTGATAAAAACACAAATGATATCTGAACAGTAGAAATGGTAATGCCAAAGGTTACCATTTTTATTATTTATATTTCTATCATTTTACCAGTTTTATTGCCCTGTAGGAAGTGAACAAATTTTTATATTTAGCAGCCTTATTCCAGCAGTAATTTTTTTCCGAGCCCATATAGACTTAGTTTTTCAAATTCTCTTTGAATCAGCTGTAATATCCTGCTGCTTCCCTCGTTAATGAGTTAAATAAGTCTTTGACACGTTAGTCATGTTTTTAAATTTTTTTTTAAAAATTATGCTTTGGGAGAAAAGTTGGAAGTGTTGCCAAAACATTCATAAGCAGCTTACAGTGCTCAAATACCTAAGAGACAGATCGTTGTCTTATTATTATTACTTTCCAAATACTGATGTAGAAAGATGCCAAATGTTTCCTTTGGGAGAAAAATGTTCATTCCCATTTCACAGAGAAGAGAACTGAGCTTGGAAGAGGGCACGTAAACTTGCTCTCATTAAACACACCAGAGCTTGCACTCAAAAGGCTGCCCGA